>NW_027457553.1:4683357-5000652 GCF_050624435.1 Tenrec ecaudatus | reverse complement strand
GTTCTAAATTAAGAGGAGTTTCTCCTGTGGTCTAGCTCAGTATATTATTACATGCACGAGTCCTGTTCTTATTGTTTTTAGGGGCTGTCGAGTGGGTTTGGCTCATAGTTGGCTCATAACAACTCTATGCACAGTATCATGAAACACTGTTCCATCCTCTAACACCCTCACACTTTTCTTTTGTTTTCTTTCATTGTTGCAGTCTCTGTGCTAATCCATCTTTTGGGGGACTGCCTCATATTTGCTGACCTTCTACTGTACCCAGATTTGTGTCTTCCTCTAGGGCAGTGGTTCTCAAACTTCCTAATGCACGACTCTCTCACACCATTCCTCATGTATTGGTGCCCCCCCCCAATCATAAAATTACTTTCCTTGTTACTTTATAACTAAAATTATGCTACTGTTATGAATCAGGCCACCATGTGATATAGTCATTCTCCACCCCACCCCCCAAAAGGCATCACGACCCACAGTTTGAGAACTGCTAATCTACACTAAGAGGAGTTTCTTTTTAAGGTATGTTTCAACATATTGTTAGAAGCACAAATCCTGTTCTTGTTTTTGGCTGCCTTCGAGTGGGTTTTGGCTCATACCAACTCTATGCACAATGTAATGAAACGTTGTGCTGCCCTGTGGATCCTCACAGTGGTTCTTCTGTTTGTGCTCATTGTTGCGGCCACTGTGGTAATCCATCTTGTTAGGGACTACCTCTCTTTTCCTGACCTTCCGTACCAAGATTTGTGTCTTCCTCAAGAATAGTGGTTCTCAACTTTCTGAATGCCACTACTATTTCATACCAGTCCTCATGTAGTGGTGTCACCCCAACCATAAAATATTTTCATTGCTACATTATAACTGTAATTTCGCTTCTGTTATGGATCAGGCCACCCATGTGAAAGGTTCATTAGTCTTCTAAAGGCACTGTGACACAGTTTGAGAACCACTGGTCTAAACTAAGGGGAGTTTCTCTTAAGGTCTACTTCAGCATATTCATCGAAGCACAGTCCTGTTGTTTTTGTTTGGTGCCTTTGAGTGTGTGCTGGGTCATAGCAACTCTATACACAATATAATGAAACGTGACCCCGTCTCGTGCCACCCTCACAGTGGTTATTTTGCTTTTTGTCACTGTTGCAGCCATGGGCTAATCCAACTTTTGAGGGGCTCCCTCTCTTTTGCTGCCCCTCTACTGCCCTTTCATTCATTTCCTCAGGTAGTGATGAACCCCCAATCATAAAATTATTTTCATTGCTACTTCGTAACTTTAATTTTGCTACAGTTATGAATCAGGCCTCCACTGTGAAAGGGTCATTTGACCCCCCCCCAAAGGGCTAGCGACCCACAGGTTGAGAACCACTGCTCTATACTAAGAGGAGTTTCTCTTAGGATCTACAGCACCATATTGTGAAAAGCATGAGTCCTACAGTGATTGTTGTTAGGTGTTGCCCAGTGGATTTCGACTCTCAGCAACTCTACGCACAAGATAATGAAACGCTGCCCCGTCCTGTGCCATCCTCACAGTGGTTTCTTGTCTGCACTCATTGTTGCAGCCACTGCGCTAATCTATCATTGGGGGTCTGCCTCTCATTTGCTTCCTTTCTGCTCTGCCAAGATTTCTGTCTTGCTCGAGGACAGTGGCTCTCAACCTTCCTATAATGCCACAGGCCTTTTATACCACTCCTCATGTAGTGGGTACAATCCCACTCATAAATTTATCTTCATTGCTACTTCATAATTGTAATGAAGCTACTGCTATGAATTGGGCCACCCCTGTGCAAGGGTAGTTCATCACCCTAATGGAGTCCTGACCCACAGGTTGAGAATCTCTGCTCCAAACTATGAAGAATGTCTCTTAAGATATATTTCAGCAAAAGTTAGAAGCAAAAGTCCTGTTGTTATTGTATTTAGGTGCCTTCAAGTGGGTTTTGGCTCATAGCAACTCTATGCAAAATGTAACGAAACGCTCCCCCATCCTGTGCATTCCTCACAATGGTTCTTTGCTTGTGCTGGTTGTTTCAGCCACTGAGGTATTCCAACTTGGAGGGGCTGCCTCTCCTTTGCTGCCCTTCTACTCTACCAACATTTGTGTCTTCCTCTCGGACAATGGTTCTCAATCTTCCTAATTCCATGACCCTTTCATGCAGTTCCCAATATAGTGGTGGACCCCCAGTCATACAAAATTTTCGCTGATATTTCATTACTGTAATTTTGCTAATCTTATGAATCAGGCAACCCTTGTGAAAGGGTCATTCAACCCACTCACTCCCCAAAAGGGTTCGTGATTCATAGGTTGAGAACCCTGCTCTAAACTAAGAGGAGTTTCTCTTAAGATCTACGTCAGCATATTTTTAGAAGTCAAGTCCTTTTTGTGTTGCTGTTAGTTGCCGTCGAGTGGGTTTTGACTCTCAGCAACTCTACGCACAATATAATGAAACGCTGCCCCGTCCTGTGCTGTCCTCACAGTGGTTTGTTGATGGCACTCATTGTTGCAGCCACTGAGCTATTCCATCTTGTAGGGTCTGCCTCTCACTTGCTGCCCTTCTGCAGTACCACGTTTTGTGTATTCCTCTTGGGCAGTGTTTCTGAACCTTGTTAATGGCATGGCTCCTTTATACAATTCTTAATGTTGTGCTGAGCTTCCAACAGTAATTTTTTTTCATTGTTACTCCATTACTGTGATTTCTCTACTGTTATTAATTGGCAACTCCTGTGAGAGGCTCGTCTGAAACCCCATAGGGGTCGCAACCCACAAGTAAAGAACCACTGCTCTAAATTTAGAGGAGTTTCTCTTAAGATCTAGTTCAGCATATTGTTAGAAGTACACGTCCTGTAGTTATTGTCGTTAAGTTCCGTCGAGTGGGTTTTGACTCTTAGCAACTCTATGCACAATATAATGAAACGCTGCCCTGTCCTGTGCCACCCTCACCGTGCTTGTGTGCTTGGCCTCAGTGTTGCAGCCACTGTGCTAATCCAACTTGTTGGAGACTGCCACTCTCTTCCTTCCGATCTGTACCAAATTTGTGTTTTGCCCTAGAGAAGTGGTTCTTAACCTTCCTAATGCCACTACCCTTTCATATCGATTCTCATTTAGTGGGGACCCACAACCATAAAATTATTTTCATTGGTACTTTGTCACTGTAATTGTACTACAGTTATGAATCGGGCCACCCCTGTGAAAGGGTCATTCTACCCTCCCAAGGGGCGCGACCCACAGGTTGAGAACTGCTGCTCTAAAGTTAAAGGACTTTCTCTTAAATCTTACTTCACCATATTGTTAGAAGCACAAGTCCTGTAGTTATTTTTGTTGAGTGCTGTTGAGTGGGTTTCTGGTCACAAGAACTCTATGCACAATATAATGAAATGCTGCCCAGTCCAATGCCATGCTCAGAGTTGTTCATTTGCTTGTGCTCATTGTTGCAGCCACTGGGCTAATCAATCTTGTAGGGGCTGCCTCTCCTTTGCTGCCCTTCTACTCTACCAAGAATTCTGTCTTCCTCTAGGGAAGTGGTTCTCAACCTTCCTAATGCCACGGCTCTTTCATACCATTCCTCATGTAGTGGTGACTGCCAAATCATGAAATTATTTTCATTGCTACATCATAACTCTAATTTTTCCACTTTAATGAACGGCCCACTGCCGTGAAAGGGTCATTCGTGCCCCAAAAGGGGTCACAACCCTCAGTTTGAGGACCGCTGCGCTAAACTAATAGGAGGTTCTCTTCAGGTCTACTTAGGTACATTGTTAGAAAAACAAGTCCTGTTTTTTTTTCTTGTGGGTTTTGACTCATAGCAACTCTATGTCAATATAATGAAACACTGTCCCGTCTTGTGCCATCCTTGCAGTGTTTCTTTGGCTTGTGTTTATTGTTGCAGCCACTGTGCTATCCCATCTATATTGGGGCTGAGTCTATTTTGTTGCCCTTCAACTGTATCAAGAATTGAGTCTTCCTCTTGGACAGTGGTTTTCAACATTCTTACTCACGACCCTTTCATCCAGTTCCTCATGTAGTCGTGACCAACCAACCATAAAATTATTTTTGTTGCTACATCATAGCTGTAATTTTGCTACTGCTATAATTCAGGCCACCTCATGAAAGGGCTGTTTGACCCCCTAAGTAGACACGACCCACAGGTCGAGAGCCGCTGCTCTAAAAGAAAGGGGAGATTCTCTTAAGGTCTTCTTTAGCATATTGTTAGAAGCACAAGCCCTGTTGTTATTGTTGTTGGGTGTAGTCGAGTGGGTTTGGCTCATAGCCACTCTCTGCACAATATAATGAAACTCTGGGGGTCTTAAAGGCTTGAGGCAAACAGGCTGAAATCTAGCTCGGAAGCAACAAAGCCCACAGAGAAGAAGCACACAAGCCTAAGTGAACACGAGGTGTTGAAGGGATCAGGTAGCAGACACCAAAGAACAAAAACCATTATTGTGTGATCACCTTCCCCACATAAACGCTGAAGATGAATGTGTGCATAAGTAAGTGTGGTGAAGAAGGCTGATGGTGCCCGGCTATCAAGCGATATAGCGTCCCGGGTCTTAAAGCTTGAAAGTAAACAAGCAGGCCCTGAAGCAACAAAGCCCACATGGAAGCATCACACCAACATGTGTGATCATGAAGGACTGAGGGGACCAGTTTTCAAGCAACAAAGGCGGGAGGGGGGATTATATCATCGTGAATGAGGGGAGTGCATGACGGGGGACCTATGCCCACCTGTAGACAACTGGACATCCCTTGCGGAGGGGTAGTGGGAAGGAGATGAGTCACTCAGGGTTCAGTGTAGCAATAATGAAACCCACAACCTTCCTCTAGTTATTAAACACTTCCTCCCCCCACCTCTCATGATCCCAATTCTACATTGCAAACCTGGTTAGACCAGAAGATACACAGCGCTACAGATGGAAACTGGAAACAAGGGGAATCCAGGACAGATGAATCCCCCAGGACCAGCGGTGAGAGTGGCGATACTGGGAGGGAAGTGGGTGTAGAAATGGGAAACCGATCACAAGGATCTACATATAACTTCCCCCCTGGGAGATGGGCAACAGAAAATTGGGTGAAGGGAGACGCCGCGCAGTGTAAGATAAGAGAAAATAATAATTTATAAATTATTAAGGGTTCATGACGGAAGAGGAGCAGGATGAGAGGGGGAGAGGGGAAAGGGGAAATGAGCTGATTCCAGGAACCCAAGCGGAAAGCAAATTTTGAGAATGATGAAGGCAATGAATGTATAAGTGTGCTTTGCACAACTGCTGCATGTATGGATTGTGATGAGTTGTATGAGCCCCAATAAAATGGTTTTAAAAAAGAAAAAGAAAGAAATGTCTATAAATGAATGAAGGCAACATATGTACAAAATGCCTGATGTAATCAATATGGATTGCAACAAAAGTTGTAAGAGTCTCCAATAAAAGATTTTTAATAAAAATGTATATATAATAAATATTTTCCTAACTTATATAAATGATTAATAAGAATAAAATTAAGCAGCCTGGGTTTTTTATAGGAAAAAATAATGATAAAAGAACAAATGAGAGATTCAGCAGGAAGCAATGGATAGGAAAATATTATAAGGAAAGTTTTCTCTTATATGGAATGTACATTCTCTTACATGACAACAATCAGAATATGCCGTAAGAACCTCAGACCAAATACTAGAATAAAATAGAGGAAAATATTCCCAACCCTTCAATAAAATGCTATATGCTTTCTATGATTTTCACAAAAGGTCAAATTCTTTAACAAAATATTTTGTTCATTCAAATTTTTAATTATGCATTAATTTATGTCTCCTTGCATTACATCTCATAAAAAGGCATAAGAATTGTTTTTGCTCTATCTAAATCTAAATAGAAGATAGTGAAGGTGAAAAAATAGCTTTCGTGAATGTTGCTTTGAAATACAAATGGCATTGTCCTAAGAAATTATAATGATTTAATTTTAAAAAATCATTTTATTCGGGGCACATACAACTCTTATCACAATCCATACATACATCAGTTGTGTAAAGCACATCCGTACATTCATTGCCCTCATCATTCTCAAAACATCTGCTCTCCACTTAAAGCCCTGGCATCATGTCCTCATTTTTCTCCGCCCTCCCTGTTCCCCCCTCACTCATGAACCCTTGATAATTTGTCAGATCTTACATATTTTGTCTCCCTTCACCCACTTTTCCGTTGTCCATCCCCCAGGGAGGAAGTTATACGTAGATCCTTGTAACTGAGGTCTCAGAGCAGCTGTGTGTGATGCAGGGGAAGCTCTGGAAGCAGCTGCAGGCACTGCGGGAGTTGGCAGCCCAACAGTGAGGGTCACTGCATCCGTGGGTACCAGAAAACTGGCTGGGGTTGCTTATTCCCCTAGATGCTACCCCTGCCTTGAAGAGAACCGTGACAGAGGCCTGTAGACATGTGTCAGGAAAAGATGAGTCCTTCACTGTTTCCTCTTCCCACAAACTTTTGAGGAGAGCCTGCTGGGCAGGGGCTCAGCACCCTGGCTCCAGTCAAATGCCCTTCCGCCCACCACACCCTCGCCAGCCCCAACTCCCCATGCCCTGGGTTTGCTTCTTGAATCCAGAAGAGCAGCCTGGGCAAAGACCATGAAGAACCTTGTCCTTCAGGCAGCCCCTTTGATTGGGTCCCATGACCTCCAGAGTGTGGACACATGCACACTAACTGTTGGGGGACTCAGGCTGTCACCACAGGGGCCAGGATCTGAAGAGGATGCTGGCACTGCAGGGCTTCCTGAGGGAAGCTGAGGACTTGCAGAGCTGGCTGAGCAGCCAGCAGCAGGTGGCCAGAGGAGAGAGGTCTGTGAGCACACCCTAGTGAGGAAGGGGCTAGGGGCAAGGAAGGTGCCCTGGAGCCGAATGAAGACGGGTAGTGGAGGGGGGGCTGCATGCACAAGGGGCTGATGGGGAACATCAGTCTGGACTGAGGACAGCTGTGGCTTCCTATTCCCCTCTCTGCGTAGAGGGGCAAGTTCTGTGGCTGTTCAGTCCTGCCCTGCCCAGTCACTCACTGAGGTGTCTTACAGCCCACCAGCCAGGGCCCCCTGTGACCCCTCTTCTCTCTTCGCTCCTCTTAACCAAGTTTGCAATGTTTAGGCATCAAGTGAAGATGGGTGGCCACCAGGGGGCAGCCTGCCCCACTAGCGGAGAGCCTGCTGGAGTGGTGGCCCAGCACTGCCCCCAGGGCCCAGCAGTGGTGAGAGGACCTACAGTGAGTACCAGCAGCCTGGAGCAGGGTTGAGTTTGGGAGGAGGTGCTGGGCATGGGATAAAGAGGCTTCCAGGGAGACCCTTGCTGTGCTGCGGCTCTGCCAAACCACTGTCTCTAGAGAGGGCCCGAGTTCAGGGAACCCAGGGCAGCCCCTGCTGTCTGCGGCCTGTGGAGGAGGCAAAGCTGGGTCGGTGGATCAGGGAGCCTGGTCACAAAGCCAACTTAGCAGGGTCACTTTCCCAAGCCACGGGCTCCCTGCACCTGCAGGGGCGTTCTGGGAAGAGTTGAGCTGGGCTGAGGATGCCCTGCACAGCCCCAGGCTGACCCAGGTCACAGTACAAGCTACTGCGTTTCCAGCCCAGATGGAGCTTAGGCGAGATCCCGATTTGCTCATGATCCTAGCCCAGAGGCTGGCCCGGAGTCTCAGGGGCCCGGCATTTGCTGCATGCAAGAACCATGGAGGGGTGCAGCTTCTACCTTTGAAGGGTGTGCAGTCTCCTCCAAACACACAGCATGCCTGGGTGGCACACAACGTGGCTACCTGCCGTGTGCCGGGCTTTAGAATGACCCCACCTGCTGACTCATGGGGATCCTCCAGAGGGTTTGCAAGTCAGTAAATCTTTCCAGGAGCAGGGAACCTCTTCTTTCTCCTGAGGAGCAGTTAGTGGGACTGAACCAGGCAACAGCCCAACACTTCCCAAGCAGGCCTCCTGGAGCATCGTTAGAGCAAGGGGTAAACTGCTAGTGATAATGGGCTCCTGGGAGGAGAGTTTGCAGAAAGGCCTAAAGCGCCGAGCAAGATCTCAGGACGGTGGCCCTCTGGGAGCTTAGGACAAGTTCTAAACCCAGCCAAGAAGCTGAAGGGTTGACCAGACAGAAGCTGAGGGGGAGAAATGAGCATGCTGGGATAACTGCTGACCCCCGTCTGGGGGCAGGGCTGCCTGGTTGGAGCTGTGGGAGCTGACTCAGGCCAGACCCCACCTGCTCTGAGACGCTGAGGCCACCCTCAAAGTTCACAGCCAACTGTCTCACGTGCTCGTCCGTATCCAGGTGGGTGCCTGGGGGAGGGGGTGGCTTCTGCAAGTGCTGCCACCCCAGGCCCAGAGTCCCACACTCAATGCCCGGGCCCTTGGCCACCATGCTGTCTCAGGAGAAAGCCACAAGCCTCCCAGATGCTGTGTCCCACTGGGTGGAGGCCCTCCTGAGGAGACATGGATCGCACCAATGAACCACACAATCTGCCTCTGACACCTTGAGGCCTCCTCACCCCCCACTATCATCACCCCAGTGCCGCTTCCCACTCTGGACTAGAGTGCATAGATATCAGCAAGAGATAAAACTCATGACACATGAAACCCAGGAACAGGAATGGGAATAGAGATACCAAAAGGGTAGGGGGAAGGGAGGTAGAGGATGGGAGGAACGGGAACCGATAGCAATGAATGACATATAACCACACACCCCTCTCAGGGAGAGGAGCAACAGAAACCTGAGGATAAAAGAGACAATGGTCGATGTGAGATATGAAAATAATAACAATCTATAATCTATCAAGTAACCATGATTGGGGGAGGAGGAAAAAAAGAGGAGCTGATCCCAAGGGCTCAACAGAAAATAAATGTCTAGAAAAGAATGATGGCAATATACGTATGACTATGTCAGATACAATTGGTGTATGGATTGTAACAAGAGCTGTAAGAGCCCCCAATAAAATAAATAAACTTAAATTTAAAAAAACACACCAAAAACCTCCATCTGCACAGTGAGGCAGTGAAGGGACAAGTGTCCCTAGTCCCTCGGCTCTCACACCAAAGGCTACCTTTAAGTGGGGGTCTGGCAAAGTTGTGCATGGGTGGGCAAAGCTATCAAGCGGCCCATGAGGGACTTCATTGGCCCTGGAAAACTGGGGGGGAAGGAGGGGTGGCAGGCAGAGCTGAGGCCGAGTAGACACTTGGTAAGGCTGTGGGATTGAGCGGCAGAGACATGGAGGTTTGGACATGAGTGGTGGTGGACTCAGGCCGGCTGTGATGCTGCCTCGGTACCAGGTCCCCTCACCCCATGCTCTCCCGTGCTCTCCCAGGCTCCAGGTGCAAGACTATGCCTCCTGGGCAGCCAGTGTGCAGTGAGATTTGCAGGTGGTGGAGGAGCCCCAAGACCCCGGCAGTGGAGCCGAAAACTTCAGTGTCCATCAAGAGCTGCGGGCCAAGCTGGAGGCCCAGAAGGAGCTGCACCAGTGCGCCACCCAGCGGGGACAGCAGGTGCTCCAGGCTACAGGGCCGTCCGCCGTGGAGGTCGGCTCCCCTTTCTGGCCCTCCCCCAGCCCACTGGACCACTGCACCCTGGCCCCACAGGGCCAAGCACCTTTCTTTTCTATTTTTTTAATCATTTTATTGGGGGCTCGTGCAATTCTTATCACAATTCATACATACATACATTGTGTCAAGAACATATGTACAGGCTCTTCCTCTAACTGTAGCGGCCTGAGGTGACCTGCTAAAATGGTTCGCTACTCATTTGACCCAGAAAACCCTACAAAATCCTGCAAATACAGAGGGTCGAATCTCCGGGTCCACTTCAAAAACACTCGTGAAACTGCCCAGGCCATCAAAGGCATGCACATCTGGAAAACCACCAAATACTTGAAAAACATCACTCTGCAGAAGCAGTGTGTGTCTTTCCGACGGGACAATGATGGTGTTCGTAGATGTGCCCAGGCCAAACAGTGGGGTGGGACCCAGAGTTGGTAGCCCAAAAAGAGTGCTGAATGTTTGGTTCACATGCTTAAAAATGCAGAAAGTCATGCTGAACTTAAGGGTTTAGATGTGGATTCTCAGGTCATCGAGCACATCCAGGTGAACAAAGCCCCCAAGATGCACCACCGGACTTACAGATTTCTTGGCTAGATTAATCCACACAGGAGCTCCCCCTGCCACATTGAAATGATCCTGACTGAGAAGGAACAAATCGTTCCCAAGCCAGAAGAGGAGGTTGCACTGAAGAAAAAGATTTCCCAGAAGAAACTGAAGAAGCAAAAACTCATGGCTTGGGAATAAATTAAGCTTAAATAATAAAAGGGTTTTTTTAAAAAAAAAAATAACATATGTACATTTGTTGCCATCATCATTCTCAAAACATTTGCCTTCTACTTGAGCCCTTAATATCTGCTGTTCATTTTCCCCCTCCCTCCCCACTCCCCCCTACCTCATGAAACCTTCATCATTCATAAATTAATATTATTTTATCATATGTTGCACTGTCCAAAGTCTCCCCCTTCCTTCCTCTCTGTTGTCCCTCCCCCAGGTAGGAGGCTATTTGTAGATTCTTGTAATCAATTTCCCCTTTCCACCCCACATTCTCTCCACCCTCCAGGCATCGCCACTCTCACCACTGGTCCTGAAGGAGTCATCTGTCCTGCGTTCCCTGTGTTTCCAGTTCCTATCTGTACCTATGTACACCCTCTTATCTAGCCAGATTTGTAAGGTAGAATTGGGATCATGAGAGTGGGGGGAGGATGCATTTTAGAACTAGAGGAAAGTTATATGTTTCATCGTTGCTACCCTGCACCCTGACTGGCTCATCTCCTCCCCACAACCCTTCAGTAAAGTGTGTCCGGTTGGCTACCAATGGGCTTTGAGTCTCCACTCTGCACTCACCCACATTTTCAATGATATGATTTTTTGTTCTTTGATTCTTGATACCTCATGATCCCTTCGACAGTTCGTGGTCAAACAGGCTGGTGTGTTTCTTCCATGTGGGCTTTGTTGCTTCTGAACTAGGTGGCCACTTGTTTATCTTTGAGCCTTAAAGATCCCAGATGCTATATCTTTTGACAGCCAGGCACCATCAGCTTTCTTCACCACATTTGCTTATGCACACGTTTGTCTTCACTGATCGTATCAGGAAGGTGGGCACCCACTGATACGATTTTTAGTTCTTTGATGTCTGATAACTGGTCCCTTCTACACCTCGTGGTCAGCCAGGCTGGTGTTCTTCTTCCATGTGGGCTTTGATACTTCTCAGCTAGATGGCCGCTTATTTATCTTCAAGCCTTTAACACCCCAGACGCTATATCTTTTGATAGCCGGGCACCGTCAACTTCCTTCACCACATTTGCTTATGCACACATTTTTCTTCAGCAATCGTGTCGGGAAGGTGTGAATCCTGGAATGCCAATTTAATAGAACAACGTGCTCTTGCATTGAGTAAGTGCTTGAGTGGAGGCCCAATGTCCATCTGCTGCCTTAGTACTAAACCTATAAATATATGCACATAGATCTGTTTCCCTACACTCATATAAATATATTTACATATGTACATTCCAGTCTTTGGACCTCTATAAATACCCTTTGTCACCTAGTTCTCTCCTCTATTTCCTTTTACTTTCCTCTTGTCCCACTATCATGCTCAGCCTTCATTTGGGTTTCAGTAATTTCTCTCGGTTACCTTGCCCTTGCTGAATCCCTACCAGACCACTCACACCCTCCTTGCTACTGATTTTGAATAACTTATTGCTCCCCTGTCCCTGGGTTGGTCAGCACTACCCCTTTGCCCCCTTCTCTCCCACTCCCCTATTCCCCCGGAACTATTGGTCCCCTTGTTTTCTCCTCCAAACTATTCATGCAGTCTATCGTATCTAGATAGGTCTGTAGAGATAATAATATGCACCAAAAATCAAGTCATTGCAAGATAGGCAATGAGTGAGAACACAGCAATGACAACAAAAAGGAAACCAATTACCCATAGAAGAATAAATTAATTTTGGAAGGCAAATGCTTTGAAAATGATGAGGGCAAAAAAATGTACAGATGTGCTTTATACAACTGATGTAAGTATGGATTGTGATAAGAGTTGTATGAGTCCCTAATAAAATGTTTTTTTAAGAATAAAATAAAAGAAAAAAATTTTAAAGAAAGAAAAACCTATACATAGATGAAGGTCTGATTTTTAATCTCTAGGCGTGTCCTTCAGTCAGGTCCAATGGGGTACCATGCTTTGGCCCCAGAGTCTGTCCTTTGTACTACCTCAGGGTCTCCCTGCTCTGCTCCCACGGTTGCTCTGCCACACACTTTTAGTGGTTTGCCTCAGTGCCATAGGATCAGTCTGGGCCAGTTCTAACCCTGAGTCTCCAGTGTTGTCCCCCTTAGGGCACTGGGCCATCAATGGACGGTGTGTCTCATAGTGGGACCAGCCACATTGTCCACTCTGTCCACTGGCTGTTCAGAGCCGGGATATCGTCCTCCAGGCCTGATGGGCCTGGATATGCTCCACTCTCTCTTCCTCCCCCTTCTTTGCTCCCATTTGCTCTGATCAAACATGCCCCTCTCTCCTAGATGCAGCTTCAGTGCTGTCCTCTGAAGTAAATTCTTCTGGGGACAGGGGCAGTTGTCCACATAGCTGGTATGGGAGCCCAGCCCTCAGGCCCCTCCACTGGCTCCCCACTCCGTGCGGGCACACTGCATTCATCTGGCACTGGCTTGATATCTGGTCCCTCTTTCCCTGTGGAAACACAAACAATACCCTCCCCTTGGGTGGGACAGTCAAGCACCTTTTCTCTGGAGCTTCCCTCAGCACCACCTTCGGTTGTGTCCATGCCCATGCCCAGGTCCAGGAAAGGCTATGCGCCCTGCAGGATGCTTGGGAGCAGGTCTTTCAGGCCTGGGAACGGAAGCAAGGGAGACGGCAGGCCATGCACCGCAAGCAGCTCTTCCTCAGACAGTGTGGAAGCTGGACAAGATCCTGCAGGCCCAGGAGACAGCTCTCCTCACCACACACAGACACACTGACCCCAGGACCTCCAGTCCTCCTGTAGTACCACCCCAATCCGCCTTGCTTCCTGGATCACTGGCTGCTATTCTGATACGGAGCTAGATAGTGTGTCTTCCCAAGTGGCCAAGGGGACTCCTGAGCCTCAGGTCACTCAGGGCCATCTCCTCCCCGCACCTGGCCCCGGCCAGCCAAGCCCTATGCGGTTTGGTTGGAAATTGATGGGGCTCCTCACCACCTCGTCAGAAGTTGGGATGTTCCTAACAGCCCCCAGGTTGGAATGCTCTTCTTCCTCAGGTTCCTTCTCCTCCTGCTCAGCACCCACCTCCCCCCCCCCAGCCGCAGGCCCCTTGAGGCACCCCCAGAGAGCCCAGGCTGTAAACCAAGGTTCTGGCAGATGTTGCTGTCTAGGGTTCCCTTTAAACCACCATCTGTGCCCCCGATCACCCCCCCCACCTCTGTGTCACCTCCATGGCTGCCCCAGGTCTCCCAGGAAGCCAGTGTCCTGGAGGGCTCTGTGGAAGAGGTGGAGCGGCTGATCCAGAAGCATGGCACCTTCCCGAGGTGCTGAGCACACAGGACAGGGAGGTGATGGCCGGGACGGTCATGGGCATGACCCTGATAGGGCCGGGGTATCCAGACTGTTGGGGGAACACGGGTGAGGTGTGTATGCACACCGAACCTGTGCTGGTGGGTGAGGGATTACCAAGGAGCCAGGGGCTCCAATCCAGGGCTGGTGACGAAGCCGAGGTGCCCAAGCACCCAGAAGTGCATGGGGATGGGTTAGGCCACACTCTGGGGACCACAGAGGGCATTTGGATCTGCCCATATCACATGGCCCCTGCTTCCTTCTGCCCAGGAGCCTGGCCAACCCTCAACTGCAGAGCTGAGGGGAGGCCCCTGGGACTTATAGTGAGGGCTATGGGCTGTGAGCCAGCCCCAGCAGGGGTACACTCGGTACTCAGGGCTGGGTCCACCTCCCACCTCCCACTATGCAGGAGGCTGTGCTGAGAGAACAGGCCAGGGTGCTGCAAGGCCCCTGGGTTCAGGGCCTGCTGGGCACAATACGTGAGCGGCCGGCTTGAGTGGAAGCCCTGGGAGAAGGTCAGTGACACAAGCTTCACACCTCTCTGATTACTGCCGGCTTTCTCAGGGCTGGTAGCCAGGTCAGAGGGCACCCCACCTGAACCCCTTTTCACCTTTACAAGTGACCTTCAGCCCCACTAGGGGCCAAGGGGCGGCCTGCGGTGGAACGGGATGTGGAGAGTTTAATGGCTTTTCCAGGGGCAAAGCTAGGACTGGAGCCCAGGGCCCTTGATTCTCAGACCCGTGTGGACACCTGTCATCCTGATGGGCAGAGTAGACAGGGCCCCAGTGGTGGTTGAGGGGCACCCTCCACATGAGAACCCACCCATGGCCCATGCCCAGCCACTTCCTAGATCTGAAGACTGATGGGCCTGGGCCCTGTCATCTTGGGTGAAAGAAAAATTATTGTGCTGTCCCTGAGCTTGGTCAGCATTTCACTCCTTGGCAGAGCCCGAGGGGTAGACGGGGTCACCGCTTGGGACCAAGGCAGTATGAACATCTGGGCACTCATGTCCCCACCATCACACAGGACGGCGACTGGATCCAGGGGTGGGGCCAGCAGCTGGAATAGCCTGTCCCTCTTGGGGACCACAAAGAGAAGCTGATGCGGTTTCAGAAACACCTGGCCTATGAGACAGAAACCCCATGGAAGGGAGGCAGGAAGGGAATTGACAGGAAGAGCTGGGACCCCTGCTAGGTACTGGTTTTCCATCCAGCAGCCTTGTCCCCAACACCCGCAGTGTCACTGTGCAGACACTAATCAGACTCTGTCACCTGCCCGAGGCCAAGACCAAGACCAGCCAGGAAGAAAGGATCGAAGAGAACCCTGGGCAGAAGGGCACAGGCCAAGCCTGTAATGTGCCCGTCCTCCACAGTGTGCCCTTGCTAGAGTCCTGGACCTTGGGAAGGCTCTGGAGAGCATAGAGAGGCTGCTGCACAGACATGAGGCCTTGGAGCAGGAGATGGGCCTCCTCCAAGTTCAGGGGCAGGTATGCCACTGGGTCTAGCATCGGGGCCAGGCCAGGGGACCTCTTCTGTGGGACGCTGCAGAGGAAGAGCTGAGCCAGTACACTCCCATGCCAGGGGCCTCTTGATCACAACTTGATCCCCTTCTTCAGCCTCCGGACATCCCCCATATCCCAGAGCAGAAGGCAGCCCTCCTCTGCCAGAGAAGCCTGGGGTCAGCCCGCAGCCTCGGCCACAGGTGCCAACAGTTCATGGACAGCTGGCACAGCTCCAGAGCAGAGCCCAGAAGTGGTATGGACACCCTTTGGGTCCATTTCTTCACTCCTGCCCCCCTTCAGCAATCAAGTCCCATGCATCTCCTTGACTCCTTGTTTTAGGGTACAAAAGAGACCTTCAGGACAAACAATGTAAAGAAAACATCGATCAAGTCTTAAAAGAGACCACGACCACACAATGACCCAGACACATCATCCGTGAAACAAATCCAGGGAGACTCATATGTGTGTAAGAAAGAGGTCTACTGGCGATATCTAAAACAGATGGAAATAGAGTTACCATATGACCAAGCAACCCCCCCCCACTCTTACTGGGCAAGAAACAAACCAAGATCAAACATCTGTGCTCCAAAGTTCATTGGCACAGTTCACAATTGCAAGGAATTGGAAACAAGCCAAATTTCCATCACCTGACAATTGGATTAAAAAGCTAGGGTACCTCTACCAGCGGGGATCAACGATGTAATGTCACACCGGAAGTTCTTGGCGCCCCAGCATGGGGCTCTGGGCTTCCTGCCTCGGAAGCGCAGCAGCCGGCAAGGCGGGAAGGTGAAGAGCTTCCCCAAGGATGATGGCTCCAAGCCGGTCCACCTGACGGCCTTCCTGGGCTACAAGGCCGGCATGACCCACATTGTGCGCGAGGTCGACAGGCCAGGCTCCAAGGTGAACAAGAAGGAAGTGGTGGAGGCCGTGACCATCATGGAGACCCCTCCCATGTTGGTGGTGGGCATCGTGGGCTATGTGTAGACACCTCACGGCCTCCGGACCTTCAAGACGGTCTTTGCGGAACACATCAGTGACGACGAGTGCAAGCGGCAGTTCTACAAGAACTGGCACTAGTCGAAGAAGAAGGCTTTCTCAAGTACTGCAAGAAGTGGCAGGATGACGAGGGTAAGAAGCAGCTCGAGAAAGACTTTAGCAGCATGAAGAAGTCCTGCCCGGTCATGCGCGCCATCGCCCACACCCAGACGCACCTGCTCCTCCTGCGCCAGGAGAAGGCGCACCTGACGGAGATGCAGGTGAACGGGGGCTCCGTGGCTGAGAAGCTGGACTGGGCCCGAGAGAAGCTGGTGCCAGTGAACCAGGTGTTCGGGCAGGATGAAATGATCGACATCACGGGGGTGACCAAGGGCAAAGGCTACAAAGGGGTCACCAGTCGTTGGCACACCAAGAAGCTGCCCCGAAAGACCCACCGAGGGTTGTGCAAGGTGGCTTGTATCGGGGCCTGGCATCCCACCCGTGTGGCCTTCTCGATGGCCCACGCTGGGCAGGAAGGCTACCACCACCGCACAGAGATCAACAAGATCTATAAGATTGGCCAGGGCTACCTCATCAAGGACGGCAAGCTTATCAAGAACAATGCCTCCACCGACTAAGATCTCTCTGACAAGAGCAACAACCCCAGGGCGACTTTGTCCACTACGGGGAAGTGATCAATGACTTTGTTATGCTGAATGGCGGCATGGTGGGCACCAAGAAGCGGGTGCTGACTCTGCACAAGTCTCTGCTGGTGCAGACTAAGCGCCGTGTCCTGGAGAAGATCGACCTCAAGTTCATCGACACCACCTCCAAGTTGTGCCATGGCCGTTTCCAGACCGTGGAAGAGAAAAAAGCTTTCATGGGACCAGTCAAGAAAGACCAGATTGTCAAGGAGGAAGGCACATAACAGATGGTACAGCTGGTGGGATCAGAATAAAGACTTCTTTTTCAGTGGGGGGGAAAAATGTGGTACATACATATAATGGAGTACTACACATCGCTAAAAAGTAGTGATGAAAATTTGAAGCACATCACTGCATGGGAAGAACTGGAGGAAAGCATGCTAAGTGAAGTAAACCAAGCACAAAAGGACAAGTACACTTGAGTCCACGGAGGAAAGCTTTAAAAACAATGCAAAAGGGACATAGGGGAAAAGCTACTGTATAAACATTCCTGGGGTGAGGACCAGGTAATATGGCAGGGACCAGACCAAATTCAGGGATACACATGGTAGACAGATAAAAAGAGGCGGGGAAAGGAAAAGTAATAATAATAATAATTAAATGGGTAGTGGGATCACAGGGCACTAACCCGCCCAAGGGTGCCACCGTGAACCCATATATCTCCGATCTGCCTGCCTCTGTGCCTTTGCCTGTGCTCACCCTTTCTCTACTTGGCTCGGTCCTACACCTGTTCTTTTGTGTCTGGCTTATGTCATTACCAGCAGCCCTGCTCGCGTAGTGGTTACGAATTGGACTGTGATCAGCAAGACCAGCAGTTCAAGTCCACCAGCTGCGCCTTGTGAGAAAGATGAAGCTTTCTATGTCTGTAAAAGAGTTACCATCCCCGGAACCCGTGGGGGCAGTTCCACTCTGCCCTTTAGGGTTACCAGGAGTCAGAGTTGACTGGATGGCAGTGAGTTGGGAATTTTATTTATTTAATTCCCAGCATGTCTTTTCAAGGTTCATTTGTGACCTGACATTTATCCCCCTATTTTAATGAAAGGACACGACTCCGTTCTAGAACTCGAACTCACTGACTTGGTCCATCCATCTGTCCACGGACTGAAAGGCGTCTTCCACCTTTGGCTGTCGTAACTATAATGCAGTGATGTCCATAATTTAAAAGAAAACATTTTGACATGATGTTTTTAGGGGACACAGTGAGACCAGAGCATTTGTCCCTGCCAATGAAGGGACTGGAGGTCAATCCTATTTTTTCCTTCTTTTTTAAGTGTCTCTATTCCCATCTACAAAAGTTGGGCCCCACTCAGGACTGTATATGGTTTCTCTCCTTGAAACAAAAAAATCCATTGTTGTGCCCATTACCTAGAGGGGGGAACGAAGCTTACAAGCTAGTGCCCAGAACCAACACCCACAAGGCTGGTGGCTGGAGGAGGTCTGTGTGCCCACTGTGGCTTCAGGAGGGACAGAGGGGCCTGCAGGGGGGCCACTGGGCCTCAGAGACCTTCCAGGCGAGGCTACAGGAACTCCAGCAGCTCTGGGGTGAGCTAAGGGCCAACTGTAGGAGGAAAGAGGCCACGCTCCAGGAGGCCTGCAAGGTGGGATTGTGCACGCCCTGGGCCAGGTTGGATGGGACCCCAGGTTGCCCAGTGCCCACTGCTCACCCCACGTCCTGTCCCAGGCCCTGCATACGGGGGAGCATCTGGGAGCTGGAGAGCTGGCTGCATCCTGTGGAGGGGGAGCTGCGAGTCCCTGGCAGTGGATAGGACCGTCCTGGGGTGGATGAGCTCCAAGTGGGGGCAAACAAGACTCGTTTCAAACACCAGCTCTGTCTCCTCTAAGGGCCCGTGTACAACTGCGACAACACAACATTGGGTCCTGCTGGGTCCCCATTAGCATCTGGGAGGAAGGCTATTTATTACAGGGAATCCTACTTTTGTCCCTTGGTGTTAATTGCAGACTCACTGGGTGACGGATTGTATCTGACATGCACCACGTTTGCAGCAGCAAACACCAACACTTTGTCAAACTCCATTTGGTATTGCTCCATCCCTCCATTATTCTCACTAATGACAAAAATAATTAACACATTTATATAAAAGCACAGGATGAGGAAAGCTTTAATTTATGCATCTAGCTCTGGGTCATCCCTCTTATCAATATATGACAATCTAATGAGGCTTAATTAAAAAGTAGCAGTGAAGCAATTTAGGAAACTGAGGGATTGTCATGAGTCCTGGTTGTGACAGCATGTTTTGTGCACCATGGAAGATAACAGATTTGTCTTCTGTGGTATCTCATATCCATCATCCCCAAACTACCTGCTCTTAGGGGTAGAGAGAGCGAGCTTGTCTTTGAAAAAAGTGCCTGGGTTTGGTAGCTGCTCACAGGATGGCAGGTGTAATGTATTATGAGAACTTAACAAGGCTCTGAGAAGATGGCTATTGGAAGGTCTGGGTGGAGGGCAAGGTCATGGCCCTGAAGGATTCAGGATCCAGAAGTCAAGTCAGAACTGGATGCCAGAGATTTTCTCAATCCAGCCCTCTTTGCCCCTCCCCTAAGGCCAATACATTTCTAAGGGTTATGGATTCTACTTCAGAATCTTTCTCAAACCCAGGGCCCTCTTCACCATTATTGTCTAGACCTGGTCACCTCTTGCTTTATAAATAAAAATATGGGTTTATTGTAAGTCTGGGCCTGTTAGGTTTCTCGGGTGGGAAATGTCTCGGTCCTTGGCTACACACTGGAAAGAAATTCACACCAAAGCCTGGTTGGTAATCCGAGTGGGTTTATATACATGAGAGAAGAAGGTTCCGGCGTTACACTAAACTGAACACGGGCACCCTTATGACACTGCACACTCAGCCCTGCTGAGTGGAAGGCAGAGAAGCAGCTGAAGGGAAGGGGCGGTGGTCTCCAGATTCCAGCCTTTTAAGGGTTTTCAGCTGGGAGGCGTCAATTAAGCTCTCCTGGCTTGGGCTTAGCCCGCATTGGCTTCCAACCTCCTGTAGGGGGCCCCCTAAGCATGGAGAGGAACAACCCCTTGTCTTGCTACCTAACCGGTCTACATTCCTGCATGGCTACATTGAGATGGAACTAGCCCCTTTAGACAGCCTGTGTGGTTCACCAGGAGACACGGGCCCCAGTGTTCCCTGTGACCACCTTAAATTACTGTTGGAATTTATATTACCTGTGTGGGTCTGTGGGCATGGGACGTTTCCATGCCAGAGACCTGAAGTTACACAAATAGGCATCCAGAACAGAACTCATACAGGCTCTAATAAGATGCTCAGATGCTTCTCGCTAGGATGAGAATTTAACGAAGTGTGTGAGCAGTTCAGATCTTGTAAGGGAGAACAGGTCAGTAGGGTATCCAGAGAAGAGAGCAAAGGTCAGGGGAAAGGGAGGGGGCCCACAGACATCTGTGCTCTGTGTTTTGCCACAAGACAAAAACCGGGTCTCCTTGCCAAAGAAAGCAGAACAGCAAGTCCCTCAGAACTACGACATTTTTAAACATGACCTATACAACACTCGGCTGTGGGAGGCGCCTTGGAAAACCATAAAAGCCCTAAAAGAGGGGCAAGGAGGAAGCCCAAGTCTTTGATTTTCTCTGCTGTGCTTTCAGTGTTGAAATGTCTGTGCACGGAGCCTTTGAAATTTCAGAATCAGAGAGTGGATTCACAAGCCAAGCTCCTGCTTTATTCTTCAATGCATTTTGGCCCAGCTTCTCCTTGGTGAGACATGTAACAGAAATTCTGGACTTAGGAGCCACTTGGTCCTTGGACACTAGGAGATTTCAGTGGAATCTGAAACAGGGCTCTAACCACCAGCTGGACTGGCCTAGGAAGCCCAAGTATTCAGTCTCCAAAACACCAACCTCCCGTTGCTCTTCATCTGCCTCCACCTTGGTCAGCTTTAGTGTTGTCCGTGGAAGCGTTTGGCACCCATCTGATGCTTCGGAACCCAGAAAGGAGGAAAGGTAAAACTGGGATTCAAATGAAACAGATTTAAGCAGGACCATAGCCAAGATGTGCACAGGGCTCCTCGCAGCATTTGTCACCTTCATTTCCCTCTTCGGACTCAGACGTGGCAAGGTTCAGAAACAAGCTTTACCAGAAAGAACAGCTGTGAACCCAGCCTGCTTCCAAGTGAGAAAAAGCCCTTTACACATGAGTTCCTGAGGTCAGCCCAGCCCTGTGCGTCCCCACCCCTCCCAGAGTCCCCGGCTCTCTGGCGAAGCATTAAAGCAAGTGGAAGCAGAGATTTGCTCAGAATAAAAAATCATTTTTCACAATAGCACGGCACGTTCGGGATGGCAATCACGGCTGCACAAACCATATCCGTCCTCCAGCCATAATGTTGGCGCCTCAGTGACCACGCACATACATTGTGTGGCGAGACTCAGAGCCTATTCCATTTGTTGTCAATTGTTTCCTTACTCTCCATACTTTGCACTTAGGAGACATGCTCTCTGGAGGTGGTTGAGGCTTCCCTTGTCACCAATAATCATCTCCTACGCCTTCCTTTACAGTCACTAATTTGATGTGTTCACTCAAAGAAATGCCAATAATATGAGGTTTCAGAGGAGAGCTCCTAGAGCTCCCCCAGACAAACTGGAGGCCGAGTGTCACCGTCATTATCCTGAGCTGGGAGGGGGCACTAGTGTTCCGGAAGCTGGGGATCCGTCACTGCCTGCCCACCGCACAGACAGAGCAGGTGCTGGTTATAATTGCTTCTAGACGTCCTGCCATGCTGAGTTGAAAGTCAAACCCATAAACGCTGCCCGACTACAATAAAACTGGAGTACACAGACATTTCTGCATCATTGCTGGCTGAAAATATACTGAGTGGAGTTGGATGAGATGGCAGCAAGTGCCTAAGGAGGGGATGCTGTGGGAACACCAACAAGATGACTGTCAGTCGCCGTTTCCTCTTCTCGTCTGCTTCCCCCCCCCTATCTTTCAGGACCAAAAGACATGACAAATATGTAAGGAAACAAATTTGTTCATTTTTAGAGGAGTCTCCCTCCCCACCCCACCCCACCCCCATCCACCTCTGGCCTCCTTTGAGCAAGTCAGTAGAACTTTTTTTTTTTTTTAAACCTGGCTTCTACTATGGCAGTTTCCGGAGTTGCTATGTGGCTGTGTTTAAAAGTCGCCTTTGGGATACAGAGCACAATCCTTGTCACAAAGGCATTCTCCCAGTCCCAAATAGCAATGCGACCTCATTTTAGAAGATTGTTCTTGTTTCTGTAGACCCAGAAAAGAGTTCAAGCTGTTGATCTTGACCGTGGTTGTCGAGTCAGCCTCTCATGGGCACCTCATGGGAAGCGGAGCAAATATGCCAGTCTGTGCTATCACCAGGGCTGGGAGGGGAAGCCAACCGTGGCGGGCCATAGGTCGATGTGTGGATGGAGATAATCAGGTCTTTCGTCCTTATTCTATTTCAGTCTGGAAGCATCACTGAAGCCTGCTCAGTGTCATAGCAACACACAAACTTTCACTGACAGTCTGGGGCACATTGGCTGCAAATCGAACCCAGGTCTTCCCGGTGAAAGACAATGAGAGATCTACCACTGAAGCACCGTGGCCCTCACCTCAAACCAGGGCAGTCATTTCCCACAGATCTACCAGAGTTCAAACCAGACCACAATGCAGGATGACTGAGATTGCCACCAGCATCTGATACTGATGCAGAAAAAAAACCTAACTACCATTTTATTGACTCCCACTCATACCGGCCCAATAGGACAAAGAACTGCCCCTTTGGGGTTTTGAGACTTTAAATCCTTACAGTAGTGGTTCTCAACCTGTGGGTCGCGACCCCTCTGGGGATCAAATAACCTTTTAACTGGGGTCAACCAATTCATCACAATAGCAAAATTACAGTTATGAAGTAGCAATGAAAATAATTTTATGGTTGCAGGTGTCCACAACATGAAATGTATTAATGGGTGGGGGCATTATGAAGGTTGAGAACCACTGCCTTACAGAAATAGACAACCTCATATTTCTCCCACGGACGAGCTAGTCAGTTCAAACCCCCGACCTTGCGATTAGCAGCTTAATGCACAGTCCACTACACCACCTGGGCTCCTAATGCTATAATAAGAGGTACTATTGTTAGATCTCTCCTGGGAGAGATATACCTCAGGCCTTGGCTTCGCGCGCGAAAGAATTCACTTCGAAGCCTGGATTGTGATCCAAGTGAGTTTTTTGAGAGAAGAAGTTTCAGGTTTACACAGGCACCTCAGGGCCCCTCACGGGGCACAGCCTACCTAGAAGCTGCTGGAGAGAAAGTCACTCAGTGGGCTCCGGGATCCTGCCTTTTTTCTTTTTTTAAAAATCGTTTTATTAGGGGCTCATACAACTCTTATCACAATCCATATATACATCAATTATGTAAAGCACATTTGTACATTCATTGCCCTCGTTATTCTCAAAACATTTGCTCTCCACTTAAGCCCCTGGCATCAAGTCCTCATTTTTCCCCTCCCTCCCCGCTCCCCCATCCATCAAGAAACCTTGATAATTTGTGAGTGGTGATACTGAGAGGGTTGTGGGAGGGTGGATTGGAAAGAGGGAACTGATTACAAGTATCTACATGTGACCTCCTCCCTGGGGGACAGACAACAGAAAAGTGGGTGAAGGGAGACATCGGAGCGGTCAAGATCCTGCCTTTTCAATTCCTCCATAGGGAGGCATGGTTAACGGTCATGGTCAACCTCAATGGCTGGATTGAATTCACCTGGCCCAGATGGGCCAATCCAGGTGTAATGCCCACCTAGGTGTACCACCCCTTCCTGGCCGGAAGTTTGAACCTGAGCATATGTAATGGATGACCCAGTCCCTATGCTAAACCACCTAATAGTATTTGCAAGATGCCAATCACCATTCTAAGTTTTTTGTGTATAATAATTCAATTATTCCACTTAACAAGCCTATGTGTGGACGCTATTCTGGCCTCATTTTACAGATGAAAAATCAGTGGCACAGGATGATAAAGTCATGAGCCTAGGACCACACAGTGAGGAAGTGGGAAGGAGAGATTTGGACCCAGGCTGCAGAGCCCATGCCTTGGGTGCCTACAGCTGCCATGTAGGACACAGAAAAGCATGGAGCAGACTCGGCATAAGACATTAGGGAGTTGGGAGGACTGTAGCATGAATGTGTGTGCTATGACTTCATGAGAGTAGCTGCTACTCAGATCCAGAAGAGAATACAAGCCTTTTGCAAAATTTATTTTTGCCAAGAGAGGGTGGAAAACTGCATCTTGTGCGAAATCCCCCCAACCTGCACATGTGCATAGCTATTTCAGAAGGTTCCAAACAATGTGTGCTGTGCGGCAAACCAAACTGACCTCAGGGGGAGCTGGTCTGTGGGTTATGTTAGCCAGAAAGTGAGCAGTTTGAACTCACCAGCCACCACTCCAAGGGAGAAAGAGGAGGCTTTCTGCTCCCATGGACTTACAGTCTTCGAAGTGGCAAGGAGCATTTCCATGCGTCCTATGATTAGGATCTCGGAGGGTGAGGGTGGAGTTGGTTGAGACCTGTTTCCAGGGCATTTCCCAGAAGGGCTTCCTGCAGTGATTCTGCCTTCAGGAATGTCTGATGACCTTGAGGGCAGCAAAGTCCTAAACACACTGGGGCAGTGGTTCTCAACCTTCCTAATACAGGTCCTCTTGTTGTGGTGATGCCCCACTCCCCCAACCATTAAATGATTTTCTTGCTACTTCATCACTGTAATTTTGCTACAGTTATGAATTGGCTGAGCCCTGTGAAAGGGTATTATGACTCCCAAAGGGGTCGCAACCCACAGGTTGAGACCCACTGCACTAAGGGTTCCCCTCCCAGGCAGCCCTACCAGTGTCTGGTGTGCATAGTTCTGTGACGTGAGAGAAATGGACTTAGTGTCTTCTTCTGGTGACAGTTGATGTGGGTGGGCTTTCTCCCTATGTCAAATCCCTCTCGAGCCATTTGTCACCACAACAGAGGGAGCCATGCACAAAAAAGCAAGAAGAGGATGCAGCACAGCAGGACAACAAGCAGAACAATGATTGAATAAGCACAATTCACTTCAATCATGAATCGGGTGCCCTTAAGATGTGAGGAAGACCCCAGTCTAGTGACATTAGATCAGGTTTAGGGATTGAGTGAAGGGACCCCTCTTGGCTCCCCTCAGCCCCTATTTTGCTTTCCCATTGACCCTGACCCTTGCATCATGATTGGTCCTTATTCCAGCATGATGTTTGGTTTCATAACCACGGCATATGGGAATGTGTTAGTCGATAGGTTATACAGGCACAGCCTCTGGAATGGGTAAGTGAGGAGGCGATTAGGGCTCACTCATGCAGACCTCTAGTTGTCCTTGACATGACTAGTAGAATGGATCATGTGAAGTGATTTTAGATCGGCGTTGAGATCTGATAGGTCATGCAGACTTCTAGCTGATCCTGGCAGTACCCTATTTTAAGGAAACAGAATGTTTGGCGTTTAAGTCGTATTTGAGCTTAAATTTTGAGCAATAGGCTGTGGTCACAGTGAGAGTCTATGTGGAGACCCTACATCCATTTTGAGGGGCCACAGATTCAGCCGCCATTGAGTTCTTTCCTACTGCTGACTGGCAGTGGAAAGCTTGTCCCTCAGGCAGTGTGCTTGCATCCACTCCCCGGGCCAGACTCAACAATATACGGTAGTGTGCACATCCCAATAAAGGTCCCGCTCATGCTCTCACAGGCCCTCCTGAAACTCCATGAATTGATCTGTCTTCAGTCACAATTTTGTGACAAAGTTGTTTGTTTTCTATGTCTTATTTAAGTTTTCAGGAGCCCAGGTGGTAATGCTGGATAGTGTTGGACTATTAAGAGCAAGGTCGCTGGTTCAAAGCCACTAGTCATTCCACAGGAAAAAGATGAGCTTATTGCTTCCTGTAAAGGTAGCAACTTCAGGATCCCTACACAGAGTCACTATGAGTCAGAGTCAGCAGGACAGAATGGGTGTCATTTTATTTAAGTAACTGTGGCTGTGGGTCCTTCTGACACCATTGTGGCCTCATGCGGATGCTCTCCTTCTTCCAGAACAGCAGTTTGTGCCTTTTTCTTGTGTAAAACTTAGCAAAGGAGTTCCTAATAAGATATAGTTGAATTGGGGGTCTTTTCCCCCTAAAAACAAAGTAAATACATAAATAGAAATGAGACTATAGTTCTAATAACCAGTTGGAGAGTTGAGAGAGATGAAATCTCAATCCTGATAGAAACCCATTGTGACTGAGCACCTGCTCAAGGTCATACACAGCCTATGAGGTTGAGCCTATGTGTTGGGGAGTAATTGTGTACATAAAGTTATCAATTTATCTTTCTAAAGATTCTGTCTAAAACTTACTTTAAATAATAAGTTTTCCCCTGGGCTAGATAAAGTTCAGGGAGTTTAACCCCCTAGTATCCACCCGCTCTCAGCATTCATCATGTTAGGCCAGAGGAGGCAAATCATACCCACTACCCAGAGAGCACTGCTTCCAAAAGCACATTGCCTGTGCCGGGGCAGAGGGGAGGTACCCGGACCGGAATAGCTGACAGAGTGGAACCAGAGAGCTCAGCCCCCAGCTTCCCGAGGGAGCAGCTGTGATGGTTCACTTCTGGATGAATATGTTTAAGCAAAGGCCAAGGGCATGACTTGGGCAGCTCAAAAAGCAGATGTGCAGAGGTTGTTCACTGCATTCCAGAAGTTCACACACTCTCCGGAGGCTCCTTGGCTCAATGGCAGGAAGTCATTGGTGGCTTCCACCTTCAATCCCAAAAGGTCACTGCCGTCCAGTGGATTCCAACCACAGTGACCCTATATGGAGTGTTCAAGACTGTAAATCTTCATGGGAGCCAGCAGTCTCATTGTCCCTCTTGGGACAGGGAGCTAGCAGCCCGTTTTGCCACCAGGGCTCTCCTTCCTCTCTAATTCTGGATCCAGTCCCTCCGAATATCCTGCCTTGCCCTTGTCTAGGCTTCTTAAATGCGTTCCACGCAGCTTATGTTAGTCTGGGTGCATTCGAGAAACAAATCCACAGAAACACATATGTATAAGAGAGTTGTATGTAAAGGGTGAGTGCACATCAAGAAAACATGCTCGTATGTGCTTATGCACCCGCTTTATCTTCAGCGATCATGTCGGGGTAGGCTGGTGTGCTTTCTCCATGTGGGCTTTGTTGTTTCTTAGCTAGATGGCCCCCTGTTTATCTTCCAGCCTTTAAGACCCCAGACGCTATATCCTTTGATAGCCGGGCACCATGGTGCTTAACTACTACACCACCAGGGTTCATTAGCATGTGACTTATCTCCTGTCATTCACACTAGATGCTCAAAGTAGCAGGAGACCAGGTTTCTCCTTTGTGGCCACACCAGGTACTGACAGAACCAAGAACAGAGACACAGTTATATATCTTGACTATCATTTGCATATTATATGCCAGGAATCCCTAGGAAGTGTCTTGGAATTGTTCTACTCTGGTTCAAATTTCACACACCCTCCCAGTTTCCATACTGACTCTGCCAAACCCCTAGTAACTGATTTGCACCTCCTATCAACTTGGGGAAAAGACCCTATGCCAGATATAGAAGTGGACATACTTGGTACCCAGAAAACCTGTTCAGTGTTTTGAGGGCGGCTCAGCAAACAAAATGGGCACAGTGATTAAGCATTCAGCTGCTAACACAACACTCAACTCTGTAGTGGTTCTGAAAGAGAAGGACATGGTAGTTGGCCCCCCAAAAGAGTTACAAACTTGGAAACCCTATGGGTATTTCTATAGGGTCGCTATGTGTTCCAATTGAGATGATTGTCATAGGTTGGGTTTGGTTTAACCCGTCTTACTGAGGAGACTCCTTCTTTACACGCGATCAGTTACTTTAGAGGAAAAAGACATGCCTGTCCCAGAACAATCCAAGGACTGGTAAAGGCAACACCCACAAAGACACTCCCTCTGCCTTCCTAACTCTAAAATGCTGCCCATAAAACACTCTGCCTGGTAATATCTGGGCAGCACACTGGGGAGGTGCAGCAAATGTGTGTTGAATGTATGAGGCCATTTCATAGTTTGGCTGCACGATCAGGGTTTCTGTCATAAAGCCGATCTCTTTTACTCCACCTCTCAGCAGAGATGAACACAAGCTTCCCGTTTTTTTCTCGGCAATGTCCTTGTCAAATAAAAGTTCCTTGTAGATCAGTAACTTGCCACAGAGCAAAAGATATGGGAAGAGGCTCATCTTTCTCCTGGCTATGAAATAGAATGGCAAGCCCCTCCCTTCAACACACACACACACACACACACACGCACGCACGCACGCACGCACACACACGCGCGCACACACACCCCTGCCTTACAACTACATTCGGTTGATTAGCAAACAAAGCTCTACAACCCAACTATGTGTTTTTCTTCTCCAGAGGAATGACAGACTTACATACCCTGCATTGTCTTTTTTTAATGGAATTGCCCCAGTTCTCCTCACCTTTCCTTAGATAGTGCAGTGAACTATTAGATGACTGCAGGTATTGAAAACTAGTACTGATTTCCAGTTTGTGTCACCTTTGGCTTTGAGCACCCTCCACTTCTCTAGTAAGCTTTCCATTGCTTTGGGGAAATGTTCTCTCTCTGAATTTATTATGTGAGGGGGGTAGGGTAATAATCAATGTGCCTATGGAGGACTACCCTTCATGACCTAAACTCATTATGGGGCATCAGGTTGGAGGAAAGCTTATTAACAACCTGCATTATACAGATGACACAATTTTGCAGAAAATGAGAAGGACTTTTTTCACTTGCTGATGAAGATGAAGGATTAAAGCCTTCAGTTTGGATTATGACTCAAGGTAAAGAAAGCCCAGACCCTCACAACTGGACCTATTGATAACATCATGATAAATGGAGGAAAGATCGAAATTGTCAAGGATTTTGTCTTGCTTGAATCCACAATCAATTCTCATGGAAGCAGCAGAGAAGAGAACAAATGATACATTTCACTAGTCAAATCTGCTACACGAGACCTCTTTAAAGTGTTGAAAAGCAAGAGATTACTTTGAGGTCTGGGGCGGGTTGACCCAGGCCATGGTAATTTCAACTGTCTCATATTCATGTGAAAGTTGAACACTGAGTAAGAAGACCAAAGAAGAATAGATCTATTTGATTAATAGTGATGTAAAAAAGTAATGAATGTACCATGGACTGCCAAAAGAACAAACCCATCTAACTTGGATGAAGTACAGCCAGAATGTTCCTCAGGGCATGGATAAGGAGTCTTCGCCTTAACTTTGAGATGTTGTCCGGAGTGATCAGTCCCTGGAGCAGGACATCGTGTTCTGGAAAGTAGAGGGACAATGGAAAAGAGGAAGGCCCTCAACAAATGGGATTGACACAGTGGCTGCAACAATGGGCTCAAACTTAAGAACAACTGTGAGAATGGTACAGTACCGGGCAGTGTATGATTATGTTGTATGTATGGTCACAATGAATCCAAACCCTCCCTATGACGCTGAACAACAACAACAACAACAACAACCTGACTGACTCCTCTGGGAGGACTCTTGAATGTGAGATAAATGGAACGAAGCCAGCGGAAGGATTGGAGGATGTCTTAAGTTCCTGTCTTAATCTCCTTAACCAAAAATTATCCAACAAGTCAGTAGCCTTAAAACACTTTTCCCCCTGCTTTGGAGCTTACAGGTTCACATTTGGGGTGCGACTCTAGGTCAGGGTCCTTCTTTGTGGATACCAGAAAGTTCCTTGGCATTCCTCGCTATCTTTTTCCCCTACTGTGTGTTACTGGATCTATCCTGGCCTTTAACTCAGAAGTGTTTATGTTTAGGCTCAAGCCTATTCTCATATGGCCTCATTTTTTAAAACATTTTATTAGGGGCTCATACAACTCTTATCACAATCCATACATTTACATACATCAATTGTATAAAGCACATCCGCACATTCCCTGCCCCAATCATTCTCAAAGCATTTGCTCTCCACTTAAGCCCTTTGCATCAGGTCCTCTTTTTTTTCCCTCTCCCTCCCCGCTCCCCCCTCCCTCATGTACCCTTGGTAATTTATACATTGTTATTTTGTCATATCTTGCCTTGCCCTATCCCGAGTCTCCCTTCCCCCCCTTCTCTGCTGTCCATCTCCCAGGGAGGAGGTCACATGTGGATCCTCATAATCAGTTCCCCCTTTCCAACCCACTCACCCTCCACTCTCCCAGCATCGCCCCTCTGACTGACCCATCTCCTCTTCTAAACCCCTCTATGAGGGGATCTCCAGTGGCCATACGGCCTCATTTATATTACAAAAGAACTCCCTTCTTTTCAAGCAGGATCATGTCCACCAAGGCTCAAATTTCTCACATATTTTGAGGGGGCTACAGATCAATCCATAATGGTTCTTTTGGGTAGCTGTAACAAATGGCTACCAATTGAGTGACTTAAACAGCAGGCATTTGTTCTCTCACTTTTCTGAAGGGCAAAGGGTTAAAATTAAGGAGTGGGCAAGATTCATTCCTTCTGAGAGCTCTGAAGCAGAATCAAAGTAGCCTCTCTCTGCTTCTGGTCACTGCTGCTAATCCTTGATATTTCTTGGCTTATAGATGCACTGATCCAATCTCTGCCAGTGTCTTCACACGGGTTCTCTGTGTGCCCACTCCTCTTCTTATAAGAACACACCAATCAGTGCATGTAACATCCATCTGAAATCTAAACCCAGAAAGATGGAGCTCTTGAAATCCTTAACTAAGCACATCTGCCAAGACCTCCTCTCCAAGTAAGGCCATAGCCTCAGGTTCCATGTGAACATGAATGGGTGTGTGTGAATGTGATTTAATGTACTACAGAGGGCACGCTTTGGCCTCAGGAGGAGTGTTTCGCCAGTACCTGCTTCACAGTCCTGAGATTGCCCAGGCATTTGCCACATTTTCTTGTCTTCCCACCATTTATCCACCATTAGGCCTTTTTCCCTAAGTTAGTCAAGCGTCAGTTTCTGTCACTTGTGATCATCACCCTCCCTCCCGCCCAGGTCACAAATTTAAACTGATACAGGCAGTTTCTTTAATGAGCACTATGTTAACCTGACTAGCAAGCATTGTAAGGAGGGAGGATGATTCAGGGAGAACCCGCTTGCTTCATCTAGCTTCGGGGCAGTCCACAGATGATTGATCCCTGAGCCACTAACGAATTTTGCAACTGTCACAGAACAATGCAAATAAGTAAGATCCACATCTGCTGAACACCATCATGAGGTCAAACTGTGTGTAAATAAATGCCTGTTTCAAGGAGTGAGTAAATCCTAAGGTAAGGAGTGACAGGGCTTTGTTGGCATAAACCCAGCAAGGCATTATGGGTCGGATATTAATGAACTCATGCTCCTGGGCCTCACAGAGCCCCAGCTCAACTGCTTCAGCTTGTTGACAAAACGAACTCAGGGTACCCGGAGAGAGTACTACCATTTTGATGAACAGGGTTGGTTGGGGATGATGCTTCCTAACTTGCATTTTAATACAAATTGGATGCTTCATCCGAGCAATGTGGAAAGAGCATTCAGATAAAAGAGAGGGACAAACATCAAGTGACCAGAGGATGAAACTTCTATCTAATCTGTGCCCACTGGAATTGCTTCGGGGGAAGGTATTTTTTGGTGGTGTGGGGTTGTTCCCTACCCTGCTCCAAGCCTTCCTCCTCATGCCCACCCCCACCCCACCATACATCCTACTGGGAGAATGTCTCTGAAGAATGAAGTTTTAATAAATGAAGCTTTAATGAGCCTGATAGTCTGCCTTAGACCCCTTCAAACTGTAGTCTTTCATTTGTATTCTTCCATCCTTTTTGAAGAAATGAACCTGATGGCAGGTAATATGTTTCCTTTCCAGGATGAGCTGATAGAGCCTCTCGCTGCTGCAGTTGGAGGTGAAACATTAAACCCATCTCAACCAAGCCAGTCTTCATTTGCACTGCATGCCCTCTCTGAGCTCCAACCGCATGCTTCATTTGAGGATGACAAAGCCTCTATTGTCTGAGAAGATGCGCAGACATATGAACTAATCAATGCTCCCCCTGTCCCCGGGGAGTGTGAAATTCTCCCATCATGACCCACCAGCTTCCCTGGAAATTCCTGTCTTAACTCAGGCACTTAATATCATTGGTGTCTCTGCTTCCTTCCTTCTTGCACAGCCCCCAGGCATTGACTGTCATCCTTTCTCTCCCTAAAATATACTTTGAATCTATTCACTTCATGCCATCCCTACTGCCCCAAGGTGTGTCTTGCATTGACTATGAAACTAGATTCTGTATCCATTTTCCAGGGCTGTCAAAACAAAGCATCATAAATCAGGTGGCTTTTAAGAACAGTCCACCACCTGTCTATCAGTTTGTGGTGCAGTGGTAGCTAGAGTGTTGCTGTGAAATTGGAAGCCGTGCCACCGATATGACAAACCCCAGAAGGGTCAGCAATGATGGTCAGGCTTCAGTGGAACCTCGAGCCCTGTGGTGCTCAACCTTCCTTTAATACAATTCCTCATGTTGTGGTGACCCCCAACCATCAAATCATTTTCCTTGCTACTTCATAACTGTAATGTTGCTACTGCCATGAATCGGGTGACTCATGTTAAAAGGTCGCTGGACCCCAAAAGGGGTCACAACCCACAGATTGAGAACCACTGCTCTAGCCTAAGGCAGACTAGGAAGAAAGACCTGGTGATCTACTTCCAAATATTAACAAATGAAAGCCTTATGGGTCACAACAAAATATGGTCCTATAGAGTGCTGGAAGATGAGCCACTGACCTGCACACAACAGCTACAAAAATAGACTCAAACACACCAACAAAGGCCTGCTGAACTCCAAAGCCCTAACAAACCCACAGCCCTCAAGTCCATGCCAACTCATTGCGGCCCTATAGGACAGGGGCGAACTGTGTATTAGTCTGGGTGTGCTAGAGAAAACTCGAGGGAGACTCATGTGTATGACAGAGAGTTGGTGATTTTTAAAAATCATTTCCCTATTATTTAATCATTATATTAGGGATTCATACAACTCTTATCACAACCCATCCATCCATCCATTATAAAGCACATTTATACATTCATTACCCTCAGCATTGTCAAAACATTTGCTCTCCACATAAGCCCCTGGCACCTGCTCCTCGCTTTTCTCCTCCCTCCCCACTCCCCCCTCCTTATGAACCCTTGATAATTTTATTGGGGGCTCATACAAATCTTATCACAGTCATTCCATCCATCCATCCATTCATCCATCCATCCATCCATCCATCCATCCATCCATCCATCCATCCATCCATCCACCCATTGTGTGTCAAGTACATTTGTACATGTGTTGCCCTCATCATTCTCAAAACATTTGCTTTCTACTTGAGCCCTTGGTATCAGCTCCTCATTTCCCCACTTCCATCCTCTCCTTCCTCCCTCATAAATCCTTGATAATATATAAATTATTTTGTCATCTCTTACACGTCAAACATCTCACTTCCCCCACTTTCCTGTTGTCCGTCCCCCAGGGCAGAGGTTTTATGTAGATCCTTGTAATCGGTTCACCCTTTCTACCCCACCTTCCCTCCACCCTCCTGGTATTGCCACTCTCACCACTGGTCATGAAGGGATCATCTGTCGTGGATTCCCTGTGTTTCCAGCTCCTGTCTGTACCAGAGTACATGTTCTGGTCTAATTCTACCTTATAAATCCAGAGAGAGAGTTTTATATCAAACAGTAATTGTACATTAAACAAACATCCCAGCCCAGTGCAGATCAAATCCATAAGTCTGATATTAGCCCATATGTCTGATACCAATCTATAAATTCCTTTTCAGACCCATAAAACATGTGCAGTGATGCTGAATGCAGGATAATCACAGGCCAATGGGTGGAAAGTCTTGTGGATCCAGTGGCATTGTAAGCATCTCAGTGCTGGCAGCGATCTCTCTGAGACTTCTTTGGCTTCAGAGGTCTGGTCGCATCCATTTGGCTTGCCTTCTGCAATGTCTCCCAAGGAGTAGCAGAGAGAGAAAGAGAGAGAGAGAGGTGTCTTCCACCTCCAAGGAGGAAGTACCAGATTTCTCAGAGTTCTCAGGAGAAGGCTATGCCCACATAAAATTCTCACTGACTATCTCCAGATTGGCAGCCTAGACTCCACGCCTACACTCCTAATCCTTAACTTGACACAAGATTAGGTGACTACCACAGGCTCCTAATCCATAACAAGCCCATTTATTTTTTCCCTGCATACCGACACCAATCCAATACCCAAAGCTTTACCCAATGGGTGGAGATCTACTTCTAAAACATGAATATGGAAAAATCGCTTTCGCTTGAAGGCTCTCAAGGAAATGCTCACTGAAAACTCCATTCCTATTATCTCACCTCCCCCAAATTAGTCTTCTTCTGGGCTTTCAGTCACACCAAGATCTCTCCTGCCCCAAGGCCTTTACATGCACTGTCACCTCTTCCAAGCCCAGAAGTGCCAAGTTCAAAGTTCCAGTTAATCTCCCTGATCCTGAATTTTAAGAACTGTGTGTGTGGGAGGGAAGGGGTTGGGCTGTTTGTTGAACTGCTGGGTTTTGGAGCCATTTGTTATGCAACCTCATTTTGTCAATGACTGGCTAATTAATGGACCATTCATCTGCTCTTCTTCCACGCACAGCACATGGCTTGTATCTTTGGGAGCACTCTTCCACCATGCTCCATCTCCATGCTTCTGCTGGCATTGACCCAACCTGCCAGCTCCAGGCCTGGCTAGTCAGGGCATGACTTTCCTCTGTCCAAAGGGACTGGGTCAGACTCAGTATGTGACTCATGCTAGGTTAATGATATCTAACCCTAAAAAATGCCCCAGAAACAATTGCCCCATTGCCAATGAGTCCATTTTGAATCATAGAAGGTCCCTGTGGGGTTTCTCAGACTGTAAATATTTATGTGAGCAGAAAGTTCCATCTTTTTCCCTATGAGGTAGCTGGTAGGGTAGCACTGCCAACCTTGCAGTTAGCAATCCAATGCTTACCTGATAGTACCACCAATGATTAGAAAGGAAAAGAGCCTCTCTCTAATAGAATTCCTGAGCTTCTAGATAAAACTAAAGCTGTCATCAGGAAGCCTGCGTGAAACTCAAAAGGAAACAGCACTGAAAGGAAAAGGTTCAAACTCTGATGGTATCAACTGAGTGCCAGAACCCAGCTATTCCTGATGCTCTGTCCCCAGACTTACAAATTCCATAAACCTACCCATTAATTTCTTCTCCTGCTCCTTCCCTTCTCACGCCCCAAGGTACTTTGACTTAGCTTTGAAGGCACTCACAATTTCACGGGTTCTGCCTTGAACAGGTGACTGCTTGCTTCCAGTTCAGTCCTGACATTGTCCCTATCTTTAGCCATGTTAGGCTTGCGTCCTAGAGCTTTCCTTTGCTTGTCTCCCTATTGCTCTTGTCCTATGAAGTCTGTGGCTTTATCTATAAGTCTAAGTCCTGCCCTTTCGCTTTCGTAGAAATCTGTCTCTGTATCTTGGCTCGTGGCAGGTTGTGTCCTTCATAGATGACTGTCCTAATGTTTCACATCGTACATTCTCTCTCAAGATGAGTTTGTGTTCACTTTTCCAGAAACAGGGCCTGCTTTCCCTCTTCCTTGCATCTTGGCAGGCCTTTGACTATGGCAGAAGTGTTGCTCTGTGACTTCCACCTGGTCGTATTGGGTTGTTCACCATTGGGACCCTGTCAGGATATTGCAAGGAAGACCAGGCCAAATGAAAATGTCACATATAGGGTTCTTCTTGAGCTCCAACCAATAGAAGTATCAGTCGTGTGAGGGAGTGAGTCTTAAGAGAGCTGCAGCCTCTGTCCTTTGAGCTACCCCAGCTAATGCTTGATGAAGCCAAAACTAGTGTCCTCACTGAGCTCTGCCCAGATTGCAGATTTGTGAGCAAAATTGATATTATTATCATTACTTTAAGATGTTATTTGTGGGGATACTTTCTGTTAGCAGCAGATCATCAGAATACTGCCTAATCAGACTGCATTGCCAGTTTTACTCTCTCTCCCCATATATATATATATGGATATATATATATATATATATATATAGATATAGATATATAGATATCCTCCACACATGTGTCAGTTGGTTGTACTATAATGGTTTGTGTATTGTTATGATGCTGGAAGCTCTGTTCCCAGAATTTCAAATAACAGCAGGATTGCCCATGGTGGACAGGTTTCAGTGAAGCTTCTAGACTAAGACAGACAAGGAAGAGGGGCCTGCCAGTCCGCTTCAAAAAATTACTGAAAGAAAACCTTATGGATCACAAGAGAACACTGACTGACTAATGTGTTTTGGACACACTATCAGTGGACAATTGCTAGAGGAAGACATCATATTTGATGAAATAGAGGGACATGGAAGATCCTTATTGAGGCAGATTGACCTAATCGGTGCAACAATGGACTTCAACATTCAGGAATGTGTGACAATTGTGCAAGATCTGACAGCACTCCATTCCATTTCATATAAGGTCTCCATGGATCACAGTAGACTTGATGGCACTCTCTATATGTTTGTCTTCAGTGACTTCTCATAGGGCTGCTCTGCCTGGCAGTCTCTATTCTTCATGCTTCCAAATGGGGAGCACAACAAGTCCATAGTCACTGATATTCCCCTCAATCCCCAGGTCAAGTAAGGAGGCATAAAGCTAGCTAGGTTGTTCTCTTTGCCTTGTCTCTCTTCCTTTTCCCCTCCTCCAACAGGGCTAGAGGGGGTAAATACTTACCTTGCAGTTTCGAAGAGAATTTCTCCCACACCAAAATCTTCTCCTTCCTCAAAAGGCACATACATGCTTTTCTCCTTGTTTTGAATTAAAATGGCAGATGGGATGGTAGGAAAGAAGATGAACTAGTCTAACAGAATGGCCAAACAGATTTACCTTCCACATAAGAATGCAAATAACTCCTCAATCTTGTTATAGAGTCATGATATGATGAGCTCCATCAAAGCAGAGTAGAACACCACGGAGGTCAGACCAGAAAGACCATATTGAGTTGGTTTTGTATGAGAGATTCTAGTTGCTAATTATACTTTTTATAACAGACAGATGGCAGGTATAGAAGTCCAGACTTAAAATGTCTTTATCTAATTGCCTGCCTAAATATATATTTGCAATATGGTCTTCAAAGGGAATACTTTCTTTACCTTAAATTCCATTTCTTTTTCCGCTCTTTTATGTAATTTTATTGAAGTATCATTGATGTACAATAAACCATTGTGTGTTTTGCTCTTTGAGGTTTTTAAAAAGAATCATTTTATTGGGGGCTCCTACAACTCTTATCACAATCTATACATACATCCACTGTGTACATTTGTTGCCATCATCATTCTCAAAACATTTGCTTTCTACTTGAGCCCTTGGTAGTAGCTCCTCATTTCCCCTCCTTCCCCCTCCCCCTCCCTCATGGACCCTTGATAATTTATAAATTATTATTCTGTCCTATCTTACACTGTCTGACATCTACCTTCACCCACTTTTTGTTGTCCCTCCCTCATGGAGGAGGTTATATGTAGATCCTTGTAATCAGATCCCTCTTTCTACCCCACCTTTCCTCCACCCTCCTGTTATTGCTACTCTCAGCACTGGTCCTGAAGGGGTCATCTGTCTTGGTTTCCCTGTGTTTCCAGTTCCTATATGGACCAGTGTATATTCTCTGGTCTAGCCAGGTTTGTAAGGTAGAATTGGGATCATGATAGTGGGCGCAGTAGAATTTAGGAACGAGAGGAAAGTTATATGTTTCATCGTTGCTACACTGCATCCTGACTGGCTCATCTCCTCCCAGCGACCCTTCTGTAAGGGGTTGTCCAGTTGCCTACAGATAGATTTTGGATCCCCTAACTGTACCCCCCTTCATCCACAATGATATGATTTTTTTGTTCTTTCATGCCTGATACCTGATCCCTTCTACATCTTGTGATCACACAGGCTGATGTTCTTCTTTCATGTGCACTTTATTGGTTCTGAGTTAGATGGCCACGTGTTAACCTTCCAGTCTTTAAAACCCTAGACTCTTTATCTTTTGATAGCTAGGCTCCATAACCTTTCTTCACCTCATTTGTTTATACACCCACCTTTTGTCTTGAGTGATTGTGTCGGGAAGGTGACCATCATGGAATACCAGTTCCTTAAATTCCATATCTATAGGCTTAAGACTTACCCACAGGAAGCCTACTTTTATTTTATCCCTTGTACAAAATCTTGCAATAATTTTCTCTTTTTGGGTAAGTCCATCCTCAATCACTTATCCTTTAACATTTACAAGAATTTATCTGTAACCAACCCCATTTACATAGTCTCATTCATGCTATTTCCACAATAATTGCTAATAACCCTATTTTTTAGAATCGGCAGAAAGCATCAGCATCAATATCCCATTGCCACTGAGTTGATTTCAACTCATGGGTACCCTATAGGACAGAATAGTATTGCCTCATGGGTTTCCAAGGCTGAAAAAAAATCTCTTTATTGTGAGATGGGAGAAAGTTTACAGAATACATCCGTTTTCCATTTGACAGTTCACACATATTTTGCTTCATGATATTGACTGCAGTCTGCTCAACGTAATATCACTATCGCACTTCCTCCTTGTATTTCCTGTTTCCATTCCCCCTTCTTTCCTGACCCTTCTGAACTTTATCTTTGAATAAATTATATCCTTTTGATTCAAATAGTTGATTAGTGTTACTTTTTACCTTATACATCTACCTATTGTTTGGCTGAAGATTGAGCCAAGGGAGTGAGTTCCGTTCCAGATCTGAAGGTGCCTAAGGACAACAGTCTTGTGGGTTCCAAGAATCTCTCTCTGAGCAATACCCCTGAACTTTTAAAATAAGTTTAAACTTTGTTGCACATATTTCTCCTATCCTATCCCAAAATTCCAAAGCAAACTAATTATCATTGTGTTGAAGCTGACTCATAGAGACCCAACAAGATAGAATAGAACTTCACTCTTTGATTTTCCAAGGCTTAAATCTTTACCAGAGCAGACAAACTCATATTTCTCACATGGAGCAACAGATAGGTTAGAACCACTTACTTTGTGGTTAGGAGCTCAATGAGGAGTCCACTCTGCCATTAGAGCTCATTTAGAATGCTATCCAGGATTCCCTAATGCTATCCCTCTCAGATCAGTTGGTAGTGGTAATAAATGTAAATCTTAAGGGGGTCAGACTGCCACATCTTAACTCTTCCTTGGGGAAGATGGTGGGTTTGAACTGCTGATTGATTAGCCCTTAAGTGCTTAATTACTGCCTCACCAGGGTTCTCCTTAACATCAGAACAGTGGACACTTATTGGTTTATCTTGCTGGTCTCTGTTCCCTAAAAATTGCACTTCATCCACAGGGTTTTCTTCCACAACACACAGCTGCTAGTGTTTTTGGTTTGTTTTTCCACATGACTTCACTTTCCTGGTCAAAACTGATTTGTCCAGGGCTAAACACACAATGAAAACATAGCCACATATGCACACTACAAAATTTGAAGTGAGACAGCGAGCTATTTGTTGAGTTTTTTGAATGACAGAAGTCTAAAAGGAAGTGTTATGATACAGGAAACAGTGAGTTTTGATGTCTAGGATCTATGCTGGGGACCCAGTTGGCACTCCGAATGACTATTCAAAGTGATGGTATGAATTCTCCTCTTCCATGACCTACACATACAATAGATATAACCACTAAGTCCATAATTTGACAAATGTCTTGTGTGATTGAGTTTGGGTTCCCCATAGGATTCGAACCTGAGACAAAGGTTTTAATTAAGCCATTTTGGGGGAGATATCAATAAGGAAATGGGAAATAGAAAAGGGAAAGAAGGCAGCCAATGAAAAGTACATTATCAAACAATTTAAAATTGTGAGCAACTGAAGGTTAATCTTACTGGAGACACTAGAAAATCCACTAGTTATTCTGCCCAGAATGTGAGGGAGTGTGGCTATTTGTCCAACAACTCCTATGGGTCATTGGTTAAGGGTTACTCCAGGAAGCAAGAATTAACTCCACAACCTCCTAAGCCATGCATGCTCAGGTACAGTGGTCTACAGAAACTAGAGAAAGCAAGAAGAGAGATGTGCTGGCCATTCGGAATTAGGCTAGCATACCAAGTTGTCAGACATGTCAGGTTCTTGCACTATCATAACTTGTGAGATATACCACTGGTATTTCAAACACAAGCATAGTTACCCGTGGTGGAAAATTTTCAGAAAACTTACAAGCTAAATAGACTAGAAAGAATAACCTGCCAATCTACATCTGAAAAAAATAGTGGTGTTTGTGGAGCACATTGATAGCAGTGGAATATTGTTTCATATAGTGCAGGATGATGAACCCCTCAAGTTGGAAGACACTCAAAATATAATTGGGGAAGAGCTGTCTCCTCAAAGTAGAGTTAACCTTAGTGGTATAAAGTTTTCAGGACCTATATTTGTTGATGTGGCAATGACTCAAAATGAGAAGAAACAGCAGTACTGCAATAACCACTAACAAGAAGATGGATGCATGAATATGGATCTAGAAAAATTGGAAGCCATGAAAAAATGGAACACATAAAGATCAAACACTCTAGGTGTTATTGAACTGAAATAGACGGGTATTGGCCATTTGGAATGTCATAATAATATGGTTTACATACCAGAGTAACAAATTTGAACGGAATGGATGACTTTCATGTTAAAAAAGAGAAGGTTTCAACATCGATTCCAATGTTCACCATTGTTAGGTGTAGGATATATTACACCTACAAGGATGAATAATTAATAAAGTTATTATTCAAATTTACACACCAACCACTAATGCTAACAATAAAGCCATTGAGGATTTTTACCAACCTTTTCAGTCTGAAATTGATGAGACATGCAATCAAGATTACTGATGACTTGAATGCAAAAATTGGACACTAAGGAGGAGGATCACTAGTTAGAAAATAGGGCCATGGGGATGGAAGCCACATGGGAGATCTCATGATAGAATTTTCCAATAAGGATGGCTTATTGATTGAACATTTATTTTTCAGTGATGTAAACAGTAACCATAGACATGGATCATGTATATTGGATAGAAATACACAGGAATTAAATCAACTACATCTGTTGAAATAAACTACTATATATACTCGAGTATAACCCAAGGCAACTAATTTTACCCCCCAAAGCTGGGGTGCTTTTTCAGCATAAAAAATGTGCTGAAAAAAACTAGGCATATACTCAAGTATTTACGGTATAAAGAAGTTTAATATCATCAGTCACGAGACTGGAGACCAACTGTGGAACAAACCATCAATGGCAAATTCAACTCGAATTCAAATAAAATTAAAACAAGTCCCCAAGAGTCAAAGTATGAATTTGAGTATATCTCATCTAAATTAGAGGATACTTCAAGAAGAAAGTTGACACAGTGAACACAAATCACCTGAGATGATACGAGTTCTGCAATAATATCAAGAACATCATAAATAAAGAAATTCAAAGATAATTAAAAAGATAGAAACTAAAGAAAAGACAAAATGGATGTCACCTTGAATGTGGAGTAGCTGAAGCCAATGAAAGAAATGATGAAGTACGAAAAAGAGAGAGAGAGAAATATAGAAATAATTGATGAAGTAAAGACGCTGAATAAAGAAGCTGAACATAAAATTTCAAAGGGGAATTCAAAAAGATGGAATAAAGAATTATATGAAAAGGTGCAAAGACCTGGAATTAGGACAGCAAAAATGAAAAGCATGTGCATTTCACTAGCTGAAAAAATGGAAGAGAAATTCAAAATACAGAATTACACAGATAGCATCAAAAGAACATGAAAGGTATTCACTGACCACATGAAGCCCAGGCTCCACAGCGCTGAGTCCAGAAGACCAAGATAGCATAGGGTTCTCACTGCAGATTGCTCTGAAAGTGCTCACAGTAGTAGGCCCTGGATCAACTGGGGAAAATGTAGAACTCAAAATAAGACTAACCTTAGGATATGATAGGCACTAGTGGAATTCCCATTTGACACCTGACCTCACCTCCATGGCTCAACTTTCAGCCCCCAAATAGGAGACCTATCCTGTCAACGATGTACAATTCTGAGCCCAGCATTTGTCAGGGAGTTACTCAGAAGGCAGGAAGGAATGGGAAGGAAAGACCAATGGAAACGGCAAACAAAGGGAGGGAATAGGAAAAGTAGTATTGCATTGTAGGTATTGCAATCAATATCATAAAACATTGCATGAATTGTAAGGAAAATCAATTTACTCTGTAGATTTTCCCTCACATGACAATCAAAACAGTGTAAAAGAAAATAAGTCATATGACCGAGTACACTGGTAGATCTTGCTGAAGACCAATTTCCAGTGTTAAAAGATGTCACTTTGAGGAATAAGGCACAGCTGAGTCCTAGTGGTATAGTGGTTACAAACATAATGCGTCAGAACCAACCCAATTGGGTTGCTCAACACAAGATCAACAGTTCTGCTCCCATACAAAATTCCAGTACTGGAAACCCACAGGGATATCTCTCCCCTGTCCTATAGAGTTGCTAAGGGTTGGAATCAACTTGATGGCAGTGAACTGGATGTAAGCCAGGCTGACTGAAGACACAGATCAAGTGACACTCATATATGTGCAATAAATAGTTTTCTATCAAGAAGTCACTATAGTATTTCTATTTCAAGGAAATATCCCAGGCCAGTCCAACTCAAGTCCATAAGTCCAACACTAGCCCATAAGTTCCTTTCCAACTTACGCAGTTACATGCAATGATGCAGAATGCAGGGATGTCAAAGGCCAGTGATTGCAATGTCGTGTGGACCCAAGGTCGATGGAAGCATGGTAAGACTCTGGCAGCTCTCAACGTGGCAGGAAGCAGTCAGGTGAATGCAAAAAGAAGGGGAGCTTCCCAGGGCCCTCCTTATGAGAAGGCCATGGCCACAAAGAGGCACCATCAGGCTATGGTGTGATTGACAGATTGGATACCAACCTTACACTTTTACATATCTTCAAACTGACATAAAATTATATAACTATCATACTATGGCATTTTCAATCACCTCATATGTACTTGAAAATGGACAATAATTATGAAAGATAAAACAAAAGTTGATGTCTTTGAATTATGATGCTGGTGAAGAATATTGAATAATCTATGGACTTTCAGAAGAAGGAACAAATCTTTCTTGGTGGAAGTAGAGCCAGAATGCTTCCTAGACGTGAGAATGGCAAGACTTCATATCACATACTTTGGACATGTTAACAGCTGAGCATAGTCCCTAGAGAAGGATATCATACTTGGTAAAGTGGAGTGGTGAAAAAAAGAAGAAGGTCCTCAATGGGATGAATTGGCATACTGGCTGCAAAAACGGTCCCCAACATTAACTGTGAGGAAACAGGCTGTGGGTGGTATGAGTTAGAGCCAAAGTAACAGTGTCTAACAATGACAACTCCCCTCCCCCGCCCCATCTGTCAATTTGCTGCACTGTGGTAGCTTGTGCTTTGCTGTGATGCTGGGAGTTAGTCCACTAGTACTTCAAATACCAGGCAGGATCACCCACGGTGAACAGATTTCAACACAGCTTCCAGACTAAGAACTGACAGGACGACAATAAATCAGTCCACTTCTGAGGGATTCATCATTGAAAACTTTCTGCATAGCAGTAAAATATTGTCTGATATAATGCCAGAAAATGAGCCCCTCAGATTGCAAAACAATCAAAATATCAGCGAGAAAGATAGCTTCCTCAAAGTAGAGTCCACCTTAATGATAACTCAAAACCTCACAACAGGAGCTGTAGATAACATCATAATAAATGGAGAAAATATTGAAGTTATCAAGGATTTCGTCTTGCTTAGATTCACAACTAATGCTCATGGAAACAACAATCAAGAAACCAAATAACATATTGCATTAGGCAAATCTACTGCACATAACCACTTTAAAGTACTGAAGATCAAGAATTTCACGTAGGATTAAGTTGCGCCTGGCCCAAGGCATGGTATTTTCCGCCACATCTTATGCATGTGAAATTTGAACATTGAATGAGAACGACTGAAGGAGAACTGGTGCATTTGAATTAAGGTACTGACAAAAAAATACTGAAAGTACCATGGGCGGAGAGAAGAACAAACAAATCTGTCTGAGAAGAAGTGCAGCTTAATGTTCCTTGGCAGATAGGATGGCGAGATTTCATCTCATGTGCTTTGCAGATGTTATCAGGACAGACCAGTCCCTGGAGGACATCATACACATTACAGTGGAGGGGTTGCAAAAAGAGGAAGACACCCGATCAAATGGATCGAGACAATTCCTACAACAATGGACTCAAACAAAACAAAAATTTTGAGTATGGGGCAGGACCAGGCAATGTTTCATTCTGTTGTGTAGGCATTATTATGAGACAGAACTGACTTGAAGGCATCTAGCAACAAAGTGTACTAAAGCTTCTGGCACCTTCATTTGCTAATGGATTATAATTCAAAATGAGAAAAATCATTGCAACCATTCATTAATAATCAGAACATCAAACGTGCAAAATAAGAATCTAGGAAAATTGGAAATCATAAAAAAACGGAATCTGACCTATAAAGATCAATATCCTAGGCATTGGTGAGTTGAAATAGTCCCTTTGAATCTTAAAATGATAAGAATGACTATGCTGACAATGACAAATTCAAAAGAATGTCTCTTTCATCCTCAAAAAGAGCATTTCTAGATCTATCTTGAAGTGCAATGCTGCCCGTGACAGAATAATATCTATCTTCATACACAAGGAAGGCCGGTTAATAGAACCATTATTCAAATTTTCTTACAAACCACTAAAGCCAATGAAGAATTGTACCAACTTCTATAGTCTGAAATTGATCACACATGTACTGAAAATGCATTAATAATTGTTGATAATTGGAATGCACACATGGAAACAAAAAGGAAGGAAGAGTAATTAGAAACTATGGCTTTGGGGATCGAAAAGAAGCTGAAGACTGCATGAAAGAATTATGCAAGAGCAATAATTTCCTCATTGCAAACACCTTTATTCAACAACAGGAGCGGCATATATACATGTGGAATACACAGGGATGGAATTGATTAAATCTGTGGGAAGACATGATAGAGAAGCTCAATATCATTGAGACAAAATAAGACCAGGGGCCAACTATGTAACAGACTATCAATTACTAATATGCAAGTTCAAGTCAAACCTGAAGAAAATTAAAATAAGAACGCAAAAGAGCCCAAATACAGCCTATATTATATCTATGGTCGGCTGGGGTTTCTAGAGAAACAAACCAGTGATACTGATACATGTAGAAGAAGGAAATTCATATCAATAAAGAATTTTACATTAAGAAGTCCACACAACAAGAAACCCCAGTCCAACTCCAGCCCATAAATCAGATGCAAACTAGAGGCCCTTCCAGACTCATGAAGCTGTTGGAGGAATAGCCCAAGAAACAGGAAAACCACAGGTTGGTGGAGGCAGAGTTGGGAGAATCCAAAGTCAACAGGCAGTTGGCAGGCCACAGACAGCTCTTAGGGTCAGCATGTTTCATGGTGATTGCCATCCCAAGAAGCCAGACGTAGGGTCCAGGGTCTTTTCATCAGGAAGAAAAAGAGTGAGTCCATACTCCACAGTCTACTTATAGCTATGAAATAGGTCACACCCCCAAGGAGACTGTGACCTGCGCCTTCTGAAGATCCTGGTCAAGCTATATTGACACCAAACCTTACTATCACAATATCTCACCTGAATTTAGAGCCTATCTCAAGAATGGTTTGGACATATTGAACATTAATGATCAGCTACCAGAAGAATTGTGAAATAGCATCAAGGTCATCAATCTTTTTTTTTTTTGTCATGTCATCTGTGGCTATTTATTTATTTATCATAAATCATTTTATTGGGGGCTCCTCAAAAAGATCATTATAATACAGTAAAGAAAGAAAATACTACAGTGGATATCAGAGGAGACTGTGAAACTTGCTCTTGAACCTAAAGCAGCTAAAGCAAATGGAAGAAATGATGAAATAAAAGAGTTGAACAGAAAAATTTGAAAGGCCAGCTTGAGAAGATAAAGTAAAGAATTATATTGTAACGTGTAAAGACCTGGAATTAGGAAAGCAAAAGGAATGAGTACGGTCAGCATATCATATATTGAAAGAACCGAAGAAAAAATCCAAGCCTTCGATTAAAATGTTCAAGGATTATTTATCAAACTATTGAATGATGCAGGGAGAATCCAAAGAATATGGACGGAGTATACAGAGTCTCTGTACCCAAGAATTAGTTGAGGTTCTACTAGTTCAAAAGGCCAAGAGGAAGTTGAAGCTGCAATGTAAGCATTAGTGAAAAGCAAGGAAGGGATAGGAATGGAAATATTTCAACACGCTCATGCAGTGATAGTCCATGTCAAGAAATTTGGAAGATAGCTATCTGGTCAAGTGATTAATATTTGTGTCCATTCTAAAGAAATATGACGCAACAAAATCTGCAAATTAATTTAAAATAACATTAATATGACATGCAAGTATAATTTTATTGACGATAACTTTAAAAGTAGTTATAGCAATATGTCAACAGGAAGCTGCCAGAAATCCAGGCTGTATTAAAAGAGGGCATGAGGCAAGGTATATCAATGCTGATTTCAGATGGACCTTGGCTGAAAGCAGAGGATACAAGGAAAATGCTTACTTATGTACTATTGACTATGCAGAGGATTTTACTGTGTATCATAACAAACTTTGGGTAGCATATGAATACATATGAGAACAATGGGAATTCCCGTACATTTAATTGTGCTCCTGTGGTACCTGTACATAAACCAACAGGAAGTGGTTCGAATAGAACAAGTGGATACTGCGTGGTTTAAAATCAGGAGAGTGTGTGTTGTGGTTATATCCTTTCACCATATGTGTTAGACAGGGTTCTCTAGAGAAACATAACCAGGACATTTATGATTTGATAGATAGATAGAACACGAAGGAATATAACAGCTAATTAGTCCACATAGCAGTACAGAGGACTCAGTTTAACTCACTTCCATGCAACAGTAAATATGGCAGTACAGCCAGGCAGCAAACTGCAGAACTAGGTAAGGCAGCCACACACTGGTCTGGTCATCAGAGAGCAACTGAGAGATAGGAGTGGCTTGCTGAGCCATTTATCTCTTTGCCCACTAATCAAACTGCAAACTTATTAATCCCACATGTTCTTATTGGCCATGTTGGCACTATAAACCTACCTATCTATCACACTATACTTATTCAAATAATCTGAGAAGCTGCTCTGTATGAAGAAGTTGAGTCATCTGGATTGGAGGAAGAATCATTAACAATCTGTGTTATGCAGATGACCCAATCTTGCCGGCTGAAAATCAATAGGCCTTGAAGTACTTACTGATAAAGCTCATATAGTACACCTTCAGTATAAATTAGTCTTCAACACTAAGAATACAAATGTCTTCTCAACTTGACAAAGATAAACACACAACATCATTAAAAATAGAGAAATGTAGCTAAACTATTTTACTTGGACCCACAATCAATACTCACAGAAGCAGCAGTCAATAAATCAACGTATTTCATTGGAAAAATCTGTTGTAAAAGACCTCTTTAAAATGTGAAAGAGCAAATGCTTTACTCTGGGGATTAGCAAGTTATGCCTGCTTTTAGCCTTGATATTTTTAATCACCTTAGATGCATGTGAAAGGAGTCTTAATTTCAGTGTCTGGTATGGGTTGAATGACTAACAGCAAGGTTGGTGGTTCAACCCACTTGCTGCTCCACAGAAGAAAGAGGAAGCTATTTGACCCTGTAAATATTTACAGCCTTGGAAACCCTATATGGTCACTATGAATAAGAATAGACTTGATGGTAATATTTGACATATGCATGTGAAAGATGGACCATAAACAAGGAAGACTGAAGAAAATATGATGCCTTTCAAATATGATGTTGTAAATAATATTGAATATACCATGAATGCCCAGCAGAACAAAGAGGTCTGTCCCGGAAGAAGTACAGCCAGAATGTATTTTAGAAGTGAGGATGGTAAAACTCCATTTCATATATTTTGAACATGGTATCAGGAGAAATTAGTCCCTAGAAAAGGACAAAATACTTGGTAGAGCATCATCAAAAAACAGGTAAACCCGGAATGAGATGGATCAACACAGAGGCTGTAAAAATAGGCTAAAATATGACCATTGTGAGGATGTCCCAGGACTAGAAAGGCATTTATTCTATTGTGCATAGGGTCACTATAAGTGGCAGTGCGTGAGATTTTGTTGATTAACAACACTGGGATATGAGCAATGTCCCCATGGCATATGCTAAACTGTCACCATGCTGGACACATTTGATCTTTGTGGATTTAGAGGGTAATTATTTAGAGGGTTATGATTCCACTGAATTTTTTTCTGTGTATTCAAACTATTCCATCCTAAGATTCCACAGATCTATCCAAACCAAGCTCACTGCCATTGAATCAATGCTAACTCATATCGACCCTACAGGACATGGGTAAAATTGTACCTGTGAGGTTCTGAGACTGTACCTCTTTACAGAGTAGAGTCCCATCTTTTTCCCGAAGAGCAGCCGGTGATTTCAAAATACCGACCATGCAATTAGCAGCCCAATGTGTAACCAAGAACTATTCAGGGAAGCTAGAGGGAGAGCATGAAAAGAAATGAGTAGTTGAGGTGGTTGGATGCACATCCATCCCTTTGTTCTACTCTCTATGACTTTTTCTGAGTTCATTCAAACTGTAAATTAAGACACAAAATAGAATTCTACCCAACCCTGCTATATGCCTCAACAGTATCCATTTTTCTCATTCTTACTACTAATAGAAGCTCAATTTTGTTTAGGGTGATAATGTACCTACTTAAATCGCTCACTCCTAGGCTCCCTTGCAGCTATGCATGAGCATTTGACCCAGTTTGGGCCAAATATGTGTAGGTGAAAGACACTGAGTAGGACTCCCAAGAAAGTTTTTGTTGTTGTTTAAGGCAAAGCACTTGTCTGGCATAACCCATTTCATTTTTGTCCTTGGCTCTTCTGCTGTCATGCTCCCTAGTCAGAATATTGAAAGATGGGAGAGTCACATAGGTTACATGAGTTTGGCAGACCAAAAAGCATGCATTCTCCTATATGCAAGATGAGTCCCTGAGCAAATACGCCAGACCTAGGCTGCCGATTTCAAGATTTACTATTGTATAAGACAAACCCCTGTGTGGTGCAAAGGGTTAACACAATTCACTGCTAAGCCAAAGATGCCTTGGAAGAAAAACCTGGCAATCTACATTTAAAAATTCAGCCCTTGAAAACCTCATGGAGCACAGTTCTACCCTGAATCATATGGGGTAACTGTAAATCAGAATCAATTCAGTGGCAACTGGTTTGGTATTTTTGGTGTTAATATAAGAAAAATGAAGCTTTTGTGATTAGACCACTAGAGTCGGTTTGTTTTTTCCCATGTAGCCAGAAGCAATTTGGACTGATAGAGAAATAATTAAAAGAATGTAGAGTTAAGTAAGCGTAATGATTATGGAACTAATCATTTAGCAATGGGCTGCTAACCACAAGGTCAGTAGTTCAAATGCACCAGTCACTCAGGGGGAGAAAAGTGAAGCTCTCTGCTTCTGTAAAGATTTACAGTCTTGGAAGCCCTATATGGGGTTGCTATAAGTTGTAATCACCTTGATAGCATTGTATTTGTTTGAGTTTGGTGACTAGTATGTAAGCTTTGAGTGGGTAGTAATAGATACTTTGAATACTATTCTTAGCACTATAGGTATTATGTCTTTTGCAAATGGATAAACGAACAAAAGCGATATTCATTTTGTGTTTTCTGTAGTTTGCCTTATTCTTCCAAGAAGATTCCTCAAGTGTTAAGACCCAGTCTTCTCTGGCATACTTGTATAAAAGAATAACTGATAGACACAGACTTGAACCCTGGCCTGTGTGATCTTGGGTGTGTCACTGTTTTTCAATCCATTTCTCATCTGTGAACTGGGGATTACACATGTAGCCCACAGGGTTGTTTTGGAGATTCAGAGTAATGTATGTGTCTTGGATTGAGTGCCCTTGCATGCCGAGCTTATTCCTCAGGCCTGGGTGCAGGGAGTCTATTTGAGATCTGATGGCAGGGAGTGGGAATAGGAAAGCAGACGCAAAACTGAGTTAGGGGGAGAAGCAATCACAATGGGAACGGGGTGTTGAGGCTTTTAATGTAGGATACAGGGGCTTGATTCCCCCAGGACTTCTGAGGAACATGGGTTCTGTCCTAGAATTGCCTACCAGAAACAGGAGGCTGGGCTCTTCTTCGCCTGTAGTGGTGTTGAGCATTCCTCCTAGTACGGTGACCTCTCCTACCTTCCTGGGTTTGGCTTTCCATGCCTTTGAAAAGGCTTCGAGGCAGAAGGACATGGAGAGCTGCGTGCTGCACAGTTGTGATAAGACACCATTTCAGCAGGAGCCTGCACTTACATAGAGCCGTTCGCCACTGCTATGATGGATATCAGGAGGAGCCCTGGAAGTGCAGTGGTTACAAGTTGGTTTGCTAACTTCAAGGTCAGCAGTTCAAAACTACTAGCTCCAAGGAAGAAAGATGGGGTTTTCTACTCCAATAAAGAGTTGTAGTGTTTGAAACTCGCAGGGGGCAATTGTACACTGCCCCACAGGATCGCTATGAGTCGGTATTGACTGGAAGGCAGTGAGATGGTGTCAGAGATGGGTCAAAGGAATGTGGCATGGCAACCCTAAGAATCTGCTACAGAACCATAAAGTGCCTGGGATAGATGAGTTTATTGTGCTTGACCTTTTAAAACCATCAAACGGGCAACAGTTAGAAAGACAAACATACCAAGTGTCATTGGAGATCCGGGGAAAGCAGAGAAACACTGCTAATGATGCAGGTTTGCTGCACAGCAATCTGGCAGAGCTTAGTGAAAGCCCATTGAATGTACCCTAGGACCTAGTGAGCCCCTCCTGGGCGTACAACCAAAGAAGCGCAGTCACTGAGTTGACTTTCATTCCTCATGACCCTATCAAACAAAGCTGAATGGTCCCATGATGTTTTCAAGGTTTCTATTGGGAAGTAGACAGCCATGCCTTTATCCCACAGTGTGTGGAAGACGGCTTCAAACTACTGACCTTTGGGTTAGCAGCCAAGCACTTAATATCTCCCCCATCAAAGCTCTCTCCTGGATGTAGAAAAACAAACAAAACCCCAGTTGATTCTTCCTCATTAGCAACCCTACAAGGCACAGTAGAATTGCTGCTTTAGGTTTACAAAACTAAATTCTTACGACAGCAGACAGCCTGTCTTTGCTCCATGGAATAGCTGATGGCTTGGAACTGCTCACCTTGGGGTTAGCAGCCCAACGCATAATTCCTGGGTATATAGGCCAAGCTTTTTATCCAATTCACAGGGCCCTTGGGGCATTTTTACAAGAATGGTCACCACACTGATGCCTGCAGTAGAGAAGAGTTGGAGCCGAATTGGATGCCAATCAACAGACAACTGAAGAAGGAAACAAAAGAAAGATGATGATTGCTCATGACCAAGTGGCACGCAGCAGCACATGCAATTGATATGCAGCATGGCAATAACTCTTAATGACATTGTAAGGAGTTGAAAAGGTCAGAAACTGAATGAGATTTATATTGCAGTACCATTCATGGAAGCTGAAAGCCCATTCACCAAGCAGGATGGTCTAGTGCACATGGCTGTATGCCTATAAGGACACACACACACACCAAGCACCCAGCAGGGAGTATTAGTCTGAAGAGGGGAATGGAAGTGATGTGAATGTGGAAAAGGAGGGACAAAACACAAGCAGGGCCTGACATTATCAGGGTTCACGGTGTGCTATAAAGTAGGCATGATTAATCACTTCCGTGTACCAGAAGGCTGAGCTAGATTTTTAAAGCAAGTCAAGTGCCTGGAACACAATGGTTGTTAGCTGCTGTTGAGTCAGCCCCCAGTCCAACTCACTGTGACAACCAGCTCCCAGTGACTCCATGGGCAATATTCTCCCTGGACCTGCACCATCTCTTTGGTTGTGCATCAGATTGTGATTCACAGGGGTTTTCGTTAACTGGTTTTCAGAAGTAGAATGCCAGGCTCTTCTTCATCGCTCATCTTAGTCTGGACACATCACAGAAACGGGTTCAGTCTCATAGCCGCACCCAACCAAGCTTCCCCATTTGAGTATCATAGCAACACAGAAATCAGTTCAGTACCACAGCAATAACCAAGCATCCCCCTGACAAATGAGTGTTGGATGCACATGAGTTGCATTGTCTTGGACTCAAACCCAGATCTCCCACATGGAAAAGGAGAATTCTACAACTGAACCACCAATTTACCCTCAGAATATAATAAGTATCCAGTAAATGGTTATTAAGAATGTGGCTGCCAGGAAAATCCAGCAATTTCCTGCCAAGGCTTAACACTAACATCTTCCCCCACACACTAGAAGGCTGCAGAGGAATGACTTTTTCCATGTCAGCCCTGGTATCTAGACAAGGGACCCTAACACTGAGCCACTGAGCCCCAGCAGGCTGGGGAGCAATGTCAAATTGGATGAGGGACAATCCTGGTTGAGTTAGTTTCCCTAAGCTTGCAGGGCAGTTTAGCATGTCCACAGCTGTGTTCAGAATAGCCATGCGATTACCACCGAGAGAAATTCTACATGCTTTCACACCCCATGCTAGTCGTTGCAGCCATCGTTGAGTACAGTTCATGCTCATCACTATCTAGAACTCACGGTGACGCTGTGGGTGAGCCATTGGGCAGGTAACCTCAAGGTTGGCAGTTCAAAGGCACCAGTTGTTCTCTGAGAGGAAGGTGAGATGATCTGCTCCTGTAAAGATTTAGCCTGAGGAATTTTATATAGGGTCACAGTGAGTCAGGATCAACTCAATGGTGTGGGTTTGGTTTATTAGACCCACCATCAGATCATATTTAATGTATTTATTAACATGTATATTTGCCACAAATCCAATGTCTTTTATTTTTATCACTGCATTTCAATACAATTTGTGCCTTTGTGATTCTGTATTTCATTGGAGGTATTTGGAAATATTATTCTGGGGAGTGGGCAGGTGTTCCATAGCCTTTCCTAAATGCCAAAAGGATCCATGGGGTTGCAATGGTTAAGACCCTCTAATAGACTTTATCAAAGAGCCCTGGAGGCACAATGGTTAAGTGCTCAGCTGCTATCCAAAAGGTTGAAGGTTTGAACCCACCAGTGACTCTGTTCTTGGAAGAAAAACCAGGCAACTCATTCTTGTAAAGATTACAGCATAGAGAAGCCTAGAGCAGTGGTTCTCAAACTTCCTAATGCCACAACCCTTTCATACAGTTCCTCATGTTGTGGTGACCTCCACAACCATAAAAATATTCTCATTGCTGCTTCATAACTGTAATTTTGTTACAGTCACCCTGTGCAAGGGTCCCACAGGTTGAGAACCATTGGTCTAGAGAGCTCTGCACTGATGCATTGAGTCACTATGAGTGGACTGGACTAGAAGGTTCCTAACAAAAACACCAACAATCCTTTTTTACCATGACCTTGTTAACTCAAAAAGATTAATAAGCAAATTCACAAATGAGGACATCCAGTTGCCCCTCCAAACTGGAGAAGCATGAGTTAAATGGTGACCCTGACCCCACGGTGTCCTCCAGCTGGTGCCATGCTGCCTTTATTCCTTCTGCCTCTCAGTTCTGTGGAGAAGAAGGGGAAAGGGAGGGAAAGAAAAAGAAAGAAATGAAAAGATAATTTTTCCAGCTTCTTCACATCACTGAATTGAACTTTACTTTTAGTAACAGTATTATGAAATTGAAATGGTGCTTTCACTATTTTGCTTTTAGGTGATATTCAGAGACATGGTGCTGGTAATTATTTGAGCCGGGGAGGTTAGTGTGCACATTTTCTGAATATGGTTGAGCCAGCATGCCCCCTTGCAGGCCTAGCATTTCCCTGGGCTATGAGAAGTTATAGACAGTCTACCCTCTTCTTCCTCTGACTTCGCTGCAAACCAGGGACACACTGGTTCTGACTTGACCTGGCTCCAGTACAGAAAAAATTATCCTCCTTGCATAATTGTAGTGCTTGCATTGGAAGGCACCCAGAGACAAATCTCTCTTCTGGTGGCATAATGGGTTATGTGTTGGGCTATTAACTGCAAGGTCAGCAGTTGGAATTCACCAGTCACTCCTTTGGAGAAAGATGAGGCTTTCTTCTCCCATAAAGAGTTATAGCCTTAGATGAGTATAAAAACTCAAAATGCATTGGCAGAGATTCCACAGAGAATAAGCCTCCATTAAATCCCCTGGGACCATTCACCAGGGATGGGATTAAACCCTGCTCACCGTCAGTACATCAGAAAGTGTATTGTTGCAGATATGATTAGGTTAAAAATTAACATCTTATCATTTGTCTTTACTCTTAACACGTTTTTCATTTGTTTTTTTTTAATTTTCTGCTTTCCTTTTTATTGAAAAAAGTAACTAATGTCACTAAACAAGTAGAGAATTTGTTAAATGAAAATCTAATCGGTTATGTAAACTTTCACTGAAAACATAACACACTTTTATTTTTACAAAGAGTTATAGCCTTGGAAACCCAGGAAGCCGGAGTATTTTCTCTCAATAGGATTGTTATGCACCCAATGGCAATGAGTGTTGTTGGATTTTGTTTCTTTATTGTTTTCTGTAGCAATGGTGGGGTATAGGGGTTATGTGTTGGGCTGCTGAACGCAATGTCTGAAATGGCAAATTTGAAATCCCCAGCCACTCCAAGGGAGAAAGATGAGGCTTTCTACTCCCCTAAAGAGTTCCAGTCTCAGAGCAGCCAGTCCACAAAGAGAACAACATGGCTGGCCCCACTATGAGACATGATGCCCCTCAGTGACCAAGGGTGATACAGGGGACAGCACTGGAGACACAGTGTGCGAATTGCACCTAACCTGATTCCACCACACCGAGGCAAAGTGTGGTGGAGTGCAGTGGAACAGCAAGGGAATGGAGTGGCAAGGTCCCCAGGGAATGCTGAAAGTGTACTTTGGGGCCAGGTTGTGGTGCCTCAACAGACTGGATTGGAAAACACTCCTATGATCCAACAAATGATCCTTGAACTAACTACAAGCTCTTCTTTCTTGATGTGTTTTGTTTTGTTCATTGTCAGTGGTTTGTTTTTGTTGGTTTGTTGTCTGGTTGTATACTGTTGCTTTGTTTTCCTCTGTCTTGTTTTCGTGCATGTTAGTGTCTCCACAGGTCTGTCTAAATAAGAGAGGCTGGATGAACTATCTGGAGGAAAAACAACAGGACCGACAGTTCCGGGGGCACTTGGGATAGGGGGGAGGTGCGGGGGGGCAAGGAAGTGGTGTTAACAAACACAGGGACAAGGGAACAACATGGGACTCAAAATGGTAGTGAGGGGGAAGTGGCAGGCCTGGTAGGGAATGATCAAGGGTAAGGTTACGTAAAGAAGAGGTATAGCTGTAACCCAGGTGGGGACGGAGCATAGTAGTGGGAGAGGAGGAAAGTCAAGGGAGATGGAGGAAAGAGCAAGGAGTCAAAGTGCATTTATAGAGGTCTAGACAAAGACATGTACATGCAAATATAAATATCATACAGTTTCCTTTGTAGTGGTAGACCCCCAATCATAAAATTATATTCTTTGCTACTTCGTAACTCTCGTTTTGTAACAAGTTATGGATAGTGCCACCCTGTAAAGGGTTCCTCTAAGCCCCAAAGGGGTCATGACCCACATGGTGAGAACCCCTGCTCTAAATTTAGAGGAGTTGCTCTTAAGGTCTATTTCACCATACTGTTAGAAGCTCAAATCCATTTGTTGTTGTTGTTAGGTGCCGTCGAGTGGGTATGTCTCATAGCAACTCTACACACAATATAATGAAAGCCGTCCTGTCCGGTGACATCCTCACAGTGGTTCTCTGCTTGCGCTCATTGTTGCAGCCACTGTGCTAATGCATCTTGTTGGGGACCGCCTCTCTTTTCCTGCCCTTTCATACCAAGATTTGGGACTTCCTCTAGAGCACTGGTTCTCAACTTTCCTAATGCCATGATATTTTCATACCGATTCTCATTTATTGGTGAACCACCCCTCCCAACCATAAAAATGATTTCATTGCAGCTTCATAACTATAATTTTGTTACTGTTATGAGTCACGACACCCCTGTGAAATTTTCATTCCATACCCACACACAGGTGAAGATCCCCTGCTCTAAACTAAGAGGAGATTCTCTTAAGATAAAATTCAGCATACTGGTAGATGCACAAGTTCTGTTGTTATTGGTGTTAGGTACCATTGAGTGGGTTTTGGCTTATAGTAACTCTATGCACAATATAATGAAATGCTTTCCCATCCTATGCCATCCTCACAGTGGTTCTTTTGCTTGTGCTCATTGTTGCAGCCACTGTGCTAATCCAACTTTTGGGTAGCTGCCTCTTTTTTGTGGCCTTTCAATTGTACCAAGACTTGTGTCTTCCTCTAGGGCAGTGGTTGTCAAATTTCCTAATGCCATGACCCTTTCACACAGTTCCTCATGTAGTGGTGACCCCCATCATAACATTATTGTTACTTCATAACTGTAATTTTCCTACAGTTATGAATCATTTCACACCTGTGAAAGGGTCATTCGATCGCCAAAAGTGGTCGTGAACCACAGGTTAAAAACCGCTGGTCTAAACTAAGAGGAGTTTCTCTTAATATCTACTTCACCCTATTGTCAGAAGCACAAATCCTATAGTTATTGTTAGATTCTGTTGTGTAGCTTTCGACGCCTAGCAACTCTAAGCACAATATGATGGAAAGGTGTCCTGTCCTGCGCCATCCTCCCAGTGGTTCTTTTGCTTGCGCGGATTGTTGCAGCCACTGTTGTATTCCATCATGCTGTGGGCTGCCTCTTTTTGCTGCCCTTCTACTGTACCCAGATCTATGTCTCCCTCTAGGGCAGAGGTTCTCAACCTTCCTAATGTCATGACTCTTTCACACCATTCCTCATGTACTAGTGACCCCCCCCCCAATCATAAAATTATTTTCCTTGTTACTCCATAACTATAAATTTGCTATTGTTATGAATCAGGTCACCCATGTGAAATGCTCATTGTTCCCTCCTAAGATGTCGTGACCCACAGTTAGAGAACTGTTACTCTACACTAAGAGTTTCTTTTAAAGTCTTCTTCAGCATATTGTTAGAGGCACAAATCCTGTTGTTTGGTGCCTTCGAATGGGTTTAGGCTCATGCCGACTCTATGCACCATGTAATGAAATGCTTTCCCGCCCTGTGCCTTCCATACAGTGGTTCTTTTGCTCACACTCATTTTTGCAGCCACTGTGCTAATCCATCTTGTTGGGCACTGCCTCTCTTTTCCTGCCCTTATGTACCAAGATATGTGTCTTCCTATAGAGCAGTGGTTCTCAACTTTCCAAATGCCACAACCACTTCACACCATTCCTCGTGTAGTGGTGACATCCAACCATAAAATATTTGCATTGTTACATCATAATTGTAATTTTGCTTCTGTTATGGATCAGGCCACCCATGTGAAAGGTTCGTTAGTCTCCTCAAAGGCGTCTCGACACACAGTTGGAGTACCAATTGTCTAAACGAATAGGAGTTTCTCTTAAGGTCTACTTCAGAATATTCTTAGAAGCCCAAGTTCTTTTTATCATTGTTTGGTGCCTTTGAGTGTGTGTTGGCTCATAGCAACTGTATGCACAATATAATGAAACTCGGCCCCATCTCGTGCCATCTCACTGTGGTCCTTTGCTTGCGCTCACTGCTGCATCTCTTCCATCTTGTAGGGGCTGCCTGACTTTTGCAGCTCTTCTGCTGTACCAACATTTGTGTCTTCCTCTAGGACAATGTTTCTCATACATCCTAATTCTGCAGCCCTTTCGTACAGTTCCCAATGTAGTGGTGGACCCCTAACATAAAATTATAAAATTATATTCATTGATATTTCATAACTGTACTTTTGCTACTGTTATGAATCAGGCCATCACTCTGAAGGGGTGTTTCGAAACACCCCCCACCTGAAAGTGTTCACGACCCAATGTTGAGAACCCTGCTGTAAACTAAGAAGAGTTGCTCCTAAGATTTACTTCAGCATATTGTTAAACACACAAGCCCTGTTGTTATTGTTGTTAAGTTCCGCGGAGGGGGTTTTGGCTCATCGCATCTCTGCACAATGTCATGAAATGCTTCTCAGACCTGTGCCATCCTGACAGTGGTTGTTTGCTATTGCTCATTGTTGGAGCCATATTGGGGGGGGGGCTGGCTATTTTTTGTTGCCCTTCTACTCTACCAAGATTTGTGTCTTCCTTTAGGGCAGTGGTTCTCAACCTTCCTAATGCCACAGCATTTTCATACTGTTCCTCATATAGTGCTGACTGCCAAATCATAAAATTATTTTATTGCAACTTTGTAACTCTAATTTTTCTACTGTTATGACTGGGCCACCACTATGAAAGGTTCATTCATCCCCCAACAGGGCTCGTGACCCAAAAGTTGAGAACCGCTGCACTAAACTAATAGGAGTTTCTCTTAAGGTCTACTTCAGCACGTTATAAGAAACACAAATCCTGTTGTTTTGTTGTCAGGTGCAGTCGAGTGGGTTTTCACTCATAGCAACTCTATGCTCCATATAATGTAACGCTGCTCCATCTTGTGCGATCCTCACAGTGTTTCCTTAGCTTGAGCTCATTGCTGCCGCCACTGTGCTATTCCATCTATTTGGGGGCTGACTCTATATTGCGGCCCTTCAACTGTATCAAGACTTGTGTCTTCCTGTAGGACTGTGGTTTTCAGCAATCCTAATGCCTCGACCCTTTCATACAGTGCCTCGTGTAGTAATGACCCCCCCAACCAAAAAATTATACTGTTGCTACTTCATAACTGTAATTTTGCTACTGTTACGTATCGGCCCACGCCTATGGGAGGGTCATTCAAACACCCCCAAAGGATTTACCATTCACAAGTTGAGAATGGCTGCTCTAAACTAAGAGCAGTTTCACTCAAGGTTTAGTTGAGCATATTGTTAGATGTATGATTCCTCCTGTTATTGATGTTCGGGCCGTGGAGAGGGTTTGGGCTCATAGCAACCCTGTGCACAATATAATACAGGCCTGCTCAGACTTGCATCATCCTCACAGTGGTTCTTTGCTTGCGCTCATTGTTGCAGCTACCGTGCAAATCCGTCTTGTAGGGACTTCCTCTCTTCTGCTGCCCTTCTACTGTACTTGCGTCTTCCTCTAGGACAGTGTTTCTCACCCTTCCTATTTCTACGACCTTTCCATACACTTCCCAATGTGTAGTGGTGGTCCCCAAAGCAAAAAGGTTTTTTTCTACTGTTTTTCCATAACTGTAATTTTGCAAGTCTTATGAATCTAGTCACCCTGTGAAAGGGTTGTTCAACCAAACAAAGTGGTCACAAATCACAGGTTGAGAACCGCTGTTCTAAATTAAGAGGAGTTTCTCCTGTGGTCTAGCTCAGTATATTATTACACGCACGAGTCCTGTTCTTATTGTTGTTAGGGGCTGTCGAGTGGGTTTGGCTCATAGTTGGCTCATAACAACTCTATGCACAGTATCATGAAACACTGTTCCATCCTCTAACACCCTCACACTTTTCTTTTGTTTCCGCTCATTGTTGCAGTCTCTGTGCTAATCCATCTTTTGGGGGACTGCCTCATATTTGCTGACCTTCTACTGTACCCAGATTTGTGTCTTCCTCTAGGGCAGTGGTTCTCAAACTTCCTAATGCACGACTCTCTCACACCATTCCTCATGTATTGGTGCCCCCCCCCAATCATAAAATTACTTTCCTTGTTACTTTATAACTAAAATTATGCTACTGTTATGAATCAGGCCACCATGTGATATAGTCATTCTCCACCCCACCCCCCAAAAGGCATCACGACCCACAGTTTGAGAACTGCTAATCTACACTAAGAGGAGTTTCTTTTTAAGGTATGTTTCAACATATTGTTAGAAGCACAAATCCTGTTCTTCTTTTTGGCTGCCTTCGAGTGGGTTTTGGCTCATACCAACTCTATGCACAATGTAATGAAACGTTGTGCTGCCCTGTGGATCCTCACAGTGGATGCTTCCTCCCCCCAACTACCATGATCCGAATTCTACCTTGCAGGGCTGGATAGGACAGAGGCTGTACACTGGTACATATGAGGGTTGGAGATACAGGGAATCCAGGGTGGATGATACCTCCACGACCAAGGGCGTGAGGGACGATGCTGGGAGAGTGGAGGCTGAGTGGGTTGGAAAGGGGGAACTGATTACAAGGAGCCACATGTGACCTCTTCCCTGGGAGAGGGACAGCAGAGAAGGGGGGAAGGGAGACCCCGAATAGGGCAAGATATGACAAAATAACGAGGTATAAATTACCAAGGGCATATGAGGGAGGGGGGAAAAGGGAGGGAGGGGGGGAAAAAAAGAGGACCTGATGCAAGGGGCTTAAGTGGAGAGCAAATGCCTTGAGAATGATTGGGACAGGGAATGTATGGGTGTGCTTTATACAATTGATGTATGTATATGTATGGATTGTGGTAAGAGTTGTTGGAGTCCCTAATAAAATGTAAAAGAAGAAAAGAGAAAAAAATGATTAGGGCAAAGACTGTACAGATGTGCTTTATACAATTGATGTATGTATATGTATGTACTGTGAAAAGAATTGTATCAGCCCCAATAAATTGTTCAAAAAAATTATGCTACTGTTATGAATCAGGTCACCATGTGATATAGTCATTCTCCCCCCAACCCCGCCAAAGGCATCACTACCCACAATTTGAGAACTGCTATTCTACACTAAGAGGAGTTTCTTTTTAAGGTATGTTTCAGCATACTGTTAGAAGCACAAATCCTGTTCTTGTTTTTGGCTGCCTTCGAGTGGGTTTTGGCTCATACCAACTCTATGCACAATATAATGAAACATTGTCCTGCCCGTTGGATCCTCACAGTGGTTCTTCTGTTTGCGCTCATTGTTGCGGCCACTGTGGTAATCCATCTTGTTAGGGACTACCTCTCTTTTCCTGCCCTTCCGTACCAAGATTTGTGTCTTCCTCAAGAATAGTGGTGCTCAACTTTCTGAATGCCACTACTATTTCATACCAGTCCTCAAGTAGTGGTGACACCCCAACCATAAAATATTTTCATTGCTACATCATAACTGTAATTTCGCTTCTGTTATGGATCAGGCCACCCATGTGAAAGGTTCATTAGTCTTCTAAAGGCACTGTGACACAGTTTGAGAACCACTAGTCTAAACTAAGGGGAGTTTCTCTTAAGGTCTACTTCAGCATATTCATCGAAGCACAGTCCTGTTGTTTTTGTTTGGTGCCTTTGAGTGTGTGCTGGCTCATAGCAACTCTGTACACAATATAATGAAATGTGACCCCGTCTCGTGCCACCCTCACAGTGGTTATTTTGCTTGTTGTCATTGTTGCAGCCATGGGCTAATCCAACTTTTGAGGGGCTCCCTCTCTTTTGCTGCCCCTCTACTGCCCTTTCATTCATTTCCTCAGGTAGTGATGAACCCCCAATCATAAAATTATTTTCATTGCTACTTCATAACTTTAATTTTGCTACAGTTATGAATCAGGCCTCCACACTGAAAGGGTCATTTGACCCCCCCCCCCCAAAGGGCTAGCGACCCACAGGTTGAGAACCACTGCTCTTTACTAAGAGGAGTTTCTCTTAGGATCTACAGCACCATATTATGAAAAGCATGAGTCCTACAGAGATTGTTGTTAGGTGTTGCCCAGTGGGTTTCAACTCTCAGCAACTCTACGCACAAGATAATGAAACGCTGCCCCGTCCTGTGCCATCCTCACAGTGGTTTCTTGTCTGCACTCATTGTTGCAGCCACTGCGCTAATCTATCATCTGGGGGTCTGCCTCTCATTTGCTGCCTTTCTGCTCTGCCAAGATTTCTGTCTTGCTCGAGGACAGTGGCTCTCAACCTTCCTATAATGCCACAGGCCTTATATACCACTCCTCATGTAGTGGGTACAATCCCAGTCATAAATTTATCTTCATTGCTACTTCATAACTGTAATGAAGCTACTGCTATGAATTGGGCCACCCCTGTGCAAGGGTAGTTCATCACCCCTAATGGAGTCCTGACCCACAGGTTGAGAATCTCTGCTCCAAACTATGAAGAATGTCTCTTAAGATATATTTCAGCACATTGTTAGAAGCAAAAGTCCTGTTGTTATTGTATTTAGGTGCCTTCAAGTGGGTTTTGGCTCACAGCAACTCTAGGCAAAATATAACGAAACGCTACCCCATCCTCTGCATTCCTCACAGTGGTTCTTTGCTTGCGTTGGTTGTTTCAGCCACTGAGCTAATCCAACTTGGAGGGGCTGCCTCTCCTTTGCTGCCCTTCTACTCTACCAACATTTGTGTCTTCCTCTCGGACAGTGGTTCTCAATCTTCCTAATTCCACGACCCTTTCATGCAGTTCCCAATATAGTGGTGGACCCCCAGTCATACAAAATTTTCGCTGATATTTCATTACTGTAATTTTGCTAATCTTATGAATCAGGCAACCCTTGTGAAAGGGTCATTCAACCCACTCACTCCCAAAAGGGTTCGTGATTCATAGGTTGAGAACCCTGCTCTAAACTAAGAGGAGTTTCTCTTAAGATCTACATCAGCATATTGTTAGAAGCTCAAGTCCTTTTTGTGTTGCGTTAGTTGCCGTTGAGTGGGTTTTGACTCTCAGCAACTCTACGCACATTATAATGAAACGCTGCCCCGTTCTGTGCCGTCCTCACAGTGGTTTGTTGATGGCACTCATAGTTGCAGCCACTGAGCTATTCCATCTTGTAGGGTCTGCCTCTCACTTGCTGCCCTTCTGCAGTACCACGTTTTGTGTATTCCTCTTGGGCAGTGTTTCTGAACCTTCTTAATGGCATGGCTCCTTTATGCAATTCTTAATGTTGTGGTGATCCTCCAACAGTATTTTTTTTTCATTGTTACTCCATTACTTTGATTTTTCTACTGTTATGAATTGGGCAACACCTGTGAGAGGCTCGTCTGAAACCCCATAGGGGTCGCAATCCACAAGTTAAGAACCACTGCTCAAAATTTAGAGGAGTTTCTCTTAAGATCTAGTTCAGCATATTGTTAGAAGTACACGTCCTGTAGTTATTGTCGTTAAGTTCCGTCGAGTGGGTTTTGACTCTTAGCAACTCTATGCACAATATAATGATGAAACGCTGCCTTGACCTGTGCCACCCTCACCGTGCTTGTGTGCTTGGCCTCAGTGTTGCAGCCACTGTGCTAATCCAACTTGTTGGAGACTGCCGCTCTCTTCCTTCCCATCTGTACCAAATTTGTGTCTTGCCCTAGTGAAGTGGTTCTTAACCTTCCTAATGCCACTACCCTTTCATATCGATTCTCATTTAGTGGGGACCCACAACCATAAAATTATTTTCATTGGTACTTTGTCACTGTAATTGTACTACAGTTATGAATTGGGCCACCCCTGTGAAAGGGTCATTCTACCCTCCCAAGGGGCGCGACCCACAGGTTGAGAACTGCTGCTCTAAAGTTAAAGGACTTTCTCTTAAGTCCTACTTCACCATATTGTTAGAAGCACAAGTCCTGTAGTTATTTTTGTTGAGTGCTGTTGAGTGGGTTTCTGGTCACAAGAACTCTATGCACAATATAATGAAATGCTGCCCAGTCCAATGCCATGCTCAGAGTTGTTCATTTGCTTGTGCTCATTGTTGCAGCCACTGGGCTAATCAATCTTGTAGGGGCTGCCTCTCCTTTGCTGCCCTTCTACTCTACCAAGAATTCTGTCTTCCTCTAGGGAAGTGGTTCTCAACCTTCCTAATGCCATGACTCTTTCATACCATTCCTCATGTAGTGGTGACTGCCAAATCATGAAATTATTTTCATTGCTACATCATAACTCTAATTTTTCCACTTTAACGAACGGCCCACTGCCATGAAAGGGTCATTCGTCCCCCAAAAGGGGTCACAACCCTCAGTTTGAGGACCGCTGCGCTAAACTAATAGGAGGTTCTCTTCAGGTCTACTTAGGTACATTGTTAGAAAAACAAGTCCTGTTTTTCTTTTTTCCTGTGGGTTTTGACTCATAGCAACTCTATGTCAATATAATGAAACACTGGCCCATCTTGTGCCATCTTTGCAGTGTTTCTTTGGCTTGTGTTTATTGTTGCAGCCACTGTGCTATCCCATCTATATTGTGGCTTACTCTATTTTGTTGCCCTTCAACTGTATCAAGAATTGAGTCTTCCTCTTGGACAGTGGTTTTCAACATTCTTACTCACGACCCTTTCATATAGTTCCTCATGTAATCATGACCAACCAACCATAAAATTATTTTTGTTGCTACATCCTAGCTGTAATTTTGCTACTGCTATAATTCAGGCCACTCCATGAAAGGGCTGTTTGACCCCCTAAATAGACACGACCCACAGGTCGAGAGCCGCTACTCTAAACAAAGGGGAGATTCTCTTAAGGCCTTATTCAGAATATTGTTAGAAGCACAAGTCCTGTTGTTATTGTTGTTGGGTGCAGTCGAGTGGGTTTGGCTCATAGCCACTCTCTGCACAATATAATGAAACTCTGGGGGTCTTAAAGGCTTGAAGGCAAACAGGCTGAAATCTAGCTCAGAAGCAACAAAGCCCACAGAGAAGTAGCACACAAGCCTAAGTGAACACGAAGTGTTGAAGGGATCAGGTAGCAGACACCAAAGAACAAAAACCAATACTGTGTGATCACCTTCCCCACATAAACGCTGAAGATGAATGTGTGCATAAGTAAGTGTGGTGAAAAAGGCTGATGGTGCCCGGCTATCAAGCGATATAACGTCCCGGGTCTTAAAGGCTTGAAAGTAAACAAGCCGGCCCTGAAGCAACAAAGCCCACATGGAAGCATCACACCAACATGTGTGATCATGAAGGACTGAGGGGACCAGTTTTCAAGCAACAAAGGCGGGAGGAGGGATTATATCATCGTGAATGAGGGGAGTGCATGACGGGGGACCAATGCCCACCTGTAGACAACTGGACATCCCTTGCGGAGGGGTAGTGGGAAGGAGATGAGTCACTCAGGGTTCAGTGTAGCAATAATGAAACCCACAACCTTCCTCTAGTGATTAAACACTTCCTCCCCCCACCTCTCATGCTCCCAATTCTACCTTGAAAACCTGGTTAGACCAGAAGATACACAGCGCTACAGATGGGAACTAGAAACACAGGGAATCCAGGACAGATGAACCCCCCAGGACGAGCGGTGAGAGTGGCGATACTGGGAGGGAAGTGGGTGTAGAAATGGGAAACCGATCACAAGGATCTACATATAACTTCCCCCCTGGGAGATGGGCAACAGAAGATTGGGTGAAGGGAGATGCCGCGCAGTGTAAGATAAGAGAAAATAATAATTTATAAATTATTAAGGGTTCATGAAGGAAGAGGAGCAGGGTGAGAGGGGGAGAGGGGAAAGGGGAAATGAGCTGATTCCAGGAATCGAAGCGGAAAGCAAATTTTGAGAATGATGAAGGCAACGAATGTATAAGTGTGCTTTACACAATTGGGGTATGTATGGATTGTGATGAGTTATGAGCCCCAATAAAATGATTTTAAAAAAGAAAAAGAAAGAAGTGTCTATAAATGAATGAAGGCAACATATGTACAAAATGCCTGATGCAATCAATATGGATTGCAACAAAAGTTGTAAGAGTCTCCAATAAAAGATTTTTAATAAAAATGTATATATAATAAATATTTTCCTAATTTATATAAATGACAAATAAGAACAAAATTAAGCAGCCTGGGTTTTTTATAGGAAAAAATAATGATAAAAGAACAAATGAGAGATTCAGCAGGAAGCAATGGATAGGAAAATATTATAAGGAAAGTTTTCTCTTATATGGAATGTACATTCTCTTACATGACAACAATCAGAATATGCCATAAGAACCTCAGACCAAATACTAGAATAAAATAGAGGAAAACATTCCCAACCCTTCAATAAAATGCTATATGCTTTCGATGATTTTCACAAAGGGTCAAATTCTTTAACAAAATATTTTGTTCATTCAAATTTTTAATTATGCATAAATTTATGTCTACTTGCATTACATCTCATAAAAAGGCATAAGAATTGTTTTTGCTCTATCTAAAACTAAATAGAAGATAGTGAAGGTGAAAAAATAGCTTTCGTGAATGTTGCTTTGAAATACAAATGGCATTGTCCTAAGGAATTATAATGATTTAATTTTTAAAAATCATTTTATTAGGGGCACATACAACTATTATCTCAATCCATACATACATCAGTTGTGTAAAGCACATCCGTACATTCATTGCCCTCATCATTCTCAAAACATCTGCTCTCCACTTAAAGCCCTGGCATCATGTCCTCATTTTTCTCCGCCCTCCCTGTCCCCCCTCACTCATGAACCCTTGATAATTTGTCAGATCTTACATATTTTGTCTCCCTTCACCCACTTTTCCGTTGTCCATCCCCCAGGGAGGAAGTTATACGTAGATCCTTGTAACTGAGGTCTCAGAGCACCTGGGTGTGATGCAGGGGAAGCTCTGGAAGCAGCTGCAGACACTGCGGGAGTTGGCAGCCCAACAGTGAGGGTCACTGCATCCGTGGGTACCAGAAAACTGGCTGGGGTTGCTTATTCCCCTAGATGCTACCCCTGCCTTGAAGAGAACCGTGACAGAGGCCTGTAGACATGTGTCAGGAAAAGATGAGTCCTTCACTGTTTCCTCTTCCCACAAACTTTTGAGGAGAGCCTGCAGGGCAGGGGCTCGGCTCCCTGGCTCCAGTCACCTGCCCTTCCCCACAGCCACACCCTCGCCAGCCCCAACTCCCCCTGCCCTGGGTTTGCTTCTTGAATCCAGAGGAGCAGCCTGGGCAAAGACTATGAAGAACCTTGTCCTTCAGGTAGCCCCTTTGATTGGGTCCCTTGTCCTCCAGAGTGTGGACACATGCACACTAACTGTTGGGGGACTCAGGCTGTCACCACAGGGGCCAGGATCTGAAGAGGATGCTGGCACTGCAGGGCTTCCTGAGGGAAGCTAAGACTTGCAGAGCTGGCTGAGCAGCCAGCAGCAGGTGGCCAGAGGAGAGAGGACTATGAGCACACCCTAGTGAGGAAGGGGCTAGGGGCAAGGAAGGTGCCCTGGAGCCGAAAGAAGACGGGTAGTGGAGGGTGGCTGCATGCACTAGTGGCTGATGGGGAACATCAGTCTGGACTGAGGACAGCTGTGGCTTCCTATTCCCCTCTCTGCGTAGAGGGGCAAGTTCTGTGGCTGTTCAGTCCTGCCCTGCCCAGTCACTCACTGAGTCACAGCCCACCAGCCAGGGCCCCCTGTGACCCCTCTCCTCTCTTCTCAGCTCCTCTTAACCAAGTTTGCAATGTTTCCGCACCAAGTGAAGATGGGTGGCCACCAGGGGGCAGCCTGCCCCACTAGCGGAGAGCCTGCTGGAGTGGTGGCCCAGCACTGCCCCCAGGGCCCAGCAGTGGTGAGAGGACCTACAGTGAGTACCAGCAGCCTGGAGCAGGGTTGAGTTTGGGAGGAGGTGCTGGGCATGGGATAAAGAGGCTTCCAGGGAGACCCTTGCTGTGCTGGGGCTCTGCCAAACCACTGTCTCTAGAGAGGGCCCGAGTTCAGGGAACCCAGGGCAGCCCCTGCTGTCTGCGGCCTGTGGAGGAGGCAAAGCTGGGTCGGTGGATCAGGGAGCCTGGTCACAAAGCCCACTTAGCAGTGTCACTTTCCCAAGCCACGGGCTCCCTGCACCTGCAGGGGCGTTCTGGGAAGAGTTGAGCTGGGCTGAGGATGCCCTGCACAGCCCAAGGCTGACCCAGGTCACAGTACAAGCTACTGCGTTTCCAGCCCAGATGGAGCTTAGGCGAGATCCCGATTTGCCCATGATCCTAGCGCAGAGTCTGGCCCGGAGTCTCAGGGGCCCGGCATTTGCTACATGAAGAACCATGGAGGGGTGCAGCTTCTACCTTTGAAGGGTGTGCAGTCTCCTCCAAACACACAGCATGCCTGTGTGGCACACAACGTGGCTACCTGCCATGTGCCGGGCTTTAGAATGACCCCACCTGCTGACTCATGGGGATCCTCCAGAGGGTTTGCAAGTCAGTAAATCTTTCCAGGAGCAGGGAACCTCTTCTTTCTCCTGAGGAGCAGTTAGTGGGACTGAACCAGGCAACAGCCCAACACTTCCCAAGCAGGCCTCCTGGAGCATCGTTAGAGCAAGGGGTAAACTGCTAGTGATAATGAGCTCCTGGGAGGAGAGTTTGCAGAAAGGCCTAAAGCGCCGAGCAAGATCTCAGGACGGTGGCCCTCTGGGAGCTTAGGACAAGTTCTAAACCCAGCCAGGAAGCTGAAGGGTTGACCAGACAGAAGCTGAGGGGGAGGAATGAGCATGCTGGGATAACTGCTGACCCCCGCCTGGGGGCAGGGCTGCCTGGTTGGAGCTGTGGGAGCTGACTCAGGCCAGACCCCACCTGCTCTGAGACGCTGAGGCCACCCTCAAAGTTCACAGCCAACTGTCTCACGTGCTCGTCCGTATCCAGGTGGGTGCCTGGGGGAGGGGGTGTGGCTTCTGCAAGTGCTGCCACCCCAGGCCCAGAGTCCCACACTCAATGCCCGGGCCCTTGGCCACCGTGCTGTCTCAGGAGAAAGCCACAAGCCTCCCAGATGCTGTGTCCCACTGGGTGGAGGCCCCCCTGAGGAGACATGGATCACACCAATGAATCACAGAATCTGCCTCTGACACCTTGAGGCCTCCTCACCCCCCACTATCATCACCCAGGTGCCGCTTCCCACTCTGGACTAGAGTGCATAGGTATTAGCAAGAGATAAAACTCACGACACATGGAACCCAGGAACAGGTATGGGAATAGAGATACCAAAAGGGTAGGGGTAAGGGAGGTAGAGGATGGGAGGAAGGGGAAGCGATAGCAATGAATGACATATAACCACACACCCCTCGCAGGGAGAGGAGCAACAGAAACCTGAGGATAAAAGAGAAAATGGTCGATGTGAGATATGAAAATAATAACAATCTATAATCTATCAAGGAACCATGAGTGGGGGAGGAGGAAAAAAAGAGGAGCTGATCCCAAGGGCTCAATAGAAAGTAAATGTCTAGAAAAGAATGATGGCATGTTCCAGTCTGTGGGGACACAACCGATACTCTCCCCTGGGTGGGTTAGTACCAGAGGATGTACAGCGGTGCAGTGGGGATCTGGAGGCACAGGGAATCTAGGACAGACGAACCCTTCAACACCAGCGGTGGGAGTGGCGACACCAGGAGGGAAGGGCATGTAGAAAGGGAGAACCGATCTCGGAGATCTATGTGTAACCTCCTCTCTGGGAGATTTGCAAGGAGGAGGCGGGTGAGGGTAGACGCCGGGGAGTGTAAGATAAGATATAATAATTATTTATAAACTATCAAGGGACCAGGGGTGGGATCGGGGAGGGAGGAGAATGGGGGGGAAAAAAGGGGAACCGAGCTAATTCCAGGAACCCAAGTGGCAGGTGAATTATGAGAGTGACGAGTGCAACGAATGTATAAGGGTGCTTTGCTCATTTGATGTATGTACAGATTGTGATAAGAGCCTTATGAGCCCCAATAAAAAGATTTAAAAAAAGAGAAAATGATTAGGCAAAGAATGTACGGATGTGCTTTATGCAATTAATGTATGTATATGTATATGTATGGATTGTGATAAGAGTTGTATGAGCCCCTAATAAAATGTAAATAAATAAATAAATTTAAAAAAAAAGAAAAGAATGATGGTAATATACGTATGACTATGTCAGATACAATTGGTGTATGGATTGTAACAAGAGTTGTAAGAGCCCCCAATAAAATAAATAAATTTAAATTTAAATTTAAAAAAAAACCACCACTCTCTCCTCCTGCCCCTTCATCTGCTCCCGTGTGCTCTGATCAAATATGTCCATCTCCCAGAGCTGCAGATTCAATGTCGTCCTTTGGAACAAATTCTTTTCGGGGGAGGGGCAGGAATCCACTTAATTTATGGTGCTGGGGCCAGCCTCCCAGACCTCTCCAGAGTGGAGCACAGCCTGGCCCACCAGGCCGTGATGATGATGTTCCTGAGTAGAGCAGCCAGTCCACAGAGAGAACAACATGGCTGGCCCCACTATGAGACATGATGCCCCTCAGTGACTAAGGGCGATACAGGGGGCAGCAACGGAGACACAGTGTGGGAATTGCACCTGACCTGATCCCACCACACCGAGGCAAATCACTGGGGGAGTGCAGTGGAACAGCAAGGGAATGGAGTGGCAAGGTCCCCAGGGAATGCTGAAAGTGGACTTTGGGGCCAGGGCGTGGTGCCCCAACAGACTGGACTGGAAAACGCTCCTAAGGGCCAGCAAACGATCCCTGAACTAACTACAAGCTTTTCTCTTGTGAACTGTTTTGTTCTGTTCTTTGTCAGTGGTTTGTTTTTGTTGTTTTGTTGTCTGGTTGTATACTGTTGCTTTGTTTTCCTCTGTCTAGTTTTCGTGCATGTTAGTGACTCCACAGGACTGTCTGAATAGGACAGGCTGAATGAACTATCTGGAGGAAAAACAACGGGACCGACAGTTCTGGGGGGACTTGGGGTGGGGGGTTAGGGGGGGTAAGGAAGTGGTGTTAACAAACCCAGGGACAAGGGAAAAACATGGGACCCCAAATGGTAGAGAAGGGGGAGTGGCAGGCCTGGTGGGAAATGATCAAGGGTAAGGTTGCTTAAAGAAGAGGTATACTCTAGCCCAGGTGGCGATGAAGCATGGTAGTAGGGCAGGAGGAAAGTCAAGGGAGATGGAGGAAAGAGCTCGGAGTCAAAGGGCATTCATGGAGGTCTAGACAAAGACATGTACATGCAAATATATATAGGAGGATGGGGAAATAGATCTATGTGTCTATATTTATAGGTCAAGTATTAAGGTGGCGGAAGGACCTTGGGCCTCTACTCAAACACTCCCTCAATGCATGAATACCTTCTTTTATTAAATTGGAACTCTATGATGCTCACTCTCCCGACACGGCGGCTGGAGCCAAAGTGGGTGAACAAGTAAATGTGGTGAAGAAAGCTGATGGTGCCCGGCTATCAAAAGAGATAGTGACTGGGGTCTTAATGGCTTGAAGATAAACAAGCGGCCATCTAGCTCATAAGCAACAAAGTCCACATGGAAGAACACACCAGCCTGTGTGATCGAGTGGTCCCAAAGGGATCAGTTACCAGGCATCAAAGAACAAAAAATCATATCATTGACTGCACACCTCCATGATAGGATCGCTGAAGACAAATGGGTGCATAAGCAAATGTGGTGAAGAAAGCTGATGGTGCCCGGCTATCAAAAGAGATAGTGTGTGGGGTCTTAAAGGCTTGAAGGTGAACAAGCGGCCATCTAGCTCAGAAGCAAATAAGCCCACATGGAAGAAGATCACCAGCCAGTGTGATCACGAGGTGCTCAAGGGACCAGGTATAAGGCATCATGCAAAAAAAAAAGATATAAGTGTGTGTATGTATGTGTATATATGTGTATATGTATATATGTATGTGTATATATGTATATATATATCATATTAAAAGAAGGGGGAAGTGCAGAGTGGAGACCCAAGGCCCAAGTGTCGACCAATGGAGATCCCCTCATAGAGGGGTTTAGGAGAGGAGATGGGTTAATTAGGGTGTGAGGTAGTATCGATGAAAAACACAGCTTTCCCCCAGAACCTTGACGCTTCCTCCCCCCAACTACCATGATCCGAATTCTACCTTGCAGGGCTGGATAGGACAGAGGCTGTACACTGGTGCATATGAGGGTTGGAGGTACAGGGAATCCAGGGTGGATGATACCTTCAGGACCAAGGGTGTGAGGGACGATGCTGGGAGAGTGGAGGGTGAGTGGGTTGGAAAGGGGGAACTGATTACAAGGATCCACATGTGATCTCTTCCCTGGGAGAGGGACAGCAGAGAAGGGGGGAAGGGAGACTCCGGATAGGGTAAGATATGACAAAATAACGATGTATAAATTACCAAGGGCATATGAGGGAGGGGGGAATGGAGAGGGAGGGGGAAAAAAAAGAGGACCTGATGCAAGGGGCTTAAGTGGAGAGCAAATGCCTTGAGAATGCTTGGGGCAGGGAATGTATGGATGTGCGTTATACAATTGATGTATGTACATGTATGGATTGTGGTAAGAGTTGTATGAGTCCCTAATAAAATGTAAAAGAAGAAAAGAGAAAAAAAAAACCACCAAAAACCTCCATCTGCACAGTGAGGCAGTGAAGGGACAAGAGTCCCGAGTCCCTTGGCTCTCACACAAGGCCACCAAAGGCTACCTCTAAGTGGGGGTCTGGCAACGTTGTGGATGGGTGGGCAAAGCTATCAAGCGGCCCATGAGGGACTTCATTGGCCCTGGAGAACTGGGTGGGAAGGAGGGGTGGCGGGCAGAGCTGAGGCCGAGTAGACACTTGGTAAGGCTGTGGGATTGAGCGGCAGAGACATGGAGGTTTGGATATGAGTGGTGGTGGACTCAGGCCGGCTGTGACGCTGCCTTGGTACCAGGTCCCCTCACCCCGTGCTCTCCCGTGCTCTCCCAGGCTCCAGGTGCAAGACTATGCCTCCTGGGCAGCCAGTGTGCAGTGATATTTGCAGGTGGTGGAGGAGCCCCAAGACCCCGGCAGTGGAGCCCAAAGCTTCAGTGTCCACCAAGAGCTGCGGGACAAGCGGGAGGCCCAGAAGGAGCTGCACCAGTGCGCCACCCAGCGGGGACAGCAGGTGCTCCAGGCTACAGGGCCGTCCGCCGTGGAGGTCGGCTCCCCTTTCTGGCCCTCCCCCAGCCCACTGGACCACCGCACCCTGGCCCCACAGGGCCAACCACTTTTCTTTTCTATTTTTTTAATCATTTTTTGGGGGGCTCATGCAATTCTTATCACAATTCATACATACATGCATTGTGTCAAGAACGTATGTACAGGCTCTTCCTCTAACTGTAGCGGCCTGAGGTGACCTGCTAAAATGGTTCGCTACTCATTTGACCCAGAAAACCCTACAAAATCCTGCAAATACAGAGGGTCGAATCTCCGGGTCCACTTCAAAAACACTCGTGAAACTGCCCAGGCCATCAAAGGCATGCACATCTGGAAAACCACCAAATACTTGAAAAACATCACTCTGCAGAAGCAGTGTGTGTCTTTCCGACGGGACAATGATGGTGTTCGTAGATGTGCCCAGGCCAAACAGTGGGGTGGGACCCAGAGTTGGTAGCCCAAAAAGAGTGCTGAATGTTTGGTTCACATGCTTAAAAATGCAGAAAGTCATGCTGAACTTAAGGGTTTAGATGTGGATTCTCAGGTCATCGAGCACATCCAGGTGAACAAAGCCCCCAAGATGCACCACCGGACTTACAGATTTCTTGGCTAGATTAATCCACACAGGAGCTCCCCCTGCCACATTGAAATGATCCTGACTGAGAAGGAACAAATCGTTCCCAAGCCAGAAGAGGAGGTTGCACTGAAGAAAAAGATTTCCCAGAAGAAACTGAAGAAGCAAAAACTCATGGCTTGGGAATAAATTAAGCTTAAATAATAAAAGGGTTTTTTTTTTTAAAGAACATATGTACATTTGTTGCCATCATCATTCTCAAAACCTTTGCCTTCTACTTGAGCCCTTAATATCTGCTGTTCATTTTCCCCCTCCCTCCCCACTCCCCCCTACCTCACGAAACCTTCATCATTCATAAATTAATATTATTTTATCATATGTTGCACTGTCCAAAGTCTCCCCTTTCCTTCTTCTCTGCTGTCCCTCCCCCAGGGAGGAGGCTATTTGTAGATTCTTGTAATCAATTTCCCCTTTTCACCCCACATTCTGTCCACCCTCCAGGCATCGCCACTCTCACCACTGGTCCTGAAGGAGTCATCTGTCCTGCGTTCCCTGCGTTTCCAGTTCCTATCTGTACCTATGTACACCCTCTTATCTAGCCAGATTTGTAAGGTAGAATTGGGATCATGAGAGTGGGGGGAGGAAGCATTTTAGAACTAGAGGAAAGTTATATGTTTCATCGTTGCTACCCTGCACCCTGACTGGCTCATCTCCTCCCCACAACCCTTCAGTAAAGGGTGTCCGGTTGGCTACCAATGGGCTTTGAGTCTCCACTCTGCACTCACCCACATTTTCAATGATATGATTTTTTGTTCTTTGATTCCTGATACCTCATGGTCCCTTCGACAGCTCGTGGTCACACAGGCTGGTGTGCTTCTTCCATGTGGGCTTTGTTGCTTCTGAACTAGGTGGCCACTTGTTTATCTTTGAGCCTTAAAGATCCCAGATGCTATATCTTTTGACAGCCAGGCACCATCAGCTTTCTTCACCACATTTGCTTATGCACACGTTTGTCTTCACTGATCGTATCAGGAAGGTGGGCACCCACTGATACGATTTTTAGTTCTTTGATGTCTGATAACTGGTCCCTTCTACACCTCGTGGTCAGCCAGGCTGGTGTTCTTCTTCCATGTGGGCTTTGATACTTCTCAGCTAGATGGCCGCTTATTTATCTTCAAGCCTTTAACACCCCAGACGCTATATCTTTTGATAGCCGGGCACCGTCAACTTCCTTCACCACATTTACTTATGCACACATTTTTCTTCAGCAATCGTGTCGGGAAGGTGTGAATCCTGGAATGCCAATTTAATAGAACAACGTGCTCTTGCATTGAGTAAGTGCTTGAGTGGAGGCCCAATGTCCATCTGCTGCCTTAGTACTAAACCTATAAATATACGCACACAGATCAGTTTCCCTACACTCATATAAATATATTTACATATGTACATTCCAGTCTTTGGACCTCTATAAATACCCTTTGTCACCTAGTTCTCTCCTCTATTTCCTTTTATTTTCCTCTTGTCCCACTATCATGCTCAGCCTTCATTTGGGTTTCAGTAATTTCTCTCGGTTACCTTGCCCTTGCTGAATCCCTACCAGACCACTCACACCCTCCTTGCTACTGATTTTGGATAACTTATTGCTCCCCTGTCCCTGGGTTGGTCAGCACTACCCCTTTGCCCCCTTCTCTCCCACTCCCCTATTCCCCCGGAACTATTGGTCCCCTTGTTTTCTCCTCCAAACTATTCATGCAGTCTATCGTATCTAGATAGGTCTGTAGAGATAATAATATGCACCAAAAATCAAGTCATTGCAAGATAGGCAATGAGTGAGAACACAGCAATGACAACAAAAAGGAAACCAATTACCCATAGAAGAATAAATTAATTTTGGAAGGCAAATGCTTTGAAAATGATGAGGGCAAAGAATGTACAGATGTGCTTTATACAACTGATGTATGTATGGATTGTGATAAGAGTTGTATGAGTCCCTAATAAAATGCTTTTTTAAGAATAAAATAAAAGAAAAAAATTTTAAAGAAAGAAAAACCTATACATAGATGAAGGTCTGATTTTTAATCTCTAGGCGTGTCCTTCAGTCAGGTCCAATGGGGTACCATGCTTTGGCCCCAGAGTCTGTCCTTTGTACTACCTCAGGGGCTCTCTGCTCTGCTCCCACGGTTGCTCTGCCACACATTTTTAGTGGTTTGCCTCAGTGCCATAGGATCAGTCTGGGCCAGTTCTAACCCTGAGTCTCCAGTGTTGTCCCCCTTAGGGCACTGGGCCATCAATGGACGGTGTGTCTCGTAGTGGGACCAGCCACATTGTCCACTCTGTCCATTGGCTGTTCAGAGCCGGGATATCGTCCTCCAGGCCTGATGGGCCAGGATGTGCCCCACTCTCTCTTCCTTCCCCTTCTTTGCTCCCATTTGCTCTGATCAAACATGCCCCTCTCTCCTAGATGCAGCTTCAGTGCTGTCCTCTGAAGTAAATTCTTCTGGGGGCAGGGGCAGTTTTCCACATAGCTGGTATGGGAGCCCAGCCCTCAGGCCCCTCCACTGGCTCCCCACTCCGTGCGGGCACACTGCATTCATCTGGCACTGGCTTGATATCTGGTCCCTCTTTCCCTGTGGAAACACAAACAATACCCTCCCCTTGGGTGAGACAGTCAGGCACCTTTTCTCTGGAGCTTCCCTCAGCACCACCTTCGGTTGTGTCCATGCCCATGCCCAGGTCCAGGAAAGGCTATGCGCCCTGCAGGATGCTTGGGAGCAGGTCTTTCAGGCCTGGGAACGGAAGCAAGGGAGACGGCAGGCCATGCACCGCAAGCAGCTCTTACTCAGACAGTGTGGAAGCTGGACAAGATCCTGCAGGCCCAGGAGACAGCTCCCCTCACCACACACAGACACACTGACCCCAGGACCTCCAGTCCTCCTGTAGTACCACCCCAATCCGCCTTGCTTCCTGGATCACTGGCTGCTATTCTGATACGGAGCTAGATAGTGTGTCTTCCCAAGTGGCCAAGGGGACACCTGAGCCTCAGGTCACTCAGGGCCATCTCTTCCCCACACCTGGCCCCAGCCAGCCAAGCCCTACGCGGTTTGGTTGGAAATTGATGGGGCTCCTCCCCACCTCGTCAGAAGTTGGGATGTTCCTAACGGCCCCCAGGTTGGAGTGCTCTTCTTCCTCAGGTTCCATCCCCTCCTGCTCAGCACCCACCTCCCCACCCCCAGCCGCAGGCCCCTTGATGTACCCCCAGAGAGCCCAGGCTGTAAACCAAGGTTCTGGCAAATGTTGCTGTCTAGGGTTCCCTTTGAACCACCATCTGTGCCCCTGATCCCCCCCCCCCACCCCTGTGTCACCTCCATGGCTGACCCAGGTATTCCAGGAAGCCAGTGCCCTGGAGGGCTCTGTGGAAGAGGTGGAGCGGCTGATCCAGAAGCATGGCACCTTCCAGAGGTGCTGAGCACACAGGAAAGGGAGGTGATGGCCAGGACGGTCATGGGCGTGACCCTGATAAGGCCGGGGTATCCAGACTGTTGGGGGCACACGGGTGAGGTGTGTATGCACACCGAACCTGTGCTGGTGGGTGAGGGATTACCAAGGAGCCAGTGTCTCCAATCCAGGGCTGGTGACCAAGCCGAGGTGCCCAAGCACCCAGAAGCACATAGGGATAGGTTAGACCACACTCTGGGGACCACAGAGGGCATTTGATCTGCCCATATCACATGGCCCCTGCTTCCTTCTGCCCAGGAGCCTGGCCAACCCTCTACTGCAGAGCTGTTAGTGAGGGTTAGACACTTATAGTGAGGGCTATGGGCTGTGAGCCAGCCCCAGCAGGGGTACACTCGGTACTCAGGGCTGGGTCCACCTCCCACTTCCCACCTCCCACTACGCAGGCGGCTGCGCTGAGAGAGCAGGCCAGGGTGCTGCCAGGCCCCTGGGTTCAGGGCCTGCTGGGCACGATATGAGAGCGGCCGGCTTGAGTGGAAGCCCTGGGAGAAGGTCAGCGACACAGCTTCACACCTCTCTGATTACTGCCGGCTTTCTCATGGCTGCTAGCCAGGTCAGAGGGCACCCCACCTGAACCCCATTTTACCTTTACAAGTGACCTTCAGCCCCACTAGGGGCCAAGGGGAGGCCTGTGGTGGAACGGGATGTGGAGAGTTTAATGGCTTTTCCAGGGGCAAAGCTAGGACTGGAGTCCAGGGCCCTTGATTCTCAGACCCGTGTGGACACCTGTCATTCTGATCGGCAGAGTAGACAGGGCCCCAGGGGTGGGTGAGGAGCACCCTCCACATGAGAACCCACCCATGGCCCATGCCCAGCCACTTCCTAGATCTGAAGACTGATTGGCCTGGGCCCTGTCATCTTGGGTGAAAGAAAAATTATTGTGCTGTCCCTGAGCCTGGTCAGAATTTCAGTCCTTGGCACAGCCCGAGGGGTAGATGGGGTCACCGCTTGGGGCCAAGGCAGTATGAACATCAGGGCACTCATGTCCCCACCATCACACAGGACGGCGACTGGATCCAGGGGTGGGGCCAGCAGCTGGAATAGCCTGTCCCTCTTGGGGACCTCAAAGAGAAGCTGATGCGGTTTCAGAAGCACCTGGCCTATGAGACAGAGACCCCATAGAAGGGAGGCAGGAAGGGAATTGACAGGAAGACCTGGGACCCCTGATAGGTACTGGTTTTCCATCCAGCAGCCTTGTCCCCAACACCCGCAGTGTCACTGTGCAGACACTAATCAGACTCTGTCACCTGCCGGAGGCCAAGGCCAAGACAAGCCAGGAAGAAAGGATCGAAGAGAACCCTGGGCAGAAGAGCAGAGGCCAAGTCTGTAATGTGCCCGTCCTCCACAGGGTGCCCTTGCTAGAGTCCTGGACCTTGGGAAGAATCTGAAAAGCATGGAGAAACTGCTGCACAGACACGAGGCCTTGGAGCAGGAGATGGGCCTCCTCCAAGTTCAGGGGCAGGTATGCCACTGGGTCTAGCATCGGGGCCAGGCCAGGGGACCTCTTCTGTGGGACCTTGCAGAGGAAGAGCTGATCCAGGATACTCCCATACCAGGGGCCTCTTGAGCACAACCTGATCCCTTTCCTCAGCCTCCGTATAGCCCCCATATCCCGGAGCAGAAGGCAGCCCTCCTCTGCCAGAGAAGCCTGGGGTGAGCCCGCAGCCTCGGCCACCGGTGCCAACAGTTTATGGACAGCTGGCAACAGCTCCAGAGCAGAGCCCTGAAGTGGTATGGACACCCTTTGGGTCCATTTCTTCACTCCTGCCCCCCTTCAGCAATCAAGTCCCATGCATCCCTTTGACTCCTTGTTTTAGGGTACAAAAGAGACCTTCAGGACAAACAATGTAAAGAAAACATCAATCAAGTCTTAAAAGAGACCACGACCACACAATGACCCAGACACATCATACGTGAAACAAATCCAGGGAGACTCATATGTGTGTAAGAAAGAGGTCTACTGGCGATATCTAAAACAGATGGAAATAGAGTTACCATATGACCCAACAACCCCCGCACCCTTACTGGGCAAGAAACAAACCAAGATCAGACATCTGTGCTCCAATGTTCATTGTGGCACAGTTCACAATTGCAAGGAATTGGAAACAACCCAAATTTCCATCACCTGACAATTGGATTAAAAAGCTGGGGTACTCTACCAGCGGGGATCAAGGATGTAATGTCACACCGGAAGTTCTCAGCGCCCCAGCATGGGTCTCTGGGCTTTCTGCCTCGGAAGCGCAGCAGCTGGCACGGCAGGAAGGTGAAGAGCTTCCCCAAGGATGACGCCTCCAAGCCGGTCCACCTGACGGCCTTCCTGGGCTACAAGGCCGGCATGACCCACATTGTGCGCGAGGTCGACAGGCCAGGCTCCAAGGTGAACAAGAAGGAAGTGGTGGAGGCCGTGACCATCATGGAGACCCTTCCCATGGTGGTGGTGGGCATCGTGGGCTATGTGGAGACACCTCGCGGCCTCCGGACCTTCAAGACGGTCTTTGCGGAACACATCAGTGACGATGAGTGCAAGCGGCGGTTCTACAAGAACTGGCACAAGTCGAAGAAGAAGACTTTCTCAAGTACTGCAAGAAGTGGCAGGATGACGAGGGTAAGAAGCAGCTCGAGAAAGACTTTAGCAGCATGAAGAAGTCCTGCCCGGTCATGCGCGCCATCGCCCACACCCAGACGCGCCTGCTCCACCTGACGGAGATGCAGGTGAACGGGGGCTCGTTCCGTGGCTGAGAAGCTGGACTGGGCCCGAGAGAAGCTGGTGCCAGTGAACCAGGTGTTCGGGCAGGATGAAATGATCAACGTCATGGGGGTGACCAAGGGCAAAGGCTACAAAGGGGTCACCAGTCGTTGGCACACCAAGAAGCTGCCCCGAAAGACCCACCGAGGGTTGCGCAAGGTGGCTTGTATCTGGGCCTTGCATCCCGCCCGTGTGGCCTTCTCGATGGCCCGCGCTGTGCAGAAAGGCTACCACCACTGCACAGAGATCCAAAAGAAGATCTATAAGATTGGCCAGGGCTACTTCGTCAAGGACGGCAAGCTTATCCAACAACGCCTCCACTGACTAAGATCTCTCTGACAAGAGCATCAACCCCCTGGGCGACTTTGTCCACTACGGGGAAGTGATCAATGACTTTGTCATGCTCAAGGGCTGCATGGTGGGCACCAAGAAGCGAGTGCTCACTCTGCACAAGTCCCTGCTGGTGCAGAACAAGCGCCGTGCCCTGGAGAAGATCGACCTCAAGTTCATCGACACCACCTCCAAGTTGGGCCATGGCCGTTTCCAGACCGTGGAAGAGAAAAAAGCTTTCATGGGACCACTCAAGAAAGACCGGATTGCCAAGGAGGAAGGCGCATAACAGATGGTACAGCTGGTGGGATCAGAATAAAGACTTCTTTTTCAGTGGGGGGGAAAAAACTGTGGTACATACATACAATGGAGTACTACGCATCGCTAAAAAGTAGTGATGAAAGTTTGAAGCACATCACTGCATGGGAAGAACTGGAGGAAAGCATGCTAAGCGAAGTAAACCAAGCACAAAATGATAAGAACACATTGAGTCCACGGAGGTAAGCTTTAAAAACAATGTAAAAGGGACATAGGGGAAAAGCTACTGTATGAACATTCCTGGGGTGAGGACCAGGTAATATGGCAGGGACCAGACCAAATTCAGGGATACACATGGTAGACAGATAAAAAGAGGCGGGGAAAGGAAAAGTAATAATAATAATAAATAAATGGGTAGCGGGGTCACAGGGCACTAACCCGCCCAAGGGTGCCACCGTGAACCCCCTATATCTCCGATCTGCCTGCCTCTGTGCCTTTGCCTGTGCTCACCCTTTCTCTACTTGGCTCGGTCCTACACCTGTTCTTTTGTGTCTGGCTTATGTCCTTACCAGCAGCCCTGCTGGCGTAGTGGTTACAAATTAGACTGTGATCTGCAAGACCGGCAGTTCAAGTCAACTAGCTGCGCCTTGTGAGAAAGATGAAGCTTTCTATGTCTGTAAAAGAGTTACCATCCCCGGAACCCAAGGGGCAGTTCCATTCTGCTCTTTAGGGTCACCATGAGACAGAGTTGACTGGATGGCAGTGAGTTGCGAATTTTATTTATTTCATTCCCAGCATGTCTTTCCAAGGTTCATTTGTGACCTGACATTTATCCCCCTATTTTAATGAAAGGACACCACTCCTTTCTAGAACTCGAACTCACTGACTTGGTCCATCCATCTGTCCACGTACTCAAAGGCGGCTTCCAGCTTTGGCTTTCGTAACTATAATGCAGTGATGTCCATAATTTAAAAGAAAGCGTTTTGACATGATGTTTTTAGGGGACACAGTGAGACCAGAGCATTTGTCCCTGCCGGTGAAGGGACTAGAGGTCAATCCTTTTTTTCCCCTTCTTTTTTAAGTGTCTCTATTCCCATCTATTCCCATCTATTAAGTGTCTCTATTCCCATCTATTAAGTGTCTCTATTCCCATCAGGACTGTATATGGTTTCTCTCCTTGAAACCAAATAATCCATTGTTGTGCCCATTACATAGAGCGGGGCACGAAGCTTACAAGCTAGTGCCCAGAACCTACAGCCACAAGGCTGGTGGCTGGAGGAGGTCTGTGTGCCCACTGTGGCTGCAGGAGGGACAGAGGGGCCTGCAGGGGGGGCACTGGGCCTCAGAGACCTTCCAGGCGAGGGAGGCTACAGGAACTGCAGCAGCTCTGGGGCGAGCTGAGGGCCAACTGTAGGAGGAAAGAGGCCACGCTCCAGGAGGCCTGCAAGGTAGGACTGTGCACGCCCTGGGCCAGGTTGGATGGGACCCCAGGTTGCCCAGTGCCCACTGCTCACCCCACGTCCTGCCCCAGGCCCTGCGTACGGGGGAGCATCTGGGAGCTGGAGAGCTGGCTGCATCCTGTGGAGGGGGAGCTGCGAGTCCCTGGCAGTGGATAGGATTGTCCTGGGGTGGATGAGCTCCTGGGGGCACAGGCAGATGTGGAGGCAGCAGTGGCTGAGCATGCTCAAAGGGCACGGAGCCTGCTGGCCCGGGCCTGGGCCTTCATTCCTGAAGGGCTCAGCCTCAACGTGGAGAATCCTGCCCTGCTGCTGCTTCAGAAGTAGATCTGCCTGTGCCCCCTCCTACTTCCCTGCAGGAATCCCACCCCTGTCCCCAGCACACCCACTCCCAGCGCTCCTGTGACCAGCATGAGGAGCTCACCTTAAGACTGTCAACCCTGCACCACCACCACCCCCTGACACCCCCCACCCCCAACCCTCACCCCCACCCCCCGCACTGACAGCAAGCTAGAGAGCCTGCGGGAGCCCTGAGGCCCGGAGCCTCCTTTCCCAGTTCTTTAGGGACACTGATGAGGAACTGGCCTGGGTGCAGGAAAAACTGGCCCTGGCCACAGCCCAGGACAACGGCCAGAGTCTGAGCGAGGTGCAGCACCTGCAGCAGCAGCACCAGGTGCCAGCCCACCCCAGGATCAGAGGGGAGGGTGTCTGCCCCAGCAGGGGGCAAGCACAGGGCCCTGAGTGACCACTGGAGACTACAAGAAGACACAATATGGGGCCCAAGGAGGAGCTTCTGCCTCAGCAGGCTTTGGGACATCCTGGGCTCTTTGCTGACCATGGAGACAGGGTCCATGTCTATGGGGCCCCATAAGGCTTCAAGGGAGTCTCCCAAGGAATGGCCTGTTCACATAGCAGCCCTGGAGACCTTGCGTACTCCACAGAACTTGGAGCAAGAGCTGCACAGCCGGTCCTGGCCAGGATGGTGGAGGACACAGGACACAAGCTACAGGCTGGCACTTTGCCACCCAAGAGGTGGCAGCTGAGGTGCAGCAGCTGGAGAGCGCTATGAGCTGCCTGTGCGCAGAGGCATAGCAAAGGAGGCTGAGGCTACAGCAGGCTCAGGAGGCCCAGCAGCTGCAGATAGATAGAGGTGAGGGGCACGAAAAGTGGGGGTCTGCCCGGTGTCCAGGGCTCAAGGGGACTCCTATGGGGGACCCAGACTCTCGATGTGCCTAGCAACTCCTCTAAGCGCTCTCTTGTTCCAAGGCCTCTCTTCCACACGTGTCCAGAGATGAGACCCACTGGGTCCTTTAGCTTTGCTTTCCTACTGAGGCAGAATGAACCCAATGGCAGTGGGTGTGGGGGTGTCTCCTAAGCCGGTGGCTCTTCTCAGTCGGTTATTGCATTCGAATGTCCTGGAACTTTGAAAAGATATGGACATGCAGCCTCCAATCCAGACAAAATCTGGATCTACAGGGGTGGGGCCTAGGCTGAAGCACCTTTTAAAGCTCTCCTGCCAACCCCGCGGGGAGGAGACAGCACACCCAGGTCCAGTGGGGAAACAGATAAGCCACTCTGGACAACTGTCTGGCCGGAACCACCGTGTTCTTGTGACATGGGAGAACTTCGTGGGAAAGGGAAAAGAAAAGGCCACAGGGCTGCAGGGGACCTCGGGGAAGGAGCTGTCTTGCTTCCTGAGAACCAAGACTGCCTTCAGAGTAAACTGTGGGAAATAAAAAAGAAACAGGGGGCGGGCTTCTAAAGAGCAGCCAGGTGGGCCGGTGCACTCCTTCTCAAGGCTGCAAACCCAGGCTGGAGGCCATGGCCCACCTGGCTGTCACCCCAGCTCCTGGAGGCAGAATCCTGGCTGGCAGAGCAGGGCTGTGCCCTGGACGGCAAGAACACGGGCCTTGTGCACCCTGATGCCATGGTTGGAGGCCACCCAGAGTGAGCTGAAAGGGTTCTGCGGGCACCTGGAGGATTTGCAGAACTCAGACAGGTTGGCAGGGGGTGGGAAATCTAGGGAGCAGGGGGTGGGCAGCCAGAGAGGAGAGGGCAGCAATCCCCTGTGACTTTCCTGATGCAGCCCCACAGTGCTGTCCAGCTGTGGGCGGTGAGGGAGGTCCACGCAGTACGACTATGGGCAGCGGAGGCCCAGGGGTAGTGCCAACTGGAGGGAGAAGCCCTGCTCCTCCACGCCTGGCTGTACAGCAAGGTGGCCACTGCCGACTCCCAGGACTGTGGGCAGGACCTTGAGGGTGTGGAAGTGAGTCGTGCCGGGAAAGTGGATGGAGGAACGGAGGGTAGGGTAGATGCTGGGTGGGCTGAGGGGGCAGGAGATGCCCTGCGGAGTTCTAGAACCAGAGCTGAGGGATGTGGGAGCTGTTGGGGCCAGCTGGCCCTTTCGTGAGTTTTAGGAGCTGCCTGAACCCTATCCACATTGACCCTCTCCAGCCCCACCTTTGCAGATGCTGGAACAGAAGTTCAAGGTCTTCCGGGAGAAAGGGCAGAGTGTGGGGCTGCCAGGGTGCAGGCTCTGAGGGAGCTGGCAGGTGCCCTGGAACTCGACTCCCCCAGCTCCATGGCCCAGAGTCAAGTCCACAGGAGCTGGGTTGAGGCCACATGGGTGAGGCTGGACAAGGCAATGAAAGCCCGCACAGAGGTGGGTGCCTAGAAGGACAGGCCAGCGACAGCCAAGGGGCTCGGGACACAGGGGCCTACCCCAGATGTGTGTGCGTGTGTGTGCGTGTGTGTGTGTGCTCATGTGTACGGGTGGGCATGTGGGTGTGTGCATGCGTACTTCTGTGTGTATTCTCGTGTGTGCATGTGTGTATGAAGGGGCATGGCTGACTCCGGCTCCCAGCATCAATCAGCCTTCCCCGTCCAACCACGCTCCTTCCTGCCCCCAGTTTGGAGTCCTTCAGCGCTGGTCACACCTTGTGGCAGGAGCACGAAGTGGACTCTCCCAATGCTCCCTGAGCACGGGCCGCAGTTTCGTTGGGGGCACAGGCCCTGCTGGTCTTCTTGCTGACCGCCACTCTTAGAGCTCCCTGCCTCCCCTCACCACACCCTCCTTTCTCGGGATCTGGTGTCTCAGTGCACTGAGCACCTGACAGGTCCTGCAACCGAAATCCTGGGGCTGGGTGGCCCCGGGGCCAGCCCTCTCCACACTGACTGTTGGAGGTGCTACAGGCAGACCCCCTGACAGGCAGCCCACTCGCTCCCTGAGCCGCCGTCCTCATGTGCTCAGGGCTCCCCATCTTTTTGCCTTCCACCCAACATGCGTGTCAAGACCCTTTCCTCCCTCGAGCCCTGCCTGTGGCCCCCGGGCCTCATCAGGAACCTGCTGTGATCAGAGGAAACCATCTTCTAACCACCAAAGGGCCAGAAGGCACGAATGTACAGCGATGATAATAGGTAAAGGTCACGGTAAAGTCACAGAGGACAGGAAAGACAGGGGCGAGAGAATACAATACAGAGTCAGACATGTTTTATTAGGCATTCTCACTTCAGCTCCTCTTGATGGACCACGTGGAACTGGGAGAAGTGGAAACTTTGCTATCTTGGGACGTGTATAGGGAGCCTGTAGACACACCTCTTCAGTAGTGACATGGGTCACAAGGTGGGTGGTATCTATCGTAAGGCCCCTGTACTTGAGCTCACCAAGGTGAGGAAAGCTAATACCTGCATTGGGGGAAGCTACAAAGGAGGCTGGGTGTCACGGTGAGAAGAGAGGGCAAAAGGATCATATCTGCTTCTACACAGAGATACAATCAGCCATGTGCTCACGTTAAGGCAGCCTAGCTGTTAACGGAGAATCCGTGAGAATGATTTTTAAAGTAGGATAATGTACTTGGACTTTACCTCTAACTTACCAAAGTAGAGGCTTTCCTACCGTGGAACACCAGCTTTCCAGATTCTCACTGTTATAAGTTAGGGAATAGAGTCTTCGTCCTATTTCCCTCCGTGTTAACGCCCCACAAATCCCCAAGCCACAGTCTTTGCTCAAAAGGAGGTGGCCCTGTTCTCAGGGAGAAAGTTGCTGGCCCTCCTTCCCGCTGTGCCCTCGACTTCCACAAGGCGGCGCTCGAGCTGTGGGGCCACATGCAGAAGGTGGTCCTGGTGGAGGGTGCTGTCCTTGGCCACTACCTGGCGTCTGTGGAGGTCCTGCAGCGCCAGCACCGCCTCTTGCAGGGAGGGCCCCAGTCCCTCCCCCTCCTCCGCGTGAACCCCTCTTTGTAGGCAATGGATGGATGAGGAGCCCTCGCCCCCAGCTGACCTCAGGCAGGACTGCAGCCTGCCCCTGCCCCCTCTGCGATGGGGGGTGACGAGCCTGGGCTTGACCTAGGCTGGGGTACAGCCAGGATGGCCTGCAGAGTCCTGGGTGGAGAAGCATTCAGCCTGCTCTTTGCCAGCTGCAGAGGGAGCTGGTGGCTGTGGACGAGGTGGTGGTTCAGATGGGGATGGAGGCCATTCAGGTACACCCTGCGGTCCAGGAGGGCCTGGCCGGGCAGCTGGCTGAGGTGCAGGAGGCCTGGGCCACCTGGACATGAAGTCCTGGGAGCAGGGCCAGCAGCTGGAGTGGGCAGCCCATGGCCATGCCTTCCTCAGGCACTGCCAGGAACTGCTGTATGTGCCACCCCACCTGGATGGGGGCTCGCTCTGTTCCATGCAGGTGGGGGCACTCAGCTCTTCCCTGCTTCCTCCCTTTTCTGCCCTCCTGGCCCTAAGACCTGTTCCCATGCCCTGTCCCCCACCCAGCACTCGGGCTCAAGAGAAGCAGGCGCTAGTCTATATCCTCAGAAGGGCCAGCTGGGGCCAAGGAGACACTGGGGCAGGAGCTCTGCCTGAGAGCCCAGGCAGTGCGGCTGGCGGGGTAGCAGCTGTTGGACACCAGCCACGTCATAGCCCCAGAGATGTGCGCGCTGAGGGCTAATGTCAGGGTGGTGCGTGGCCAGAGCCCCCTTTCCTGCTTCTCCCTGCTCCACGGTAACCCAGTCCTGCCCCACCCAGGCCACACCCTGCGCCCCTCCCAACAGCCCTCTGCCCCCCAGGTCACAGCGTCTCCAGGAGCTGAACAGGCAGCTGCAGGAGCTCCGGACGACCTGGGCCCTTCACCAGGAGCACTGCCTGGTGAGCCAGGACCAGGAGGAGCTTCGGGGAATGCTGGGTCAGGCTGAGGTCTGGCCGGCCTCCTGAGAGGACCTCCTGCTAGACCCTGACTGTGGGGTGAGCAGGGATCCACCCCTTAGAGGGCCACATGCCTGGCACCAGGACTTGGAAAGGCAGCTGGCGGCCCAGGAGGAGAAGCTCACCCAGCTCCAGATGTAGGTGAGGGTGTGGAGGGCGGGACTGAGGAGGGGTCGAGGGGCCTCAACCTGCGGTGGAGTCCCCAGAGCATTGATCCGCCCTGAGGGGCACCCCTTCGAGGAAACAGCCGCAGGGTCCTGTCCTCCGTGGGCAGTCTGGCTCTGTGGGGTCCATCACAGCTTCTTCTGCCCAACTGCTCCCTCCCCTCCTCCTCCTGGTTTCCCCCTCTGAGAGCTGCCCCCAGAGCAAGCCCTGTGGGACACAGAGGGTCACTATGGGTGGAAACCAATCAATAATCTCATGGGTGCAGAGCACACTCTGAGGAACACAGGGGAGGTGACACTAGCTACAGAGAATCTGAGTGGAGCGTGGGTTTGTAATCCTTGTGTAGGCTGGGGGCGGGTTGATATCACAGGATCCTGTGGGACTGAAAGTGAGGACCTGAGGGTGGATGGGCAGAGGGAGTGCCCCATCCTCTGAGGCAGGAAGGTGGTCAGCTAGGGTGAGCACGGAGGAAGATGAGCAGGGGCTCTGCAGTCACACAAATGTCACCTAAGAATCTCACTTTAGTATAAAATGTTTGTCTCCATTGCAAAGCCACCTCTAGCAACTAGGATCCCCTCTCTCCCCATCTGGAGCAGACGAGTGAAGAAAATCAAAAACTGAAGCAAAGCAGTCAACAGGACTAACGGACCACCAACACCACAGCCCTCCATCCTTGTCCTGGAGACCAGGAGAGTTAGATGGTGCCCAGCCACCGCCTCAAACTGCTCTGGTTGAGCTCAAACTGGCAACTTGTGCACAGCTTGAAAGCCAATGGAAGTCGACTTCATGAAGAGAGGGCATTACAAGTTTGACAGGGACTACTGGATCCCCGAACCAGGGCCCTTCAAATCCAAAACAGAGCCCAGCTCCGGGAATCACCCCTGCCCAAGCAACAGTCGAGCTGATAAAGTGAACGCATGGCACCTGTGAGGCACTTGCTTCCCAGAGCAAAGGGGAGCATTTGCCCTCAAAATTCAGGAGGGAGGGAGGGGCCAGGGAGGAGGTAAGAAGAGTGCTGTGTTATATTATGAGGGCTGCAAACAAAATGTGTAGAAATTGTTAAACTGCTCTGCATGTTTCCACTTAAAACAAAACCCTCTATATTAAAATTCATATATATGTGCATTATATGTGTGTGTGTATATATATATATATATATATATATATATATATATATATATATATATATATATATATATATATATATATATATATATATATATATATATATATATATATATATAGTCAAACCTAAGGTCAGAAAAAGGCATGCCCCGGGCTGCTGCTCATGGCAAGGTCAGTGGTGTGAAACCCATCAGAAAGACGCGGCTCGGTTGTCTGCTCCCGTAGTGACAGCCTCAGAGAGCCGCAGGGGCCGTCGTGTGCTGTCCTACAGGGCCTCAATGATAGAAATCGAATCGATGGCAATGATTTGAGTGCTTTGAAGGTCAGAAACTGTAGACAGTGATCTATAAACGTCCTTCTCTCCTGTAAGGTGTCTGTAACACAATCAAAGGAAAACAATCGGTCTGCACTCCAGATCTTCAATGGGACCATTTCCAGGGAGCCTGGCCACACACTGCCAGGCTGTGCCTTCTCAGATCCGCTGGCACTGCTAGGAAGGTTGTGGGCCCTGCAGGGGTGGGGGACTCTCCAGCCTGCTCCCCAACAATAGAGGCACTAGGCCAAGACTGGAAGAGCCCCGGCGGGGGGAGAGTGGGGAGGTTGAGGCAATCACTGTGCCCTGCTTCTGACACTCTTCATGTGGCTGCTATGGTCACCCTTGACCTCAGGGAAGGCCAAGGGTCACCAGGGCAGAAAACACTTCCTTTTTATGGTGAGGGCCATATCGGGTCTCAACTCCACTGCTAATTAGATGTGGTCTCTAGCAAGTAACCCAGCCTCTCGGTGCACCCAGTTTCCCCAGTGCTATCTGGAGTCCCCAGAAGGGCCAGGTACAGCGAGGCTGCTTGCAGCTGGGCCAGAACCAGCAGCTGCCCTCATCGTGCCCTGAAGCCAGAAGCCCAGAACTCAAAGGCTGAGCTTTGCTGAAGGTCGTCCGACAGGGCCTCTCAGCTTAAGTAAGCTGTCCCAAGCTCCAGGCTGCACAAGTTGCTCCCTGGAACACGTGGTCCGGGCCCCCAATGTGGGCACACAGAAAGCCAGTTCACCTCTCAGGACAGTGGTGGTGTGACTGGATGTGGACATGCCCGCATCGCCCGCTCGGGGCTCCTGGAGCAGGGTCCCCATCTGCTCTGCACCTCCCGCACCAGACGCCCAATGCCCTGGGACTAAGAGAAGCCTCACCCCCACCCGCCAGGGCAACCCATGGTCCCCAGGCAGCTTCTGGACCATGTCACTCCCTTCCCCAGACTTGACGGCTGTCCCACCCACGGGCTCAGCCCTCTGTACTCATGCCTGTCCATGTGTGCATGTGTGTTTGCGGGCGCACCTGTGATAGATGTTCACGTGTTTTTGGTAGATGCGTGTCCATCGGTGTGGTGTGTGTTCATCCAGGTGTGTTTATGGTATACATGCCTGTGGTATGTCCATCCATGTGTGTGTGTCTGTGTGGTGTGCGTCCATGGGCACACACACACATCTGCAGACCCGTGCGATCTTTCAGCTTCCTGCTGCTGGCTGGTCTGCGGAGAAGAGCAGGCCCTCTCGGAACGCCTTGCCTACTGGAGCAGCACGGGGTTAGGGCAGCCTCTCTTGGCATAGTCCCAGCAAGCTTGCCTGGACTTGGCCTCCTGCAACTGTGCCCTTTGGCCTGCCTTCTCCTCTTCCTTCTCCAAACCAACCTCGGCTCATGGGCAGCCTGCTGCCTCCCCGTCCCTTGCTGTCACAGTCCCCTGCAGCTCTCCCAAGGCACAGGCCCCGTCGCCCTCCAAGGGGAGAAGAGAATCTAGTCAGGGGTCAGAAGGTGGAGGCAGAGAAGGCAGGGCAGGGCAAGGCTCTCTCTCTCTCTCTCACATGTGCAAGCAGGAGCCCCTGTTCCCCCCTACTCCCACCCCCCAGAATGTGCAGCACCCCTGAGCCCACCACCCTCCACCAGTGGAGACATCCTGGGGCACCATCTCCGCTGTAATTGCCCACCTCCACGCACTCTCCCATGGGGTCCAGTTCATGAATGGGATGAATGGCTGGGGTGAAGCCTCATCCTGGACACAGGGGTACTGAGCAGTCACTCCTGCCCTGACTCTCACTCTGTGCCCAACCTGGGAGTCACTCAGCCATGCATTGGGGGGAATGGGGAAGGGGAGTGTCATGGGAATCCACGTGGTTACCAATGCTAGAGGAACGTGGGGTATTGTCAGGGAGGTGGTGGTGGGGCAGGTGTGACCCAGGGACCCAACATTAATTCACTGGGCCTCGCTGCTCCTCCACAGGGGTGGGTGGGGCCAGAAGTGACCCTGGGGCTGTAGGTGAGTGGGTGGGCCCAGAAGTGACCCTGGGGCTGTAGGTGAGGACGTGCTCCATCCAGGTCACCACATGGAACCAGCCACAGACTGCCCATGCAGGCTCGCCACAGTCTAGCCAGGCCAGCACGCAGCACCCTGGGAACGGGCAGCTCCTGGTAAGGGGCAGCCCTTCCGAGGTCACACCTTCCTAGGCTCTTCCTCAAGGTGCTCTGACCCCCACCCGGCAAAGAGGGCAGCTACTGGCTGTGAGGGTGGGGCAGGGGTGCCCGAAGCAGACACCTCCTACGGGGCTTCCTGCTGGGAAAGGGTGGCACAGCACCAAGAGGCTGGCAACTCTTTGCGGGGCCAGGGAGATGTGTCCTTGTCTTGTTTCCTAAACTGGTCTTTGATGGTGGTACCAAAGGTCTCCCCATTCGTAGCAGCAATGACATCCTCAGACCGTTGGTGGGACGAGTCATATAATGTGTGCAGCCCCCGAGTCCCTGCGTACAGCATTCAGAGCAGCAGGGCGGGGGAGCCTGGGACCCTCCCCCCAGTGCCAGCACTCTACACCGGGCCCAGCCACCCCGAACCCCAACCCCACCCCATTTACACCCCGGCTGCCACAGCACCTCTGCACCCCACCTCTCCCGGTGCTTGGAGAAGAGGCCCACTGTGGCCTGCTCCAGGGGCCCAGGGCCCAGGACCAGAGCAGCTGCTGAGCTGTGGCAAGCCCGTAGTCACAGCTTCAGTTCACAGTGCAGATGGCCCTCTGAGGTGCTGGCAGCTCCTGCCCCGTCTGGGGTACCAGGGCATACACCCAAGGCTAGGAAGGGTGCTGCTGGGGCCAACCAGGCCCTCCGAGGCCCCAGAACACTGGGGGATGGCTCTCTGAGGCTGAGGCATGGTGTCACTCGGGGCGGGCTGTCAGTGCTGCCTCCTCTTCCGCACGGCCTCGCGCAGGGCAGCCGGCAGCCGCTCCTGGTTGTTGCAGATGTTGTAGTGGGCCAGGCCCAGAAGCTTGTCCAAGTCCTCTTGGCTATAGGTCACTTTCGAGTAGTGGTAGGGGGAGTCAGACGGAGACAGGTTCACCCGGCCGGCCTCCTGCTCCTCGGGTGTCCTAGGGACCCCTGTGCAGAGAGCACATCGTGGGCATGGAGGGGCAGGGTGCTGGGGTGGAGGGAGGGTCTGCTGGGTCGGGGAGGCTGGGACACCAGGAAGGGGGTGGCGGCAAGCTGGCTCACCAGGGGCTGAGTAGTCCCGGAAGGAGTCGTTGACCAGGGGGAAGTGCAGAATGACTGGGGCCTCAGGCCGGCCGGGATCAGAGAACTTGTGGCACTCCCGAGGCTGGCGCTCCTCATCGAGGCTGGGAGAGATGGGCGGGAACGGGATGCCCTGCTCTTGGCACATGCGGCCCACCAGCTGCAGCTGCCTTGGGTTCCCTTGGTCCTGGACACTGACGTCACATAGGACCAAGCATCAGTCGGAGTGGACAGCCGTGCCGCAGCCCCTCAGAGCTCCACCAAACGGACTGTAGCCATCACTGAGGCCAGCCATGAAGGGCACACACCTCTCACTAAATTAACACAGAAACTAAACGCTGAGTTGTCGACGGCCTGCAACCAGCCGGGGTGCAGGTGCAGCCAACCAGATTCACCATCATATCCTCTCCCCATTGCGGAGAAAGCCCCCTGATGGAGCGTGAATGAAACCCCAGTTCTTTTCACAGGGAGTGCTGGTGGTGAAACAGTTATGTGCTGGGCGAGGTTCTGCAGGTTCAGCACTGGGAAACCACCCGCTGCTCCATGGAGAGAGGGCCGAGCACCACGTTCCTGAACTTGTGCCTCCACGTTGGTAGCCACAGACTCTCCCTTAACAGCCATGCTGCCTTCAAGTGAGCACATGGCTGGTGTGATCTCCCTACAGAGGCAGACATCCTCTGGCTCTCTCTTCCTGCTGTCGCCCAGCCCCCCTCTCAGCTTCCCCCAATGCAGCTGTTAGGCTTCCTCACTTGTGAACTCAGCGTTACTGTCGATCCCACCCACCTTGTGGCGTATGTAACTACTGAATATGCATGTCTTAAGGCTACCTGTAACTACCCCAAGATAATACAGATGCTCTCTCTTCCCCCACTTCCTCGTGGTCCATCAAGAGGAGCTGAGGTGAGCATGCTATCATAAAACGTGCCTGACTCCTTTATTGTACTCTCGCTCCCCTATCTCTCCTAGCCTCTATGACTTTACTAGACCTTTACTATTTTATCGCCATACAATTGTGCCTACTGACCCATTGGTTGTTAGAGGCTGATTTCCTGTGACAAACTGCTCCGTGGGCATTTTTACTCCCGTAAGCAGTTCGATCTCGGAAACACACCAAGGGGGACCCGGTGAGTCAGCATGGACTCCATGGTGGGGATCCTGGTTTGGTTCTTTTGACATGGTGTGGTGGTTAGATATTATGTCCACTTGGACCTGCGTGAAAGTGCAGGGGTGGAGTCCCACCTGTCACTCAGGTGGAAGCCTGGTGATCCCTCCTTGGAAGGAAGGGGAGATGCTATGAGCCTCTTCCTCCTCGCTGGGATTCTGTCTCCAGAGACGGCCCCATGGGGCCACCAGCCTGGAGAGCCGCCGACTGGGCCGTGTTCACGCCAGCCTGGGCATTATCTGCCTGCAGCTACACAGAGGCTGAGGAAGGTTCTGACTAGTATGGTCTTGAATCACACTGGGCTGGGATGCCTTGCTGATCTAAAATGACTTCTTGATCTAAAGCTCTTTCTTTCTACACAAAGGAGTGTTGCTGCTTTTGTTTCTCTGGACAGCTCAGCCCATAGCATGTGGGTCCCTGTCTCGTAGGGTTGGGAGGAAGCCAGCAAGGCACACACTGTGAAGCCGCCCTAGCATCCTCGGGTGCCACTCATCAGCTCCCCCACCTGAAAGGTGGCATTTAAGTTGTAGTCCAGCGACAGGATGAGGTCCACGTCCCGGGTGGGCTGCAGGAGGGGCGGGCAGCTGGTGTTGACAAAGTAGCCCACGTCCAGCAGGCACAGGCGGTGCTCCCCAGGGGTCAGCTGGTTCGGGAGTCCATCCAGTTTGGTGTCTGGAGAAGTGGGCGGGGTGGGAGGGCAGCCTTGAGCACGGGTGCTGAGGACACCACGCTTGCTCCCCTGGTCAGTGGCAGTCACTGGCTGCTCCTGGAAAAAGACTCCACCCTCAGGCCCCACCCACCTGGCCCCAGCCCTGAAGCAACCTCCAGCCCCAGCTGAAGGAGAAAGCAGGAAACTCTACTTCCCACATCCCGTGGGGCCACACATGGAAGGCCTGGAGCCAAGGGGTGAGGTGAGGGGCCCAGGAGGGGCCTGGAGCCAAGGCCCACAGCTCTGGGAAGACATCAGGGGGCTGGACCCCGGTGGGAGAAGCTACCTTTCCAGGAGGAGAAGTGAGGGTGCTGGAAATAGTCTTTGTGGAACTGGAGACCACGCAGAAAGTTGTGGGTGGCCTGGGCAAGCGGACGCCACGTCAGGAGGCCAGAGAACAACTCCCCGATCCTCCCAGCCAGGCTGGGTGGCACTTCCATCTTCAGCACTGGGACCTGCTCCTTGTCTGCACAGCCAGGGAGTGGGGCGTGGGTGCTAGCCCAGTCTGAGGGCAGTGACCCCGGAGAGGGAAAGAGCTGAGACCAGTGCCCCCACCACCACACACACACAGAGCTGGGAGTCACATGCCCACCCCCAGCACCAGCCCCGGAGCCTGGGCACCTACCCAAGCTGGTCAGGGTCTGAGCCCAGCGATCCCAGAACGGACTGGACTCCGAGGACCAGTATAAGCTGTCTTGGAGGCTGGCTGCATATAGGTTGGTCCAGATACCTGGGAGCGCAGACACAAGGGGACGAGAGCCCCCATTCCTGTCACAGCCTGACCCTTCCCTGCTGCCCGCCTCAGTGATGGGGCTCCCCCAGAAACATCCTCCCCTCCCCCATTCTCTCTCCAAGACCCCCTCACCTTCCAGGAAGCAGATGCGGGACTCAGGCATCCTCTTCATCAGCAGCCCCATGAAGAACTCGGAGCCGAAGAGCTCGGAGGGGATGAAGGCACCTTACTTGGAGAAACCGAGCTCGTAGGGGGAGAAATCACACCACTCTGCGGTGGGAAGGGACCGCTGTTGGCCACCACCCTCCTGCCCACCCGAACACACGCAGGGCAGCCACAAAGGACGGGGCGACTCCCCTCCAGTCCAAGTGACTCTGGGGTCATGGGTGTCTGGATTCACTCGGGTCCCGGACCAGAGTGTAAGGAGAAGGGCATGAAAAACTGCCTCCCCACACCATCCCAACCACCCCTTCCCCGACCCCTGGCCGCCCGGGGCCTCAACCAGCTGCCTCGACCTGCCTCCAAATTCAAAGGTGGACAGGCCGTGCCCCTTAGTGTTGAGGGCATAGTACATGGGGAGAGGTTTCTGGCCGTGCCTCAGAGCCTGTCGCTGCTCCGAGAGCTTGTGGACATCAGGCTGTAGGGAGATAACTCCGTGTAAACCCATTGCTGCCTGGTCTCTGGAGATCTCCCCTCGCCCTGCTACCCAGCAGGGCTGCCTCCAGATCCAGGCCCGTCTCCATGGGCCGCCCTTCTGTACCCCATCATGTCGCATGGCCTCATTGATGAGGTCCCAGAGGTTGGTGAAGCAGGCCGGGTGTCCCAGGCGAGCGTGCTCCTCCAGCTCCTGGTAGTACCATTGCAGCTGGCTGGGAGCCAACACGCCCAGCTTGTTCTTGGTCACCTGCATCTTCAGCAGTACGGTGGCGCCCCCCAGGTCCTTCTGCGACCACTCTGGATCCTTGTAGAGGTTTTCTAAGGTCCTAGGCAAAGCCAGAGGTCGGGGGCAGACAGGTTCCTCTAAGAGTCCCCCGAGACCTCACACCCCTTCGGACCTTCTCTCCCAGGGCAGCAGCCCGCAGGTGCCTTCCAGCTCCATGGAGACAGCCGAAGCCCATGGGGCACCTTGGGCATATCGCACCTGCCACCTGCCTCCTCGCAGACCTTCCAATCTAGTCAGGGAGGCCAAGGGGGCACTGGAGAAGCCTTACCACAGGCACCCCTGCCTCTGCCCACTCACCCCCAGATCCCACACTCAGCCTGCTCACCAAGTGGAGCCTGAGGCCCCTGTGATGTAGAAGACGCAGTCCAAGAGGCCCAGCTCCCTGAGGCCGGTCAGCTGCCCATACAGGGAAGTCATTGCCCGGACCCCTCCACCAGTAGCCATGATTGCCACCACTGGGACCTGGAAGGGCAGAGTACAGCTGGGCTCAAGGGAGGCCCTGCGGGGACTTCCAGTTGGTGGAGGGGAGGTCAGGGTGCGCCGGGCAGTAAAAACCACAGGAGGATGACACAGCAAGTCAAGTGGCCACTCAGTCCCCTGCCCCTGGCCCCACCACCAAGTTAGCGTAGGTCAGAGTCTGGTGGGGACCCATGGAGCAGGTCTGAGTCAGAGCAGCTGAGGAGAGTCATGTCAGGATAACCTCCTTCAGCAGGGTGGGTCCTTTCGGGTTTTGAAAACTCCAGGGAGCGTACAGGCCACAGGCCTTATCTCCCCATCCCCAGCCTGGGGAGTACGGCGGTCACTCCTTAAAAGACACAGGCTCACCTCAAAACCCCTAAATCAGCGTCCCTCTCCCCTTGCAAGGAGCTCATTTCCTTAGGAGCCAGCCCAACCAGCAGAGAGGCCTGGCCAGATGTCCACCGAGTTGTCTGAGAGGCCCAGTCTTAAAAGCAGCTCCAGGTCACGGGCCAACGCACAGAGAAGGGTAGCTACCCCTGGTGGGGCCCGTGGTTCTGACACTGCTCAGCCGCATTGGGCCCAAGATAACATCAAGAAAGCTCCGGGAAGTACAAGGGGGGTAGGTGGGCAGACGAGAGGCAAACACAAGTCCGCCTTACAACCAACCCTGGTCGGGCAATGGAAGTGTGGAGGCCCACTCAGATCAACACTCGGCCTGAGACCCCCACACTACTGCCCAGCCCGACAGACCTCGTCCTCCTGCAGGTCTCCCTCCAGCTGCAGGGCCTGCTGCAGGGCCTTGGCCACCACCTGCTTCCTCCTGCTCAGGAAGGCCTGCTCCTCAGCACACAGCTCGAAGCCCAGGCGCACGGCCAGCTCCCCTGGTCTGGGGGTGGGGTGGGGGGATGGACGGACAGTGAGGCAGTGCTCATCCTCGTCAGAAAAGAGAACACTGGGCCCATCTCCCTGCAAGATCCACGTCCATCTCTTCTCTCCCTTCAGCCTGCGTGCTGAAGCTTGGAGAGTGAGGGGGGGATGGTGGGCCCAGAGCCACACAAACACGCCCGGCATGACAGCAAGGCCAGCCGGCAGATGAGGGTGTCCCTGTGGCCAAAGGTGGCCCTGAGTCTCAGCTTCTCCCTCCCCTGCAACGCTGGACCAGGGCTACACTGGGGAGGGGGCACGGGGGCTGAGAAGGAACAAAGGCCTTTAAGTTGGGGCTGCTTATGCTCCCAGACACCGAGGGCCAGCAAAAGTTCTTGAAGGCCCAGCCACGTTGCTTCCACCCAAAAGGTTGCTTCCTTCTGGTCTTTGTGCTCCTCAAACCAGGCGTGTTACTCTCCTCAGCCCCCACCTCTCTCCCACCCAGTGAGGCCACACGCAGACTACAAGGCTGAGGAAGGACCCTCTCTGCTCTGAGCACCTTCCCAAGACTGGGAGCTCCCTGCTGCAGCCACCCGCTTGCTTCCGGTCCTCCAGGCCACCCAGCTGCACTTAGCGCCCTCCCTCCCCCGGCTGCTCTCCCCCAGCCCAGCCTCTCACCTGTCTTCTTTTCTCAGCTCCACCTTCATCAGAGGCTCCTGCAAACCAGCAAAACACCACTCAGAAAGGCTGGCACCTCCACCCCAACTTCGGCCCTGGGATGCCCCAGTCATCTCCACAGTGATGCACCCCCACAGCCCAGCCCAGGGGCTTGGCCCAAAAGAAAAGGGAGAGAAGGAGTCACCCCCTGCCACCACCCCCGCACTGGCCTGAGGCCCTGTCCCACCCCCACATCAAGGTCTCTTCCTCTGAGTGAAGAGTACCTGGGACATAGGGAAGACCAGCCTCACGAGCTGGTCTGATGGCAGGGCCCTGAGTGGCACCTTCAGTTGCTCCTGGTGGGCGTTCTGCAAGGGGACTAAAACTGTACACTTACCCGAGTCTCAGAGCAGGGGTACCACCCGGCCCTGTGGGCCTGAATTCCAGGGGGTCAGTGGGGGGGGGCACCCTACCTGCAGGTGGATACTCAGCTCCTGCTCCCAGCAGGTGGGGAAGTGGAAACGGAAGGAGTCACTGCCTACGGTGGCCTCCTGAGATCCCTCGTAGGATCCGGGGACCACAAGCTGATCTTTTCCCTTTGACTCTGGAGAAAGGAACCGAGGTAGGGGTGGGAGGGGGTTCCCTGCCCGTGAGGTGTCTCCCGCCCCTGTGGCTGGCAGAGGCTGGGAGGAGTTACCCCCAGCCCAGCCCCCTCAGAGCAGGGTCATGGGAAAAGACCAGGTCTTGGTAAGCCCGGGCAGTTTCACCCCCAGCCCCTAGCCTTCGGAGGCTAAAGGTGGCTGGCAGCTTCTTCCAGGATGGGCAGCTGAGGAAGGGGGAAGACATAGGCTGAGGGCCAGGGCTGTCCTGGTGACCTGGGAGACTCACCCTTCTGGTCCCCGGCCTCCTTCAGCCGCACATGCAAGCGGGAAAGCTCACGGGCCTGTGTTGGGAAGAGAAGATTCATATGCCGCCCCTCCCACGCAAGGATACCTCACCACTACCCTTTCCCCTGCAGCCCGCGGTTCCTGCTCCTCAGTCCCATGTCCTCTGGAAATCATAGCCCCTCCCACTTTGCTCTTTCCTGGTCCAGACAGACTTGCAGCCAGGAGGGCAGGTGAGCAGATGGCCTGAGGGAGGGTGTGTCACTCACCACTACAATCCCAAAGCACTACTATGATCCCAAATCACTACTGTGATCCCAAATCACTACTATGATCCCAAATCACTACTATGATCATAAAGCACTACTATGATCCCAAAGCACTACTATGATCACAAAGCACTACTATGATCACAAAGCACTACAATGATCACAAAGCACTACTATGATCCCAAAGCACTACTATGATCATAAAGCACTACTATGATCACAAATCACTACTATGATCCCAAAGCACTACTATGATCACAAAGCACTACTATGATCCCAAATCACTACTATGATCACAAAGCACTACTATGATCACAAAGCACTACTATGACCCCAAAGCACTACTGTGATCCCAAAACACTACTATGATCCCAAATCACTACTATGATCACACAGCACTACTATGATCCCGAATCACTACTATGATCCCGAATTAGTACCATGATCCTAAGTCACCATTACCATCCCAAGTCACCACTATGATCCCGAATCACTACTATGATCCTGAATCAATCACTACAATGATCTGACTCACCACTAGGACACCGTTGCTGGTGAGCTGCTCTGCACAGTCTGTCCTGGGAAAAGCCATGAGCGGGGGTCAGGTTCTTGCCCCCAAGGAAGCCTAGGCAGTCCTTCCAACCACAGAGGGTCCCCGGGGAAGGACACCAGCCCTGAGCGCACGAGGCTCTCTCCTTCCAGAAGGGACAGATTTGACCCAGAGCCCCTCTCCCTACCTCGCAACCCCCAACTCCCCTGACCCCCGCAACCCCCAACTCACACACTCCGCAGGCGGAATTCAACGTCAAACCGCTCCCCACCCTGAAAAAGCAAGTTACAAAGGTAAGACGTGTGCATGTATGTGGGCATGCATGTGAGTGGTTGTGTGCACGTGTGAGTGTGTGTGCATGTGTATCCACATGGCTGTGCATGTGTGAGTGTGACAGTGGTTGAGTGCGTGTGCTTGCTTGTGAGTGTACCTGTGTATGTGTGTGAGGCTGTGTGTGGGTGTGAATGTGAGTGTGAGTGTGTGTGTCAGTGTGGGTATGTGCAGATTCCAACCCAGATGCCAGCCAGGGGTGCCAATGCGGGGAGGGCTGCTGTCCATAATGTGGCCCCGAGGAGGGGGCCGCTCCTCGGGAAGCAGGTCCTGGTTGACAAGGGCCTCGGGCACCAGGGAAACCTGACCTCATGGTCTGTAAACAAGTTCTTTGAAGAGGGCATTTAAGCAGCATCCCGTTGGTGGTACCGAGGGTGGCCGCCCATGTGGAGTCTTGCCTGCAGGCTCAGCAAGAAGCTCTGGCGCCGGAACTCCCCAGGCAGCAGAGTGCCCACGTCAAACAGCACTGACAGCATGGGGACGTCGCTGGTCAGCAGGTCCTGGTCAAAGACTTTCAGCTCCACCATGTTCTGGAAGGGGAGCAGCGGGACAGGGCCATGGGGTGGGGGGTGGTGTGGGGGTGGCGCTGGGGGTACGCAGGACTGGGCTGAGGCAGGCCCACCTTGATCTGGCTGTGCACCCAGAAGTAGAAGCTCTGTTTCCAGACAGGGTTTCTGCAGTTGTTGACCGTGCGCGTCTGGAGCCGGTGGTTGCAGGCCGTGGGCAGCCACAGGGTCACATAGAATTCACGGTGGGTCACTTGGAGGAGAAGAAATGAGGGCCAATTCTCTCCCAAGCCACGCAGAGTTCACCACCAGAGGGATCCCTGGGGACGCACCAAGCCCCACCCTCCATCACCAGCCCTTGCCCATCACTCTTTGCAGCCCCTCCTCCCAGGACCTCGCAGGCCCAGCCCTCCTGCCACCTCCCACCGTCCCTGCCCTGCTCCAATTGCAACCTCAGTTCCCTTCTCCTCTCTTGGTCAACTCACCCACGTCCCTGGCAGGCAGGCTGTGGGCCTGCAGCACACGAATGGTGAGCAGGCAGGTCCCGGGCAACTTGGCCTGCAGAGCAGCGGGGAGAGGACAAGCTTGCTGTGGGATGACATGACCAAAGGCCGCAGGCGATGGAAGGGAGGTTGGGGCACCTGTGAGGGCTCACCCTGCACCAACAGGGCCAAGGCCACCCAGAACCCCGAGTCTAGAAGAGACAGGGCACGTCCATAGGAACTTACACAATGCCCATGACAGGTCTGTCCCAAGGGCTATCCATACATTAACTCAGCTGACTACTACGCTGCCTCACGAGGAGGCGGAGGCATGGAGAGGTGACCCAGCAACTGGCCGGAGACCCAGAGGCAGGATCGCTGTGCTCTCCGCTTCCCTCTCCTGGAACCAGCAGGCTCCCATCTTGCCAGCTGTCTGCCCCAGCCCATGCCCTCGCTTACAAAGCTCTGGGTAGGCATACAGAAAGGCATGGAGGGAGCGGCCTGCTAGGACTAAGCTCCTGCTTGCTCACTCGCTCCTCCCTGTGCATCCCACCCCTGGTCAGGGGGCAGTTCTGGAAGCCACCTCTGTGCTGGGGCAGGTGGGAGGTTACCAGGTCAGGCAGCCCATGGGAGCCAAGCCCTGCGCCCTCCAGGTTCTCCGAGGGCAGAGGAACAAAGGACCCCAGGACTCCATCCCAAACTACCCCGGGCTCTGGGCTGAAGCCCTGCCAGGTGCGCTGGGGCCAGGGAGCGTGTGTCAGCACACCCTTTCACTGGCCTCCCAGCTGTCGTTGGAAGTCCCAGCTGCATGCACCCAGGGGTTCCTGGCAGAGGAAGAACCCGGGAAAGTCACCCATCTCATCAGTCTCAGGCCCCGACAGCCCAGGCAACTGACTCAGAGGGAGCAGGGGAGCAGCCAGGAGCCTCTCCCTGCCTAGAAGCTCTGTGGATCCGCAGCCCAGCCATGCCCCTACCTAAAGCTGGCAAACACGCCCCCTACACCTGAAGACCACCGTGGCTACAGCCCTCCAGAGAAAGCATTAGCCAGGACTCAGGTGGGGAGCAAGGGTCAGAGTGGGCTCCAGTGCCACGCCAGTCTTACCAGAGCCATGAGGCTGGGGGTCCCAGGCGGGGCGAGCAAAGGCAGCAGTAGCCACTGGGCCGAGGACTGTGGGGTTTTAAGCCAAAATCCAAGTATGTCCCAACTGGCCTCCCTAGCCCCTCCCACCTGCATCTTCCGCTCCGCCCAAGCCCCACACCCTGTCCAAGAAATGTGGCACCTCAGCCTATACTGGGGCTACTGACACCCTCCCATGGGCTCAAGGTCCCCCACCCCTGCTGGGTTCCTGGAAAACCCACTGCCCCCAGCAGACACCACCTGGGCCTGCCCAGCTGGGTCCTGCTTCCAGGACAGCTCACCAACCACCCGTGTGAGCAGGACAGGAAGGTATGGCTTGGAGGGGCCACAGGTCTGGGCAGCCGCCAGAGGTAGGGCAAGGGCAGAGTCCCCACCAACAAGGCTTGTAGCAACATCCAGGTACCAGAAGGACAGGAATGCCCAGTCTCCACTGAAGCAGACCCGGAGGAGGGGTGTATCCGGAGCCTATCATCACAGCAGGGGAGTGGCTGTTACTAAAAACAGCTCTTCAAAGCCAGGGCCTGGGCCACCTGGGTCCCCAGAGATGGCCAGGACTGGAGCTCCAGGTGGGCACCCAGGGGAAGGGGGCTCATCTCCCCTTTTGTGGGGGCAGCATGAGAAAGCCAGTTCCTTCTGCAGAGGAGCAGCCCAGGGGTGGGGGTGGGGCAGTTTATGTCCCCTGGTCCCTGTGCTGGTTAGGAGACACAGGCTCGTCCCCAGGCCACCAACCCCATCGCGAAGCAAACCAGAGTCCCAGTCAATGAGCCCTGGCAGAGAGTTAAAACAGGGTTGGCCTGCCGGCCAGACCGGAGTACAAGCTGTGGTCCCTGGACAGACAGGGAGCTAGCTCCTCTCTCTGACATTTCCATCTGAACCCTCCCCGCCCTCCTGGAGACACAGAAATCCACAAGGGGCAGGTACCACATGGAGCCTCCCCGGCTTTATTGAGCATGTCTTTCGAGCGAGCGAGCGGGCCCTTACAGAAACCCTCTCCAGGCCCCAGGGCAGCCAGAAAGGTAGGGACCATCATTATGTCCACTTCACAGCTTTACAGAGGAGGGAGGACGCCGCAGCTGGCCTCCACCCACGGGGCTGCTTCACCTGCGTGGCAGCTTTCTGGGAACCCTGACCTAGACACCTGCCTGGCACTTCCTGGTCCTCCTCCTATCACCCACGATAGTCTCCAGGATCGGTCCCAACCCAAACGGGGTTCTGGGTCAGACAGATTGCAGGGTGTCTCTGTGGGGGCCTATCTGGGGAGGAGCCAGAGTGCCCCCTGAGCTGTGGGGGGGCACGTTCCCTGGGGGCTCCACTAGTCCAGGCCTGAGGCCTTGGTGAGGGTGTCGAGCAGTTGGAAGTAACTGTACTTGAGGTCATACTCCATGTCGTACCAGAAGTTCACTGTGGGGAGAGCAAGCACAGGAGTGGGTGGCCCAGCTCTGACCCAGAGCCTCCCCAGCCCACCCGCTGGCCGAGGCCAGCAGCTCCTCACCAGCAATGCAGCCCTGGGACTGCTGCACGTGGTGGAACCACAAGGCCGGCAGGTAGAGCATCTCGCCGGCCTGCATGGTGCAGCGGAGGGCCTGGGCCCCACGGTACTGTGGGTACCGGGACAGATCTGGTGTCAAGGGATCCAGTGGAAGCCAGGGCACCTGGGGACGGAGCAGGACCGGGGAACTCGGCCTTTGGCCTTGCCAACGGTAAGGGCCAAAGGTCCCCCTCCATCCGCCCTGGGAAGCCAGCCCCAGAAGGTGGGACCTTACGGAGGAAGGGGCCACCTTCCCAGGACTTTTGGGGCCCACTTGCTCCTCGGAGATGGATGAGCTTGCCCCTCCCTGAGGCCCAGGGCCAAGATGGACACCTTCTCCATGGCCTCTTCATCCACCACCTCAAAGGTGCCCGCCTCAGTGAGTCGGTAGGTTGCTGGGGTGTACAGCTCTGATGCCAGAGAAAAAGGGGGAGCTCTGCAAAGAGTGCTCCCAGCCCCTCACACCTCCTCCCAGCCTCTCCTGTTGGCTGCCTGGCCCCAGGGACACAGGCAGGGAAGCCTCGCTACCCTTCCTCTGGTTTGGGGCCCATGCGTAAGGCAGGTCCCAGCCCTACCATAGGGGATGAAGGGTCGATCGCTGGGTGGGTGAAACAGGAAATGTTTCTCTCCAGAGAGGACACAGTAGAGGTTTTCGTAGTGGTCCTTGTGCACTGCCAACACAAAGAAGGTCCTGGGCAGATTTGGCGGAGCAGGGCACATGAGAGGCAGAACCTGCCCACCCAGAGCCTTGCGCCTCAAGACAGCCAGGGGTGTAAAAACGAGAAAGTCCTGCGAATAAAGATTTCAACCTTCCATCCAAAGTGTCCCCTGATGTCTCCTTTACGCCCAGTACTAGTTCAACTTAGCCAGTAAAGGATCTCCATCCCTCTGCCATGAGCATGGTGCTCTTTTAAACTCCATCCGGGCTCAGACTGAAAACAGCCTCTTCAAAGAACAGCCAGGATCCTGGAGGACAATGAATTTATAAGGGGGAGGGGGAATCCCATTATTTTCTACACAGTTTCTGAAGCCCCCTCATTTCCCTCAGGGAGAAGAACTCGGGAAGGGAGGGTGAGAACGTTTGAACCAACTAGAGGGACTGAATCAATGTCACTGAGCTGTCAGCGTAGAAGCTTGGTGTGTGCTTTTGCTCTGTGTATTCTCAACGACATAGTCAAACCAGACTCCAGGAGATGCCCAGGGGGTGTCTGGGGTGGAGGGCATTCCAGATCCCAGCCACCAGGGACTTGGCACTCACCACACGCCCCATGCGGGTCATCTCTCCAAAGAGGTAAATATCCACGCATAGGGTTCTCCCAAGTTCACCTCCGGGGCCAACGTGCCCTCTGAGAGATGTCTAGTGCGCCCCAACACCAAAGTAATCCCACCCACCACGCTGCAACGCCGCTCCTCCTCTGTTCGCAGAATTGTAGACCGACCCTCCAGGCCAGCCTCCCACCCTTGGCCCCATCCTGGCTCCTCCCTGTCCCTGCATCCCAGAGACACCTACAGGACATCACTGCGGCCGCCTCCCCCAGCCAGAAGTTCACCGCCTCTGGCATCTTCCCTGCAGGACAGAGGAGGAGAGTTAGGAGCGGTTGTCCCCTGCAGGTTGGGTCTGGGATAACACCCAACAGGATATGGGCAGGGGTGCTGCGTGCGAGCGAGGGCCATCCCAGGGAAAAGTGGCGAAGAGGCCATGGTTTGGAGGGCTTGGGGAGTGGGCCCAGCCCCCCACAGGCAAAAGTTAGAGCACTAATCCTTTGCAGTCGGTCAACAGTCAAGGCTTCCAGGGCGGCAGGGCCTGACCCTGGCCATGGGGTGGTGGGTGTGGGCCAAGACAATCAATGTCACCGAGCTGTCAGTGTAGAAGCTTGGTGTGTGCTTCTGCTGTGTATTCTCAACGACTGTCCTCTGCCCCAGTCGCCCCCTCTCACCCAGAGCCTCGGAGGCCCAGGGCACGTGGGGCTCCAAGTCGGGCAGCAGCTGGGGCAGCTCGGTAAGCAGGTTAGAGCACTGCTTCTGCACGTAGAGCACGCCAGGGTGCCGGGCCCTGCCCTCCAGGACGTCCAACACACCTCACAGGGGCAGCAGGCGCTCGGCTGGCATCACGAAGTGGTCTCCGCGCACGGAATCAGCATAGCCATCTGTGGTCACCACTACGCTCATCTCCGTGGCACCCACCGTGGCCCTAGGGGAAGGGACTCTAAGAGCATGCCCACATGCCACAAGACAGCTCGCCCATCACCCTAGCCCAGCCCAGGGCTGCACCCACCTCAGATAGGGGAGCGACCACTTCTGCAGGGCATTGTGCATGATGCAGGGCCTGCTGGGGAAGACCCAGTCCCGGTAGATGTGCAGTGGCATCGGGGCCTCATCCAGGTAGGGCACGGTTGGAGGCACGCCAAGCTCTTAAGTGGGGTGGGAGGTAGATGTTGACATAAACAGCACCCAGCCACTTACGGATGAGATGCCCTCTCTGGGCAGGCCACAGGGTATCACTGGGCAGTGCTCACTGGGGAGGGACCAAGAGACTCTGGACCACCAGAAATAGAAGGGGATTTTCAAGGAGGAGGCTGCCGCACGCCTACTCCAGGAGGGGCCACACAGCCCAAGAGCACGTGAGCAACATACTCTGGTGTCAACTTGTGGAGGGGTGGAGTCTAAGCTGTCATTCAGGTTGCAGCTTGATGACCTCATTTGGAGGTGCCCACGGAAATCAATAGCTCCCTTCCTGTGAGACATTCCTGCTGACAAGACACACAGAGCTACACTAGAGCCCTGGAGCCGCAGGGCTCACTTGGAGACCCCTGCTAGCGCTGGGATGCCTCCACCACCACTGGGTCCACAAGGCTTTCCACCCACTGGCCTGTGATCTTCCTGCATCAGCATCATTGCTTGTGTTTCATGAGTAGGAAGAGGGATTTATAGACTGGTATCGGACATATGGGCTAATATCAGACTTAAGGACTTGATCTGGACTGGGCTGGAATGTTTTCATAATGTACAATTTTTCTTTGATATAAAGTTCTCTTTTAAAACACATATAAGTGTCTATGAATTTGTTTCTCTGGTCAACTGGGGCTAACACAGCGGGACTCCTGCTTGGCCCAAACCCCAGTCCTCCCTGGGGCCAGACCCTTGGTTAGCTTCCCTAGCTGCGGTGGTGGACCTCTAGCGAAGTATAGAAAAGCAGCCTCAGGCACCACGCAGGGAGCTCCCCGTGGCTGGGGGCAGCAAGATGAAGGAAGAATGCCTTCCAACTGTGAATATTCACTGAATATTTTGGAATGTGCTCAGCCCTTGGCTTGGCCAGTGTGAATGGGTCCTTTCAAGATGCTGACAGCCTCATCGGGGAGACATGCCTATAACCTGAACGCCCTGGGTCTTCCATGATGGTACCGTGCTGTGTGCTGCCTGGGTGGCTTTCTCTTGCTGCCCTTCATAAAAATCACTGACTCCCTGTTGTGCTCCTGGCTGGCTCCTCGTCTCACCGAGTCTACCTACAAACACTCCCAACCTCCCTCGCCCTCACCTTCTCCTTCTCCCATGCCACCTCCTTTGGGGCCCCTCCACTCACAAGTCACCCCAAGAGCCTTCCTTCCCCCAGCTGGCTATCCTTCTTCTTTAGGAACTTGTGAACCACACCACCCACCGCCCACCCCCTCCCGGCCCCAGCCCACAACCATTTCTAGTAAACAAACAACAGTTGCCCTCGAGTCGATTCTGGTTCCTGGTGACCCGTAATGTCAGAGTGGACCTTTGCTCCACAGTTTGTGGCCCTGACTTTTCTGAAAAGGATTACATTTCGTTGGGGGTCCTTTAGGAGTAGGCAATGTGCACCGACCTTCCCATTAGTAAGACAAATGCTTAACCATGGACACCACCCCGGGGCTCTGAAAAACTCCTCGTTCCCTTCCTGCGTGCATGTCCACTTGACCACCTGCACCGTCAAGCACACTATCTACGGGCCCTGGTGGTGGTCGGTGCTTAAGCACGTGGCTGCTAACCAGGAGGGGGTTGATCTCAGTCCACCAGGTGCCCCTCGGGGGAGAGACATGGTGGCCAATCTTTTTCCTCAGACACAATACGGGGCAGTCCTACGACTCCAGTGACAGGTTTGCAAACAGGTTAATATACTATCTACTCAATTGATTTCCACTGGATAGCTGTCTCTGTCCCCGGCTAGAATGTGATCTCCATGAGGGTGGGGGTGTGGGTTACACCTTCCCAGGATGGAGCACAGTGCCCAGCACGCCCATGATCCCCAGTACACACTGGCTTAATGACTGGATGAAAGGCTTACAATATCTCCTGCCACAGTGAACTAACTGGTTCCCCTGGCTTAACTCCCCTCCTTCCAAAAGCATTTATCACCCCAGCTCCAGACAACCTCTTGAAAGGCAGCCTCATGTTGTCACTCTGAGCAAACCTCCTTTGATGACTTACCACTTGGAGAATAAAGTCTGCCTGGCCTTGGTAACGGGGCCCAACCCATTCTTCTCCTCTGATGAGCCTCTGCCTGGAGCCGGCCCCTTACCACACACCCTCCCTGCTCCCTGGCCCTGCAGCTCCCTCCATTCTTTCCCTTGGGTAGAGCAGAAGGTCCCCCCTGTGCTTCAAGGCCACTGCCCTCCCCCTGAACCACAAGGTCGCGCGCCTCCAGTGAAGTCATCCGATTAGTCTCACGGTCAGTGGGAAAGTTGGGATGTCTTTAACTAGATCAGAAATTGGAGCTGAATAGGAAGGTCCCAGGGGACCTGGGAAGGTGGAAAGGGAAGAGCTGATTGGTACTTGAAAGTCACTGGCAAAGAGGCAAGATGGATCCTGCCTAGTAGATACAGGAACGCGGAGGGGTGACACGTGGCCAAGCTGTGCCAGCCCACTGTAACAGGCACCGCGGAAGATGACTCAGTAAACCCCTGAGATTCTCACAGAAATTCTTAACAGAAGTGGTAACTGCTATTTTTAGCCCCTTTATGTTTTCTACTCTTCTTCCATTTTGATTTTCTTGCATTTGAATAGATTTCTTTTGGGGTACGGTCACTCTTCTATCCCAGGGCTTTGAAACGAGAGAATTTCAAAGGAGATCTAGACAATTCCTTTGACCCCATAATTCCTCTGCTAGGAATTTAACCAACCAAAAACACATGGGCAAAACGCTTCCCTCTCCCGAGCGCACCAACCTCTCTCCGACTCAGGGTGTTTGCCTTCCGTGAACTGCCCCCGCATGTGTCTGCACACTCCCTCCCTCCCTGCCCTTGAGTCTGTGCCCAAGAGCCACCTCCTCATTGAGGCCCGCTTTACTCACCCTATTGAACCTCCATCCCGGAGCCCCTCATTCCACTTAACTGATTTCCCCACATTTATCTTCTAACCTACTGTCTCTTCATTTAGTGTGCCTACGGCTAACTGTAAGGAACCCCGGTAGCTGCTAACAGCAAGGTCAGTGGTTCAAACCCATCGGCCACTCCTCAGGAGAAAATAGACGCTGTCTGCTCACTTAAAGAATTTCAGCCTCACTAACCCACCCAAGGGGAGCGGGTATTGTTTTTATCTCCACAGGGAAAGAGGGACCAGACTTCAACCCAATGCTCCAAGATGTGAATGCAGCATGCCAGCATGCAGTAGGGAACCAGTGGAGAGGTTTGAGGGGCCGGTCCCAATCCCAACTACTAAATGGACACCTGCCCCTCCCCCCAGAAGAATTTATTTCAAAGGGCGGCATTGAATCTGAAGCTCCGGGAGAGGGACATATCTGATCAGAGCACACGGGAGCAGAGGAAGGGGAACGAGGAGAGTGGAGCACATCCTGGACCACCAGGCCATGGGGACGATATTTCCAATTAGAACAGCCAGTTCACAGAGAGGACCACATGGCCAGCCAAACTAGGAGACATGGCGCCCCTCACTGACTCATAGCCCTACAGGGGACAACAATGGAGACACAGTGTGGGAATTGCACCCAATATGATCCTGCCACACTGAGGCAAAACACTAAAGGGGTGCAACAGCAAGGGATTGGAGTGGCGAGGTCCCCAGGGAATGCTGAAGGTGGACTTTGGAGCCAGCATGGTGCCCCAACAGAATGGACTGGAAAACACTCCTAAAGGCCAACAAACAATCCTTGAACTAACTACAAGCTTTTTTTTCTTATTGTGTTTTGTTTTGGTTTTTGTCATTGGTTTGTTGTTGTTTTGCTGTATATTGTTTCTTGGTTTTGCTCTGTCTTGTTTTTGTGCATGTTATTACCTCCTCAGGTCTGTCTAAATAAGATAGGCTGGATGAACAATCTGGAGGAGAAAACAATGGAACCAACAGTTCCGAGGGGACATGGGAGAGGGGGAAGTGGGGGGAAAGGTAGTGGTGTTAACAAACCCAGGGACAAAGGAACAAGTGACCCAAATCGGTGGTGAGGAGGGTGTGGGAGGCTTGGTAGGGCATGATCAAGGGTAATGTAACCAAGAGGAATTGCTGAAACCCTGGTGGGGACTGAGCATGATAGTGGGAAAGGAGGAAAGTCAAAAAAGAAAATAGAGGAAAGACCTGGGAGGCAAAGGGCATTTATAGAGTTCTAGATAAAGACATGTACATAGGCAAATATGTTTATATATGAGGATGGGGAAATAGATATGTTAGGTAGCTTAGCCTAGGTAATTGGGAAGTCCATTTACGCATGCCCAGGAGAACCAGCAAAGGACAAAGCTGGATTTTCCCGCCAGTGGGTGGAGATGGGCGTTACACCTGGAACAGCCCAACTGGGCCAGGTTACTACAATTCAGCCAATGGGATCGACCTGGGGTCGTTCACCACGCCTCCCCCAGGAACCTTTAAGAAGGCAGGAACCGAGAGGGAGAGGGTCTGGTCATCTCCGTGGGAGGGCAGAGATCCTTGCGTGTCCCGGAGCAGTCTCTGCCAGGCCGCATGGTCAAAGGAATCCTATGGGTGCCGCGTAAAACCTGATGCTTCTTTGAACTTTCATTAAATTCACTTGGATCACGAGCCCGGCTTCAGCATAAAATCTTTCTCGCGCGGAGCCAAGGACCAAGGCTGAAATCTAGTCCCGGAGAGAGAGACCTTACAGATCTATGTGCACATATTTATAGGTTTAGTATTAAGGTAGCAGAAGGACCTTGGGCCTCCACTCAAGTACTCCCTCAATCAAAAATACTTTCTTCTTTTAAATTGACACTCTATGAGGCTCACCTTCCTGATACAACTGCTGAAGACAAAGCGGGTGAATAAGCAAATGTGGTGAAGAAAGCTGATGGTGCCCGGCTATCAAAAGATAATAGCATCTGAGGTCTTAAAGGCTTGAAGGTAAACGAGCGGCCATCTAACTCAGAAGCAACAAAGCCCACATGGAAGAAGCACACCAGCCTGTGTGATCAAGAGGTGCCAAAGCCATCACTTATCAGGCATCAAAGAACAAAAATTCATATCATTGTGTGCTCACCTCCCTGATTTGATCGCTGAAGACAAATGGGTGCATAAGCAAATGTGGTGAAGAAAGCTGATGGTGCCCGGCTATAGAGTCGGGGTCTTAAAGGTTTGAAGGTAAACAAGCAGCCATCTAGCTCAGAAGCAAAAAAAGCCCACATGGACAAAGCACACCAGCCTGTGCGATCACGAGGTGTTGAAGGGATCAGGTATCAGGCATCATCAGAACAAAAAATTATATCATAGTGAATGAGGGGTGGAGTGCAGAGTGGAGACCCAAAGTCCATTTGTGGGCCACTGGACAACACCCCCTTACAGAAGGGTCTCGGGGAGGAGACAAGCCAGTCAGGGTGCGATGTAGCAATGATGAAAAATACAACTTTCCTTAAGTTCCTAAATGCTTCCTCCTCCCCCACTATCATGATCCCAATTCTACCTTGCAAGTCTGCCTAGACCAGAGGATGTACACTGGTACAGATGGGAACTGGAAACACAGGGAATCAAGGGCAGATGATCCCTTCAGGACCAGTGGTGTGAGTGGTGATGCTGGGAGGGTAGAGGGAGGATGGGTTGGAAACGGGGAACCAATTACAAGGATCTACATGTGACCTCCTCTCTGGGGGACGGACAACAGAGGGGTGGGTGAAGGGAGATATCGGACAGGGAAAGATATGGCAAGATAATAATTTATAAATTATCAAGGGTTCATGAGGGAGGGGGGAACAGGGAGGGAGGGAAAAAATGAGGACCTGATGCTAGGGGCTTAGGTGGAGAGCAAATGTTTTGAGAACGATGAGGGCAATGAATGTACGGATGGGCTTTACATAATTGATGTGTATATGGATTGTGATGGGAGTTGTATGAGTCCCTAATAAAAAGATTCTTTAAAAATATGTTGTGCTTCCATACACCAGCAGCAAACAATCGGAAAAGGAAAGAAAGAGAACAATTCCATTTCTAATACCATGTAAACAACTAAAGGACTGAGGAATAATTTTTTTAATAAATCGTTTTATTGGGGCTCATACAACTCTTATCAGAATCCATACATACATCAATTGAGTAAAGCACCCTTATACATTCGTTGTCTTCATCATTCTCAAAATTCGTCTTCCCCTTGGGTTCCTGTTATCAGCTTTTTCCTTTTTTTCCCCTCCCTTCCCTCTCCGCTCCCCCTCCCCCTTGAACCCTTAATAGTTTATAAATTATTATTTTATCTTATCTTACACTGCCCCGCGTCTCCCCTCACCCACCGTTGCATTGCCCATTTCCCAGAAAGGAGGTTACATGTAGATGGGACTGAGGAATAATTTAATGAGGGAGATAAATACTAAAAATACTTCTGAGGGAATTTAAAGAAGACATAAATAAATTAGAAGGCTTAATATTGTTAAGATGACAATATGACCAAAGTGATCTGCAATCCCTATAAAAATTCCAACAGCTTTTATGTTCCTTTTAGGGGAACGGAAAGTCAATTCTCAAATTCACATGATTGCAAAGGGCCTCAAATAGTAAAAATGATCTTGAAAAAAAGAAGAACAAAATAGGAGGTTTCAAAATAAAATAAAAAATAAATTTTTAAAAATAGGAAGTTTCATCCTTTCCAATTTAAAAATGTACTGTAACGTTGTTAGGCAGACTAGCGCAGGGATGGGATGTCCCTTAAGCCATGCCCAGAGAGCCAGGCAAGGGAACAAAGAGCGGCACACTGCACATGCTCAGAGGCTCAGGTTTCCCACCAGTGGGATTGGGTGGGTGCTAAACCTGGATCGGTCCACCTGAGCCAGGTGAATTCAATTCAGCCAATGGGGTCCATCTGGGGTCGTCCACCACGCCTCCCCCTGGAATCCATGAAAAGGGAGGGGTGGGGGAGGGGGAGGGGGAGAAGGGAGAGAGAAAGTGAGTCAGAGAGAGAGAGAGAGAGAGAGAGAGAGAGAGAGAGAGAGAGAGAGATCGAGATCTAACAGAGAGCAGAGAGTCGCAGGGAAGGAGAGATCTTTGCGTGACGCTGAGCAGCTTCAGCCAGGCTGCATGGTCGGCGGAGTCCTATGGGTGCTGTGTAAAACCTGAAACTTCTTCTACCTCTCATCAAACTCACTTGGTTCACGAACCAGGCTCCGGCGTGAATTCTTTCTAACGAGGTACAACTCGATCTCCCGAGAGATCTAACAAAGCCACAATCATCAAAAGAGTGTGGTATTCCTAAGAGGGCAGTCCAAGGAGTAGAAATGAGAATCAAGAAATACACCCGTACACCTATGGTAACTTGTGATTTGACAATTATGTGAATGGGGGAAGACCCACCTATTCAATACACAGTGCTATGACCACTGAGTCGCCACATGCAAAGGAATGAAGGCAAATGGACCGATACCTTACATCATGTATGTGGAATTATAAAGAGACTTCTCCCCAGATTTGTCTCCCCAAAGACATGTCAAACACTAGAGCCTATTTGCCGGCATATCTTGGGAAGCCAGATGCTTGGAGACATCCTCCCTGAAGGCAGTCATTGGCCAGACAACTGTCTGCTCCCAGGGCAGGTAGAGGTCCCCCCTTCCCTGCTGTTAAGGACAATGGGCTAGTTCTCCCTAAATGCTTGTGACCATTAGCTTGGTTCCCATAGGAAGAGTTTACACCCTACTGATAATGGTTTCTATGGAGACCCAGAAAACAGGTCAAACCAGCTCAGTGACATTCAAAGTTAGGCTGCCATCCTGAATCTAGGATCTGCCCTTGTCATATGTGTGCCCCCAATCCCTCCTCTTCCTATTGTGTATATCCCTATATTGTCCCCCTCTCATTGCTGTATACCCTATAGTGCAACCCCTTCCTGTGATGTATGTCTTTACCTGTAATTACTGGTCTTGCACATCCCCCAAAGATATATACGCCTGGGTTATGTGTCTTTGTAGTCAGAACTCCAGAGCCTCGGAGCACTCTGCTGATTTTCTTTAGATGCCTTTCCTCCCACATACCCAACAACCCGTTCCCCTATTTTAGCATTGAAAGTCCCTCCACCCAGGCCAACTGGTTTGATCATGTGTTCGATTTGCATGCAGCCCCTCCCCTCTCCTGAGGGGTAGCCTCAGTGAAGGCACTGACAGGCTCAGAATCTTGGTTTCCTGACCTGTGCGTGTGCTGGAAAGTTTACATGGGATGATAAATAATAACACGGATCGCAATGGACAATTATAAGCACTTACAATGGGCCAGACGTTGTTCCTCAGTGCTTCTAGCAGGCACACAAATGCCATGTCCTTGGGGCCTACAAGAACTCAGATTCCACTTCAGCAGATCTGAAGCAAGCTGTGAGAAATGGAGTTTCTACAACAGTGAGGACCAGGATTCTAAGAAGGATTGAGGCATTCAAATGACCGTGATGGCAAAGACCATGTATTGAGTATACTGTGGGTGGCCAAAAGAATGAGCAAATCAGTCCTGGAGGAAATCGAACCAGGACATTCTTCGAAGAATGTTCCTAGAAGATAGAATGGCAAAATTTTGTCATGCTGATTTTGGACATGTCGTTAGGAAAGACCAATTGCGAGACGAAAACATCATGTTTGGTAAAATAGTGGATCTGGGGAAACTCTTCATGACACGGACTGGCACAATAACCGCAACAATGACCTCACACCTGCCAATGGGCGGGAAGATTGCATAGGATCTAGCAGTAATTTGTCCTATCCGGCATAAGGTCACAAGGAATCAAATTTGCTTTGCTGGCGACTAACAACAACAAGGTCTTTCTATCATTCAATCTCAACCTCGAACACACAACCTAAGAACTATTTTTCACTTCCCTTGTACACACAGCAGAACAAAGGGGGTTCAATGATTTTTCCGAGGTTATAGAGCTAGAAGGACATAGAGCCAAGACTGGACAATGGAGCGATTTGACACCAGAGACATTAATCTTAAGCAGGACCTTTGTCTCCCACAAAGATCATAGGCATATCCATAACGGACTTGGCACAAGCTCTTCCACATGGCAACCTTTCAGCAGATAGTTGCTATCTTAGTGCCATCCAGTTGACACCAAATCAGCGACTGTATAGGGCAGGGTAGAACTGTCTATGTGGGTTTCTGACACTAAATATTTACAGCCATAGAAATCCTCATCTTTCTCCCACAAAAGTCCGTATGATTGTTATTAATTGGGTCAGAAGTTACTTTAATGGTGACCAAATCCTTCCTCTTCTTGGATTCAACATTATACCCCACTGCTTCTAATAGCTCCTCTACCCAAACCAAAACAGGCATGAGAGAGTTGATTCTGACTCATGGTGCCTTATGTGTGGATTCCATAGGACTTTCAAGACTATAGGCTTTAAGCAGGTTTCCAGGCCTTTCCTCCATGGTGCCCCTGTGTGGGTTCCAACTGCCGATGATTTGTTGAATAGTTGAGTGTGGAACTCTTTGCCCTCCTCCAGGAACTCCAATACCCTTGAAGCTCTCTATTCACAAAGGACTGTCCTTCCAACCTAGGCTCAGAGTGCTTGTCTTCTCTCTCTCGTTTTCCTTTTCATCAAGTTGTTTGGGACTCCCCAGGAGTTGGGTCCCAGGGACATATTTATATGTAATTATGTCCCTGTCATCTAAACATGATCATGATAAATGGAGAAAATACTGAAGTGATCAGTGCTATCTTCTTGCTGCGATCCACAATAAATGATCACGCGAGCCCCAGTCAAGAACCCAAAGGACGTATTGCATTGGGTAAATCTGCTCTATGAGACCTCTTCCTTTTTAAAATTTTTTTGCAGCTGGGAAAGAGAAAGGGGAGATGGGCTCTTCTCCCAAGTTGGCATCCCTGCCAGGGCACCCCTACTCAAATCTGGCCAACTTCACTCCCGAATAGAGTTCCCTGCTACTCCTGTAGAACTGCCCCGTGGAAGGACCAGTGGTCTAAAGATTCAGAATGGAGAAGACAAGTACCAAAAGCCATAGCCTAGCCCTTCACAGCCAGAGTGTGACCCCACAAGGGCCCCCACAAACAGACACTTTCTAGGGATCTTAAGTTGTTGGGGCTTAAGGGGAGGGGAGTGAGGCTCTAGCAAGCTAGGATCCCATTCCAGGCTGTGGGCACATATCCCGAGCCCTTGATGGGGAGGCCTCACGTACCCAGTGGGTCCAATGGAGTTCTGGGTATATGGGCCTGTGGGAAGGAAGCCACCTTGAGGGCTGGACCAACCCATAGCATCCCAAGTTGGATAGGGTGCAGGGGCCTGGGCAGGATCCCTCCTCCTTTCCATCCCTCATGACCAACCAGACTAACAAAGTCTTGGGCAGGGAGGGGGCCTGGAGCAGGACCAGGGTTGGGACAGGGGTCCTGGAGTGAGGTCTCAGGTGGGTGGGCCAGGCAGGGTAGGAGTTCTGGGGCCTGGGCAGGCACCAGGTGGGCTGCAGACCCACATCAGGGGTCATGGTGGCAAGGCCCGGGTGGGCAGGAGTCTGGGAGAGGGCGGGGAGGCCGCAGGAACCACACCTGGTCTGTGAAGCCCTAGGCCTTGCCCATCAGGTCATTTTGGCCCATGGAGGTGGTGCGGCTCTGAGGCTGGCTCACTCAGCACTCAGAGCTTGGCCTGCTCAGGTCCTGAGTCCTTGGCCTCCACAGGAAGTGCTGGCTGGCCTCTTGCCTTGTCCTCAATAGTGGCTCCAGCTGCTGCCAAATAGGCCAAGGCTTAAAGGGGCCATGGGCTTCCACCTGTGCGCCCCGCCTCTTCATCCTTAAAGGGGCCACGCGTTGCAGCCAGAGACCTCTTTCAAAAGTGTTCTCCAAAGTGTTTAAGAGCAAGGATGTTACCTTGAAGCTTAAGGTGTAGCTGAATAAAGCCATCTGAGTCATATATTCAATGGCCTTGTATGCACGTGAAAGTTGGACATTGAAAAGGAAGATCAAAGAAGAATCAATGCATTTATATTGGGATGCTGGTGAATAATATTGGAAGTACTATGAACTGCCAAAAGAACAAACAAATGTGGGTTAGAAGTACAGCCAGAATACTCCTTAGAAGCAAGAATGGTGAGACTTCCCCTCACGTACCTTAGACATACTGTTAGTGAGAGATCAGTCCCTGGAGGAGTAAGGACATCCTGCTAGGTGAAGAGAGATAAGCGAAAATGAGGAAGACCTTCAGTAAATGGATTGACACAGTGGCTGCAACAAGGGGCTGAACCATAACAACTATTGAGAGGATGGTGCAGGACTGGGTGGTGTTTCGTTCTAATGTCCATAGGGTGGCTAGGAGTTGGAATTGACTCAATGGCATCTAACAACAGAAACAAAATCTACACCTACTACTAACAGGACAGGAAGTTTTCCAACCCCTCACATCTCTCAACCCTAGGAACAGAGATGCCACCTTCCTTCTACCTGTATAACCAGTATCTAGAACAGAGCTCAACGACGAAGTGCCTAACAAACCTGAAGTAGCTGTTACTTAGCTCCATGCCTCATAGGTCTCAGTTCCCCAGCCCCAAATCAATAACATCGGTGTTGTTGTTTGTTGCCAACAAGTTGATTTCTACTTACACCTGACTCACACCTGCCTACCTAGTAACCCACCTTATGAAAATAAGGCACAAGAATGATTCTTTCCCACGGTGTCTGCAGACTATGACTCACCACTCTGAAGGCACTTTCATGTAAATGTTGAATGGCTAGCTGAAAGGTTGACAGTTGAAACCCACCAGCTGCTTCAAGGTAAAATGATGGGGCTGTCTGTTCCAGTAATGTTGTACAACCTTGGAAAACTTATATAAGGAATTGACTGGACTGCAATGAGTTTGCTGTACCTGGAATGATGATGCGACCAGAGAAAGAATGAGAGGGAAGCCTGAACAGAAAGCACTGCCCTGCCCTCCATCTGGCAGTTTTGTGATTTTTTGAAGCAGTTGGTTCGAATGGAACAAGGAATAAAGAGGCGGAGTGCATGGCAGTTGAGCGCTATTTGCCATTCTGACCAAGTGCCTCTGTGAGAAAAGGGGGAGGGTAGGGTTGATCTTGGTCTTGATCAAAGTCCAAGAAAATATTTGCATTTCCAGAAAGTGGGAGGTTTCCCAAGCCAGGGTAGTAACAGGAGCTGCTAGCTCTCACATCTGGCCCTGTGGACCCTGTTCAAAGAATCTCCTGCACTGGGTAAGAGGTTGGTGGTTAGGCAGAGAGACAAAGAGAGAGAGTTGAACTTCCTCAGGTTGTGTCTGGTCTGAAGGGTTTTGTCGACAGGCATCCTGGCTCTTTCCCAGCCTGAGCCCTTGAGGCTCCTCAAGGCCACGCTCCCGCTTCCCGGGCCCCCCACAGGGACACCTTCCAGAGGTCTTCCTGTACCCATATGTGGATTTTGGCTTTTCCTTCTTTTGGCTCTGCTCAGTAGCAGGGCATTTGAAGGGTGGTTGTGGGCTTTGTACAGTTGTCATTAGCATAAATGCGTGATAATTTCCTAAATTTCTCCTCCCGCAGCTTTAGGCTGTGTTTCCAAACTCCCGGTCCTCACAGAGGCTCTGCAGAGGGGGCAGTGGCTCTGATTCCACCTGGCAGTTCCTGGTTGAGCACATGGATGTCCCATCCCAGTCTAGCTATGGCACCAGGGATCACGGTGCTAGGAGAGGGGCAAATGGGTCCTCCAAAGGAGATGTGTAGTGACCACAAAAGTGACACACTTATGGTTATCTAATAATTGTACATGGTGGTGCTTGGCCCTCTCAAGGTGGAAACATACAAATTAGCTTATGCCTCTTCTCTAAAAGCAAGGGTACCTGCTTGTGACATGAGGTTTTGGAATGTTCTTTCATGGGCACAAAGAAGGGTGGCTGATCCAACCCTTCAGCAGCTCATCAATCATTGAGTATCTCAAGCTGATTTAGAGTAGTGTCCAGAGATCTAGTGGTGAAATGGGGTAGAAAGCTGTGGGGCGCTAGCCAGGGAGAGAATACGGAGTAATTTGAGCCAGAAAGAGTTATGAATGGGAGGCAGAATGAATATAGAAGGGATCTGGGAAATGAGTTTGGATCTATCTACCTCTTGAAGGATCTCACCCTTCTCTCTTCTCAACTGCTTCCAATGCAGCCTCGATCTGCCTGCTCTGGGCTTCCAAACCACACAAGCGACAATGCAGACACACGCACTCACAGGCACGCACACACACATGTACACACACATGTACAAATACACTCCGAAGAAGCAAAACCTACTTCTGGTGAATCCAGCCAATTCAGATGCATAGCAATCCCAGAGGAAATAGTAGAACTTCCTGTGTGGGTTTCTGACACCATAAATTTGTCCATGTCAGACGGCCTCATCTTTCTCCCTCTCAGAACAGCTAGTGGGTTTGAACTGCTGGCCTTGTGATTAGTAGTGAGATGCTTAACCCACAGCATCACCAAATCTCCTTAGCAAGAAGGATATTACCACAATCAACACCACCTTTTTCCTACTTTTCTGGGGGTTAGGGAAGGAAAGAGTACTGTTCAGCATTCGACTCCCTTTAAAGAAAATGGGAGGTCCAGGGTGATGACAGCAGATGGCTGGAACATTCCAGCCTGGCATCCTGGGTCACCCGGAATGATTCTCCCTTGTGGGCTCTATGAAGCAGGCACACTCAAAGACCACAGAACCTCGTTCTCAGCTGTCAGCCTCGGGTCTTGGGTTTTTTTGGACCTGCCGGTTGGAGAGGGGCTGCTCGATGGAGAGCCTCATCACTTAGCATCATGGCTGCTCCGACATGATACCTCTGAGTCATGTAATTTATATTTCATGCACAATTGAAGCAGCTAATGGTGTCATTCTCCAAGGGGGAAACAAGTTGTTACAGTGTGAATTACATTGCAGGCGTGTGCCCTTTCCTTTCTCCCCAAGTGCCCCAGGGGAAGTTCCCAGGTAGCCGTCTTGTGGGTGTCCAAGAGAGTGGACAGGCCCCAAGGTGTCAGGGCTAAGGAGTGGTGGCAAGGCCAAAAATGCTTTCTCTGACTTCTTTTTGTGTGCATTGAGGCGGTGGAAATAGAGGTGGCAGCTAAAACTGCCCAGTGGTCTCACCATTTTTTTCTCACCTGTACGTGTGGGATTGGGCAGGGTTAGAGTGTGACTCTTCAGTTCTCATGCTAACATTGATCGATATTGGACAGTGGAGATGATGTGTAGGGGAACGGATGCAAAATCCAACCACTTGTACTCAAGACATCAGCAGAGGGTGGAGCTAAGCCTGTTGTCTGAGGTTGGTCTGCTGGGATATGAATTCTAGCTCCCCCTTTGATAAACTGGTCACCTCTGGGCTAGATTGTTTCACTTTTCTGTGAATTCATGTTCTCACCAATAGACGGGAGCTGATGCACTCACTACCAATGGGTCAGTCAATTCCAATTCATAGTGAGCCTGCAGGACAGAGTGGAACCATTCTAGAGGTGTTCCTATAAGCTGTGACTTGTCCTGGAGAAAATTGATGCATCATTCTCAGGGGAATCTGCTGAGGGTTTTTCTGAGCTTGTGGTAAGTAGTCAAGGGCTTCTCTATTGCCCCACCAGCGCTCCTCTTAAAAGGGTTGCAAAAGCCACCAAAACCCCACTGCTCTTGAGTTCATTCAGACCCATAGCAACTCGGCAGGATAAAGTAATAACTGTCCCGGCAGATGTCCAACCCCGAACATCTTTATGAGAGCTGACAGCCCAATCTTGATCCCAAAGAACAGCTGGTGGATTTGAACCACCGACATTCTGGTTAGCATTTCTAATGCTTCACGCACACCGCACCTGTGGGATGAAATTAGTGAATGTACATGCAATGCTTAGAACACTAGTACATAACATGCACTTAGCAATTGTGAGATATTATGGTAGGAGGGAATGCCAAAAACCAAACCAACTCACTGCCATCCAGTCCACTCTGACTCACCATGACCTGAGTTCTACCTTATAGGACAGGGTCCAACTGCTCCTGTGGTTATTTGAGAGTGTAACTTGGTAGGAGTGGAAAGCCTCATCTTTTTCCCTGAGTGTGGCTGGTCGTTTTGAACTGTTGACTTTGGGATTAGCAGTCCAATATGTAATCACCCACGCCACTATTAAATGAGAGCAACGAGTTTCTGACATTTTCTGTGAAGTGGTAGAATTATTTGTCATTTCTATATTTGAATATGGTAAATCGACTGAAACACAGCAATGGTCATGACTTTACCAAGAGAGGAGAGATGTCAATTTTAAGGATATATAGAGCTGGAAGTCAATCCTGGATAGTACAAATGGTGAAAACACTTGGCCATTAACAGAAACGTAGGAGGCTCAAGCGCACCCAGAATACCTTGGAAGAACGTCTGGCCATCTGTTTCTGAAAGGATATGCCCATTGGAAATCGTATGAATTGCCATGAATCACAATCCACTCAGTGTCAAATGGTCATTTTAAATTTCAGAATGGTTCCTGGGATGAAAGAAAAAATCTAAGTTGTCTATTGAAGACGTGGTTTGTGAGAGCACCTGGCCCATTTAAATACAAAAATGGACGAGGAACCTCGCTGGGGTCACTGTACACAGACCAGGCCATGCTTTCTCCACATCTAGTTGTGTTGGATGCTGTCAAGTTGGTTTCAACTCGCAGCGACTCTTTGTACAACCGAAAGAAACACTTCCTGTTCCTGTGCCATTCTCAAAAATTGTTATGTTTTAGACTATTGCTGCAGAAACTGTATCCATCCATCTTGGTGAGGGCCTTCCTCATTTTGGTGCCCCTTTACCAAGCATGATGGCCTTCTCTATGATGTTGCTCCTCATAGCTCCTGATGTTCAATATGTGAGACGAATTCTAGCCATTCTTGCCTCTAAGGAGCATTCTGGATACACTTCTTTCAAGACAGATCTTGCTCCTCAACTGAAATTCTTGCACAGAGAGTGAAAGCAAACCTGATTTACCTAGAGTCTCGTTTCCCACAGTGCGCAACACCACCATCTGCTTGGCATGGAAAAATCCAGGGATCTACAAAGCAGATATCTACATTTTATCCTGGATGGTGAGCTATAGTACAAAATTCTTTCATTACCAGGGGTCCCTGAGTAATTTCTTTTTCTGAAAAGAGGGCAGTAGGCAGAATAAGTTTCAGAACTTTTGGTCTAGAGCAGGAGCTGGAACCTTGTTTTTCTGCCAAGGATCATGTGATTTATAATGTCATTCATGGGGCCATACAGGTCAAATATTTAATGAACTCACCCCTAAGGTGAGTTCAAATGCTTCTCTTTGCTTCTCTTTGGTGAGATGTGTGATGCTGGCAGGTATTGATGATTTGGGGGGCCATATACAGCCCACGGGCCAAACGGTCTAGGGTAGTGGATCTCAACTGGTGGGTCACGACTTCTTTGGGGGTCGAATGAGACTTTCACGGGGGTGGCCTGATTCATCACATTAACAAAATTACAGTGATGAATTAGAAATGAAATAATTTTGTGGTCAGGTGTCACCACAAACTGAGGAAATATATGAAAAAGTCACGGCATTAGGAAGGCTGAGAAACACTGGTGTAGGGAATGGTTGGGATCTCAATGTAGGAAAACATGAACTTCATAGGCATTCAGGCAGTGTAGCACTTGGGTTTCATTGGAGAGGAAAGAACTATTGATCTTGTTTCAAGGACAAACTAATCTGGAAGTAAATGCTTTTGTGGATGAAAACAAAACATAAAACAAACTCTTGAAAGATTTCTGTATGCTAGAGATGAATTGCAATCAAGAAAATTAAATGATATCTGTTAGGGGTCCAGCAGAAAACAAACCATTCAGAAGTTTTAATTAAAGAGAGTTTAATGAAGACTGTTCACAGTGGTGCGGATGGGGTTAAGGGAACCAACAAAAGATAGGGAGGCCCCAAGGGGTTAACAAGAGCATAAAGCTGTTGCCACGTGTCCTATGGAATTTCCTCTACAGCTCTTTGACTTCATATCTTCTCATTGTCTTAGCTACTCTATGATGTAGAGCAATTCTACCTCATAGGAATTTTATACTACTGTCCTCTCCCAATTTCCATTACTTTCCAACTTCATTCGTGTTAAAATAGGTAGTATTTAATCAGATTTACTATGCTCTAAACCAGTGGTTCTCAAACTTCGTAATTCCTTGGCACTATAGTGAAGTCCCTGATGTTGTGGTGAACATCCATTCATAAAATTATTTTTGTTGCTACTTTATACCTGTAATTTTGCTACTAATAAGAAGAGGCCAACCCCTGTGAATGGGTAGCTCAAGCCCCAAAGAGGTCCTGATCCACAGGTTGTGAACCGCTGCTCTAAACTAAGAAGTGTTTCTTTAAGATGTAGTTCAGTATATTGTTAGACGCCCAAGTCCTGTTGTTGCTGTTGTTAGGTGCAATCGAGTGGGTTTTGGCTCACAGCAACTCTATGTACAATGTACTGAAATGCTGACCCATCCTGTGCATTCCTCACAGTGGTTCTTTGCTTGGGCTCTATGTTGCAGCCACTTAGCTATTCCAAATTGTAGGGGCTGCCTCTCGTTTGCTGCCCTTCTACTGTACAAATATTTGTGTCATCCTCTAGGACAGTGATCTCAACCTTCCTAATTCCACAACACTTTCCAATGTAGTGGTAGACCTTCAATCATAAAATTATATTCTTTGCTACTTCATAACTCTAGTTTTGCTACTGTTATGAATAGTGCCACCCTGTAAAAGGTTCGTCTAAGCCCCAAATTGGTCACGACCCACATGTTGAGAACTGCTGCTCTAAATTCAGAGGAGTTTCTCTTAAGGTCTGCTTCACCATACTGTTAGAAGCTCAAGTCCATTTGTTGTTGTTGTTAGGTGCCGTAGAGTGGGTGTGTCTCATAGCAACTCTATGCACATTATAAAGGAACGCCTCCCTGTCCTGTGCCCTCCTCATAGTGGTTCTTTGATTATGTTCAGCCACTGTGCTAATGTATCTTGTTGGGGACTGCCTCTCTTTTTCTGCCCTTCTGTACCAAGATTTGGGTCTTCCAAAAGAGCAGTGGCTCTCAACTTTCCTAATGCCATTTTCTTTTCATACTGATTCTCATTTAGTGGTGACCCCCAACCATAAAATTATTTTCATTGCACATTCATAACTGTAATTTTGTTACTGTTATGAATCATGACACCCTTGTGTAATTTTCATTCCACACTACAAAGGGGTTGTGACACGCAGGTGAAAATCCTCTGCTCTAAACTAAGAGGAGATTCTCTTAAGATAGAATTCAGCATATTTGTAGATGCAGAAGTTCTGTTGTTAGGTACCATTGACTGGGTTTTGGCTCATAACAACTCTATGCACAATGCAAAGAAACACTTTCCCGTCCTATGCCACAGTAGTTCTTACACTTGCGCTCATTGTTGCAGCCACTGAGCTAGACCAACTTTTGGGTAGCTGCCTCTTTTTTGTGGCCTTTGTACTGTACCAAGAATTGTGTCTTCCTCTAGGGCAGTGGTTGTCAAATTTCCTAATGCCATGACTCTTTCATACAGTTCCTCATGTAGTGGTGACTCACATCATAAAATTAATTTCATTGTTACTTTGTAACTGTAATTGTCCTACAGTTATGAAACGGGTCTTACTTGTGAAAGGGTCATTTGACCGCCAAAAGCGGTCGCGACCCACAGATTGAAAACTGCTGGTCTAAACTAAGAGGAGTTTCTCTTAATATCTATTTCACCCTATTGTTAGAAGCACAAATCCCGTAGTTATTGTTGTTAGATTCTGTCGCATAGCTTTCGACGTACAGCTACTCTAAGAACAATATGGTGGAAAGGTGTCCTGTCCTGTGCCATCCTCACAGTGGTTCTTTTGCTTGCTCGGATTGTTACAGCCACTGTCGTGTTCCATCTTGCTGTGGGTTGCCTCTTTTTTGCTGCCCTTCTACTGTACCCAGATTTTCTCTAGGGCAGTGGTTCTCTACCTTCCTAATGCCACGACTCTTTCACACCATTTCTCTTGTACTGGTGACACCCCCCAATCATCAAATTATTTTCCTTGTTATTTCATAACTATAATTTTACTACTGTTATGAATCAGGCCACCCATGTGAAATGGTCATTCCTCCCCCTTAAAACGTTGTGATCCACAGTTTGAGAGCTGCTACTCTACACTAAGAGGAGTTTCTTTTAAGGTCTACTTCAGCATATTGTTAGAGGCACAAGTCCTGTTGTTTTTGGCTGCCTTCGAGTGGGTTTTGGCTCATACCAACTCTATGCACCGTGTAATGAAATGCTTTCCCGTCCTGTGCCTTCCTCACAGTGGTTCTTTTGCTCATGCTCATTGTTGCAGCCACTGTGCCAATCCATCTTGTTGGTCACTGCCTCTTTTCCTGCCCTTCTATACACAGATTTGTGTCTTCCTCTAGAGCAGTAGTTCTTAATTTTCTGAATGCCTCTACCATTTCACACCGTTCCTCATGTAGTGGTGACATCCCAACCATAAAATATATTCATTGCTACATCATAACTGTAATTTTGCTTCTGTTATGAATCAGGCCACCCATGTGAAAGGTTCATTAGTCTCCTCAAAGGTGTCACGACACTCAGTTTGAGAACCAATGTTCTAAATTAATAGGAGTTTCTCTTAACGTCCACTTCAGAATATTCTTCGAACCACAAGTCCTGTTTTTTATTGTTAGGTGCCTTTTAGTGTGTGTTGGCTCATAGCAACTGTATGCACAATATAATGAAACCCGGCCCCATCTTGTGCGATCCTCACAGTGGTTATTTTGCTTGTGCTCATTGTTTCAGCCATTGTACTAATCCAACTTTTGGAGTGCTGCCTCTCTTTTGCTGCCCCTCTAATGTACCAAGATTTGTGTCTTCCTCTAGGGCAGTGGTTCTCAAATATGCTAATGCCATGACCCTTGCATACATTTCCTCATGTAGTGATGAACCCCCAATCGTAAAATTATTTTCATTGCTACTTCGCAACTTTAATTTTGCTGTAGTTATGAATTGGGCCTCCACTGTGAAAGGGTCATTTACCCCCCCGCCCCCCACAAAGGGGTCGCGACCCACAGGTTGAGAATCGCTGCTCTAAACTAACAGTAGTTTCTCTTAGGATCTACGTCACCAAATTGTGAGAAGCACAAGTCCTGTAGTTATTGTTGTTAGGTGCTGTCCAGTAGTTTCGGCTCACAACAACTCTACGCACAATATAATGAAATGCTGCCGCCACTTATGCAATCCTCACAGTGGCTCTTTGCTTGCGCTCATTGTTATAGCCACTCTGCTAATCCATCATTTGGGGGTCTGCCTCTCATTTGCTGGCTTTCTACTCTACCAAGATTTCTGTCTTCCTTTAGGCCAGTGGTTCTCAACCTCCCTAATTCCACAACCCTTTCATACAATTCCTGATGTAGTGCATACCCCCCAATCATAAATTTATTTTCATTACTACTTCATAACTGTAATTTTGCTACCATTATGTACTGGGACACCCCTGTGAAAGGGTCATTCATCACCTAAATGGGGTCCTGGCCCACAGGTTGAGAACCGCTGCTCTAAACTATGAAGAATTTTTCTTTAGATATATTTAAACACATTGTTAGAAGCACAAGTCTTTTGTTATTGTATTTAGGTGCCATAGAGTGGGATTCAGCTCACAGTAACTCTATGCAAATATAATGAAACACTGCCCTGTGCCATCCTCACCGTGCTTCCTTGCTTGTGCTTTGTGTTGCAGCCACTGTGCTATTCCAACTTGTGGGGGCTGCCTCTCCTTTGCTGCTCCTCTACTATACCAACATTTGTGTCTTCCTCTCAGACAGTGGTTCTCAACCTTCCTAATTTCATGACCCTTTCATACAGTTACCAATGTAGTGGTGGACCCCCAGTCATAAAACTTTTGCTGCTGAAATCAGGGATGTAGGTAGTAATAGAGGGAACCACTTAGTACTCCCATAGTTCCCATAGCAACCTGGACCATTTGGTGGGAGGCATGGGGGGTTTCGGTGCTTGGTGGAGGTGAAGGCTGACGTGTTTAGAGTGGAGAGAGGAAAACAGCCTGTTGGGGAAATGTTATTGGAGATGGCTTTGAGACTAGCCTCTGCTGGTCTCTTGCTCCTCACTCTCCTCTTGGTAGCAGCACGTGTGTTCCCCTCCCCACCATGCCTCATCCCAACTTGGAGCCCTTCTGGCTATTATTTCCTTATGGAAAAGCTGTCAGCTCATTATCCTGCTTTCTTCCATTCATGCTTCTTTAGCTCCGTGTTGACTTCTAATAGGAGAGAATCAGAAAAGTTAAGTCCCCACCCCACAGGGCCTTTGCTGAAGGAGACGGCAAGCTGTGTACGGAATATCTCCTAGCTCACTCTCTCACTTCTCCCTAATAGATTTTTCCTGCCACTGCTCCTGGCTGGAGGGGATGGAGAGTTCACGTGATGCCACAGAAGTCACAGCAAAAGAACCAAGGCACTTGGCAAAGACCATTCATGAGCCGGAATATGATAGAAGCTCTTGAATGGGAAGGCACCATTCTGGCAGTAAACATGCTCCTATGGACCCTCCCAGTTCTAAGGCTTTAGTGCAGTCCCACCTGAATGAGTTCTCCCTGGGTGAGTTCCTCCTGAAAGCGAAAGAGGGCTTATCCTTCTTTATCTTTGAAGCTATGCCTTCTATACCTACTGGATCCAGATATTGAGGATCTTCGCTTCCTGATTCCTGAACTCAACTGTGCTGATTGATAGCTGCATGGCCAAGGACCCAGACACAGCTCTGGATTCTCTGTTCGCTCTCTTTAGCCACCATTGGTTTCCTTTTGTCTAATTGTGCAACAGAAATCTCGGGGGATGCTTTATTCTAAAGTTCTTCCACTTCCCTAAAGGCGGGTATAGAGAAAGGCAAAGTTAACTGGAGTCTCTCCAGCACACACTGGAACCCCAAGGGGGCTGCATAGGTCTCATCCAAAAGTGGAGATCTGCTGCCTCACCCCTAGCCTGGGAACCCATCATGGGTAGGGGCCAAGTGCTGTTTCTATCTGGACCTTCAGGGTCTTCGCAGTGCCTGGCTCATAGAGGAAATGAAAAATGCTTGTTTCTTCTTAACAAGTCAGAGATTTACTATTGTTGTTAGGGTCGGTCCTGTTGCTTCCCACTCATAACAACCCTATGTCAAACAGAACACAACGCCACCCGGTACCCTCATCACAATTGTTCTTATGTTTGAGCCCATTACTGCAGCCCCCATGTCCATCCATCTCATGAGAGCCTCCCTCTTTTCCATTGCCCTTCCACTTTACCAAGCATGATGTCCTATTCCTGGGCCTGGTCTCTCCTGACAACATGTTGAAAGTACATGTCCAAAGGGTGACAAAATCTGGTCATCCTTACTTCTAAGGAGCATTTGGCCTGTGCTTCTTCCAAGACAAGTTTATTGGTGCTTCTGGTAGTCCATAGTACTTTCTATGGTTCTTTTTTCCTAGCACCATAATTCAAATGCATCGATTCTTCTTTGGCCTGCCTTATTTAATCTCCAAATTTTGCATGCATAGGAAGTGTTTGAACACACTATGGCTTGTGTCAGATGCACCTTAGTTCTCAAAATAACATCCCTGCTTTTCAATACTCTAAAGAGGTCTTGTGAATATTTAGCCAATACAATGCAATGCATTTTTTAAGCTCTTGACTGCTGCTTGCATGAGCGTTGAACATGGATCCAAGGAAGAGGAAATCCTTGACCACCTCACAATTCTACATCTAAGCATATACCTCAAAGAATAACAAACAGAGACTCAAAGAGATAGTGGTATACAAGTTCACTGCAGCACTACCCACAATAGCTGAAAGGTGACTATTACCAAAGTGCCCGGGGCCCGAAGAATGGATAAACCAAACAATATCTAAGTCATACAATGGAATATTATTCACCCTTTAAAAAGGAATGATGTTTTGGAACATGCTACACTATGCAGGGACCTTGAACACCTTCTGCTGAGTGAAACAAGTCAGACCATAATGAGATTGATATAAAATATGCAGAATCCATAGGGAAATCCATACACAGCAAGCAGAGTCACGGTTAATAAGGGTTGGGTGACGAAGGCAATGGGGAGTGACTGGTTAATGAGCATTGACTGTGTCTCCATTCAGAGTGATCCAAATGTTGGCCTGATCCTATATTCGGTTTGCATGGAGCCCCTGCCCTCTCCTGAGGGGTAGCCTCAGCAAAGGCACTGACAGGCTCAGAATCTTGGTTTCCTGACCTGTGAGTGTGCTGGAAAGATTAGATGGAGTAATAAATAATGACACTGATCACAACCAATAATTATAAAGCACTTACTATGGGCCAGACGTTGTTCCCCAGCCGTGCTTCTAGCAGGCACACAAATAAAATGCCCTTGGGGCCTAACAGAAACTCAGATTCCACGTCAGCAGATCTGAAGCAAGCTGCGAGAAATGGAGTTTCTAATGGGGAAAACAGTGAGGACCAGGATTCTCAGAAGGATTGAGGCATTTGAATGACATTGATGTGTGTGTGGCATTGTGTGTGGATTATACTGTGTGTGGCCAGGAGAATGAGCAAATCAGTCCTGGAGGAAATTGAGCCAGGACACTCTTCACAGAATGTTCCTAGAAGAGAGAATGGCAATTTTTTGTCATGCTGATTTTGGTCATGTCGTTAGGAAAGACCAGTTGTGAGAAGAGGACATCATGTGGATCTGGGGAAACTCTTCATGACATGAACTGGCACCATAACCGCAACAATGACTTCAAACCTGCCGATGGCCAGGAAGATGGCATAGGTTCTGGCAGTGATTTGTCTTATCAGACCTACGGTCAAAAGGAGTCAAATTTGACTTACTGGAGACTAACAACAACAACAAGGTCTTTCTATCTATTGATGCATTCAATCTCAACCTCGAACACACAACCTAAGCACTATTTTTCACTTCCCTTCTACACACAGCAGCGCAAAGGGGGTTCAATGATTTGTCCCAGGTCATGGAGCTAGAAGGACATAGAGCCAGGACTGGACAATGGAGCGATCTGACAACAGAGACATTAAACATAAGCAAGACTTTGTCTCCCACAAAGATCATAGGCATTACCATAATGGACTTGGCACAAGTCCTGCCGCATGGCAACCTTTCAGCAGATAGGTGCTATCTTAGTGCCATCCAGTTGACAGCAAGTCAGCGACTGTATAGGACAGGGGAGAACTGTCAGTGGGTTTTGACATGAAATATTTACAGCAGTAGAAATCCTCATCTTTCTCCCACAAAAGTCCCTATGATTGTTAGTAATTTGGTCAGAAGTCACTTTAATGGTGACCAAATCCTTCCTTTTTTGGGATTCAACATTATACCCCACTGCTTCTAATAGCTCCTCGCCCCAAACAAAAACAGGCATGAGAGAGTTGATTCTGACTCATGGTGCCCCCATGTGTACATTGCATAGGACTTTCAAGACTATAGGCTTTAAGCAGGTTGCCAGGCCTTTCCTCCATGGTGTCCCTGGGTGGGTTCCAACGGCAAATGATTTGTTAAATAGTAGTGTGTGGAACTGTTTGCCCCCCTTCAGGAACTCCAATATCCTTGCAGCTCTCTATTCACAAAGGACTGTCCTTCCAACCAAGAGCTCAGAGTGCTTGTTTTCTCTCTCTTATTTTCTTTACATCAAGATGTTTGGGACTCCCCAGGAGCTGGGTCCCAGGGACATATTTATATGTAATTATGACCCTGTCATCTACAACATGATCATGATAAATGGAGAAAAGTCTGAAGTGATCAGGGCTATCTTCTTTCTGGAGTCCACAATAAATGATCATGTGAGCCCCGGTCAAGAACTGAAGGGATGTATTGTATTGGGTAAATCTGCTCTTTGAGATCTCTTTCTTTTTTTCTTTTTTTGCAGTTGGGAAAGAGAAAGGGGAGATGGGCTGTTCTCCCAAGTTGGGTCCCTGCCAGGGCACCCCCCACTCAAACCTGGCCAACTCCACTCGGGAATAGAGTTCCCTGCCACTTCTGTAGAACTGCCCTGTGGAAGGACCAATGTCCTAAAGGTTCAGAATGGAGAAGACAAGTTTCAAGGGCTACAGCCTAGCCCCTTACAGCCAGAGTGTGACTCAACAAGGGCCCCCACAGGCACTTTCTAGGGATCTTAAGTAGTTGGGGCTTAAGGAGATTGGCATGGGGCTCTAGCAAGCTAGGAGCCCATCCCAGGCTGGGGTTACATATCCCAAGCCCTTGATGGGGAGGCCTCAGGTAAGCAGTGGGCCCATGGAGTTCTGGGTATGTGGGCCTGGGGGAAGGGAGCCACCTTTGGGGCTGGGCCAACCCAGGGCATCCCAAGTGGGATGGGGTGCAGAGGCCTGGGCAGGGTCCCTCTTCCTCTCCATCCTCCATGGCCAGTCAGGCTAACACAAGGTCTTGGGCAGGCAGGGGGCCTGGGGCAGTGCCCAGATGACCCAGGGGATAGCTGGGCAGGGGGTGTTTCCTGGGTAGGCAGAGGGCCTCGGGCAGGGTCTTTGAGGCAGGCCCAGACCCAGGTGGGCAGGGACCTGGAACAGGGATCCCAGGTGTGTGCCTGGCCTGGACTGGACCCAGGGTTGGCAAGGTCCCTGATGCAGGTTCCTGGGTGGGCAGCGGGCCCAGGGCAGAGTCTTGGTGGTGAGCAGGCTCAGGGTGGGGGCAGGGGGTCTGGAGTGTGGTCCTGGGTGGGTCAGCTGGGAAGGGCAGGGATCCTGGTGGCTGTCCAGGTGCCTGGTGGGCTGCAGACCCACATCAGGGGTCATGGTGGCAAGGCCCTCCCTGGTGGGCAGGAGTCTAGGAAGGGGCAGGAAGGCTGTACAGACCACAGCTGGTCTTTGAAGTCCTAGGCCTTGCGCATCAGGTCATTATGGCCCATGGAGGCAGTGCGGCTCCGAAGCAGGCTCACAGCCTTCAGAGCTTGGCTCGCTCAGCTCCTGAGCCCTTGACCTCTATAGGAACTGCTGGCTGGCCTCCTGTCATGTTCTCAATAGGCTCCAGCTGCTGCCAAGTAGGCCAAGCCTTAAAGGGGCCATGGGCTTCCACCTGTGCGCCCATCCTCCTCACCCTTAAAGGGGCCGGGTGCTGCCGCCAGAGACCTCTTTCAAAAGTGTTCTTCAAAGTGTTTAAGAGCAAGAATGTTACATTAAGGTGCACCTGACTAAAGCCATCTTAGTCATATTTTCGATGGCCTTCTATGCACGTGAAAGTTGGACACTGAAAAGGAAGACCAGAGAAGAATCAATGCATTTGAATTGGGAGGATGGTGAAGAATATTGAAAGTACTATGAACTGCCAAAGAACAAACAAATGTGGGTTAGAAGTACAGCCAGAATACTCTTTAGAAGCCAGGATGGTGAGGCTTCCCCTCACATACCTTGGACATACTGTTAGGGAGAGACCAGTCCCTGGAGGAGGAAGGACGTCCTGCTTGGTGAAGCAGAAAGGCAGTGAAAATGAGGAAGAACTTCGGCCAATGGATTGACACAGTGGCTGCAACAAGGGGCTCAAACATAACAACAATTGAGAGGATGGTGCAGGACAGGGTGGTGTTTCGTTCTATTATCCATCGGGTGGCTAGGGGTTGGAACTGACTCAATGACATCTAACAGCAGAAACAATGTCTACACCCACTACTAACAGGACAGGAAGTTTCCCAACCCCTCTCATCTCTCAACCCCAGGAACAGAGATGCCACCTTCCTTCTAGCTGTATTCCCAGTATCTAGAACAGAGCTCAGCAATGAAGTACCTAACAAACCTGAAGTAGCTGTTACTTAGCTCCATGCCTCATAGGTCTCAGTTCCCATGTCCCGAAACAATGACATCAGTGTTGTTGTTTGTTGCCATCAAGTCGATTTCCAGTTACACCTGCATCACACCTGCCTACCTAGAATCCCACCTTATGAAAATAAGCCAGAACAATGATTCTTGCCCAAGGTGTCTGCAGACTATGACTCACCACTCTGAAGGGATGTCATGTAAATGTTGAACTGCTAGCTCAAAGTTGACAGTTCAAACCATCAGCTGCTTCAAGGAAAACGATGAGGCTGTCTGTTCCAATAATGTTGGACAATATTGGAAAACTTACATAGGGTTTCCATGAGTTGGAATTGACTGGACAGTAATGGGTTTGCTGTACCTGGAATGATGACGCGACCAGAGAAAGAATGAGAGGGAAGTCTGAAAAAGAAGCACCGACCTGCCCTCCATCGGGCTGTTTTGTGATTTTTTGCAGCAGATGGTTTGAAGGGAACAGGGAATGAAGAGGCGGAGTGCATGGCACAGTTGAGGGCTATTTGCCATTCTGACCAAGTGCCTCTGTGAGAAAAGGGGGAGGGGAGGCTTGACCTGGGTCTTGATCAAAGTCCAAGAAAATATATGGATTTCCAGAATGAGGGAGGTTTCCCAAGTCAGGGTAGTAACAGGAGCTGCCAGCTCTCACCTCTGACCCTGTGGGCCCTGTTCAAAGAATTTCCTGGACTGGGTGGGAGGTGGGTGGTTAGGCAGAGAGACAAAGAGAGAGTCGAACTAGGAACTCTGGCTCTTTCCCAGCCTGAGTCTAGCCCCCGAGCCTCCTCATCTCCACTCTCCCCCTTCCACGGCCCCCCACAGGGACACCTTCCAGAGGTCTTCCTGTACCCATATGTAGGTTTTGGCTCTTCCTGCTTTTGGCTCTGCTCAGTGGCAGGGCATTTGAAGGTTGTTTGTGGGATTTGTACAGTTGACATTAGGGTAAATGCGTGATCATTTCTTAAATTTATCCTACTGCAGATTTAGGCTGTGTTTCCAAACTCCTGGTCCTTACAGAGGCTCTGCAGAGGGGACAGTGACTCTGATTCCACCTGGAATTTCCTGGTTGAGCACAGGGATTTCCCATCCCAGTCTAACCATGGCACCAGGGATCAGGGTGCTAGGAGAGGGGCAAATGGGTCCCCAAAGGAGATGTGTAGTGACCACAAAAGTGACACACTGGTGGTCACCTACTAATTGTACATGGTGGTGCTTGCCCCTCTCAAGGTGGACACATACAATTTTGCCTATGCCTCTTCTCTAAAAGCAAGTGGACCTGCTTGTGACATGAGGTTTTGGAAAGTTCTTTCATGGGCCACAAAGAAGTGTGGCTCATCCAGTGTCTCAAGCTGATTTCGAGTAGTGTCCAGAGAGTTCGTGGTGAAAGGGGGTAGGGAAATGTGGGGAGCTGGCCAGGGAGTGAACACGGAATAATTTGAGCCAGACAGAGTAATGAATGGGAGGCAGAATGGATATGGAAGTAATCTGGGGGACGAGTTTGGATCTGCCTCTGTGGGTTTCTGACACTATAAATTTGTCCATTGTCAGACGGCCTCATCTTTCGGCCTCTCAGAGCAGCTAGTGGGTTTGAACTGCTGGCTTTGAGATTAGTAGCGGGATGCTTAACCCACAGCATCACCAAAACTCCTTAGCAAGAAGGATATTACCACAACCACAGCCACCACCCCTTTTTCCTAATTTTCTGAGAGATAGGGAGGAAAGAGTGCTGTCCATCATTCGACTCCCTTTAGAGAAAATGGGAGGTCCAGGGTGATGAGAGCAGGTGCTGGAACATCCCAGCCTCGCATCCAGGGCCACCCGGAATGATCCTCCCTTGTGGGCTCTGTGGAGCAGGCACACTCAAAGACCATAGGACCTCGGTCTCAGCTGTCGGCCTCGGGGCTTGGGTTTCTTAGTTCCTGCTGCTTGGGGAGGGGCTGCTCAATGGAGAGCCTCGTCACTTAGCATCATGCCTGCTCAGATGTGATACCCCTGAGTCGTGTAATTTACATTTCATGCACAATTGAAGCAGCTAATGGTGTCATTCTCCAAGGGGGGAACAAGTTGTCATGATGTTAATTACATTGCAGGCGTGCTCCCTCTCCTTTGTCCCCAAGTGCTCCAAGGGAAGTTCCCAGGTAGCAGTCGAGTGGGTGTCCAAGAGAGTGGCTTTGGCTCCCTCCAAGGTGTCAGGGCTGAGGAGTGGTTACAAGGCCAAGAATTCTTTCTCTGACTTCCTTGTGGGTGTGTTGGCGCAGTGGGAGTAGAGGTGGCAGCTAAAACAGCCCAGTGATCTCCCCATCCTTTTCTAACCTGCGCGTGTGCAATCGGGCAGGGCTGGAGGGTGCCTGTTGAATGCTCAAGCTAATTTTGCTTGATAGGGGACAGTGGAGATGATGTGTAGGGAAAAGGAGGCAAAATCCAACCACTCTTAGTCCAGATATCAGCAGACGGTAGAGCTAAGCCTGTAGTCTCTGAGGCTGGTCTGCTGGGATTTAAATTCCAGCTCCCCCTTGGATAACCTGATTACCCCTGGGCCAGATGGCTTCACCTCTCTGTGCATTCGTGTCCTCACCTATAGACGGAAGCTGATGTACTACCAATGCGTCAGTCGATTCCATCTCATAGTGAGCCTGGAGGACAGAGTGGAACCATTCTATAGGCGTTCCCATAGGCTGTGACTGATACTGGAGCAAATTGACGCATCATTCTCATGGGAAGCTGCCGAGGGTTTCGCTGAGCTGGTGGTAAATAGTCAAGGGCTTCTCTATTGCCCCGCCAGCGCTCCTCTTAAAGGGGTTGCAAAAGTCACCAAAACCCCACTTCTCTTGAGTTCATTCAGACTCATAGCAACTCAGCAGGATAAAGTAATAACTGTCCCTGAAAACGTCCGACCCTGAAAATCTTTATGAGCTCAGACAGCCCCAACTTGATCCCGAAGAACAGCTGGTGGGTTTGAACCACCGACCTTCTGGTTAGCAGTTCTAATGCTTCACCCCCACCACCACCAGTGGGATGAAATGAGTGAATGTACATGCAATGCTTAGAACACTAGTACATAACATGCACTTAGTAATTGTGAGCTATTGTGGTAGGAGGGGAGTCCAAAGACCAAACCAAACTCACTGCCATCGAATCCACTCTGACTCCCCATGACCTGAGTTCTACCTATAGGACAGGGTCCAACTGCTCCTGTGGGTATTTGAGATTGTAACTTTATAGGATTGGAAAGTTTCATGTTTTTCCCTGAGAGTGGCTGGTGGTTTGAACTGTTGGCTTTGGGATTAGCAGCCCAATATGTAATCACCCACGCCATTATTAAATGAGAGCTACGAGTTTCTGACATTTTCTGTGAGGTGGTAGAAGTATATGTCATTCCTATATTTAAAGAAGGTAAATCTACAGAAACAGAACAATTGCCATGGCTTTCCAAAGAGAGGAGAGATGTCAGTTTTAAGGATATATAGAGCTGTGAGTCATCCCTGGAGAGTACAAATGGTTAAAACACTTGGCCATTAACAGAAACTTAGGAGGTTCAAGCGCACCCAGAAATACCTTGGAAGAAAAGCCTGGCCATCTGTTTCTGAAAGGTTATGCCGATTGAAAGTCCTATGACTCACCATGAATCACAATCAACTCAGTGTCAAATGGTCATTTTAAATTTCAGGATGGTTCCTGGGCAGAAAGCAAACATTCTAAGTTGTCTATTGAAGAGGAGGTTTGTGAGAGCACCTGGCCCATTCAAACACAACTGATGAGGAACCTCGGTGGGGCCACTGTACACAGAACAGGCCATGCTTTCTCCACATCTGGTTTTGTTGGATGCTGTCAAGTTGGTTTCAACTCGTGGGGACCCTACATACAACCGAAAGAAACACTGCCTGCTCCTGTGCCAGCCTCACAATTGTTATGTTTTAGTGTGTTGTTGTAGAAACTGTGTCCATCCATCTTGGTGAGGGTCCTCCCCTTTTGGGCGCCCCTTTACCAAGCATGATGGCCTTTTCCATAATGTTCCTCCTCATAGCTCCTGATGCCCAAGGATGTGAGATGAAGTCTAGCCATCCTTGCCTCTAAGGAGCATTCTGGATACACTTCTTTCAAGACAGATCTTGCTCCTCAACTGAAATTCTTGCAGAGAGAGTGAAAACACACCTGATTTTCCTAGAGTCTCATTTCCCAAAGTGGGCAACACCACCCACCTACTGGGCACAGAAAAATCCAGAGATCTACAAAGCAGATATCTACGTTTTATCCTGGATGGTGGGCTATAGTCCAAAATTCTTTCATTGCTGAGGGGTCCTGAGTAATTTCTTTTTCTGAAAAGAGGGCAGTAGGCAGAATAAGTTCGGGAACCTTTGGTCTGGAGCAGGAGCTGGAAACCTGTTTTTCTGCCAAGGACCATGTGGTGATTGATAACATCATTCATGGGGCCATACAGGTCAAATATTTAATGAACTCACCCCTAAGGTGATGGCTCCAAATGCTTCTCGTTGGTGAGGTGTGTGATGCTGGCAGCTATTGATTATTTGGGGGGCCCTATACAGCCCTCGGGCCATACGTTGGTCTAAGGTAGTGGATCTCAACCAGTGGGTCACGACACCTTTGGGGGTCCAATGACACTTTCACAGTGGTTGCCTGGTTCATCGCAGTAGCACAATTACAGTAATGAATTAGCAATGAAATAATTTTTATGATCGGGGTAAACACAACATGAGGAACTGTATGAAAGAATCATGGCATTCGGGAGGTTGAGAAACACTTGTCTAGGGAATGGTTGGGATCTCCATGTAGGCTACACATGAACTTCATAGGCAGTCAGGCAGCATATCACTTGGGTTTCATTGGAGAGGAAAGAACTATTGATCATGTTTCAAGGACAAACAAATCTGGAAGGAAATGCTATTGTGGATGAAAACAAAACATAAAACAAACTCTTGAAAGATTTCTGTATGCTAGAGATGAATTGCAATCAAGAAAATTAAATGATATCTGTTAGGGGTCCAGCAGAAAACAAACCATGCAGAAGGTTTAATTAAAGAGAGTTTAATGAAGACTATTCACAGTGGTGGGGATGGGCTTAAGAAAGCCAACAAAAGGTAGGGAGGCCCCAAGGGTCTAACAAGAGCATAAAGCTGTTGCCACATGTCCTATGGAATTTTCTCTTCAGCTCTTTGACTTTGTCATTTCTTCTCATTGTCTTAGCTACTCTATGATATAGAGCAATTCTGACTCATAGGAATTTGATACTACTGTCCTCTCCCAATTTCCATTACTTTCCAACGTCATGTGTGTTAAAATATGCAGTATTTCATCAGATTTCCTATGCTCTAAACCAGTGGTTCTCAACCTTCCTAATTCCTTGGCACTATAATGAAGTTCCTGATGTTGTGGTGAACATCCATTCATAAAATTATTTTCGTTGCTACTTCATAACTGTAATTTTGCTACTATGAAGAAGATACCGACCCCTGTGAATGGGTAGCTCAACCCCCAAAGAGGTCCCGATCCACAGGTTGAGAACCGCTGCTCTTAACTAAGAGGTGTTTCTTTAAGATGTAGTTCAGTATATTGTTAGACGCCCAAGTCCTGTTGTTGCTGTTGTTAGGTGCCGTCGAGTGGATTTTGGTTCACAGCAACTCTATGTACAATGTACTGAAACGCTGCCCTGTCCTGTGCATTCCTCACAGTGGTTCTTTGCTTGCACTCATTGTTGCAGCCACTGAGCTATTCCAAATTGTAGTGGCTGCCTCTCCTTTGCTGCCCTTCTACTCTACCAATATCTGTGTCTTCCTCTAGGACAGTGCTTCTCAACCTTCCTAAATCCACGACACTTTCATACAGTTTCCTTTGTAGTGGTAGACCCCCAATCATAAAATTATATTCTTTGCTACTTCGTAACTCTCGTTTTGTTACAAGTTATGAATAGTGCCACCCTGTAAAGTGTTCGTCTAAGCCCCAAAGAGGTCACGACCCACACGGCGAGAACCACTGCTTTAAATTTAGAGGAGTTTCTCTTAAGGTCTATTTCACCATACTGTTAGAAGCTCAAGTCCATTTGTTGTTGTTGTTAGGTGCCGTCGAGTGGGTATGTCTCATAACAACTCTACGCACAATATAATGAAATGCCGCCCTGTCCTGTGACATCCTCACAGTGGTTCTCTGCTTGCGCTCATTGTTGCAGCCACTGTGCTAATGCATCTTGTTGGGGACCGCCTCTCTTTTCCTGCCCTTTCATACCTAGATTTGGGACTTCCAATAGAGCAGTGGTTCTCAACTTTCCTAATGCCATGATATTTTCATACCGATTCTCATTTAGTGGTGACACCCCCAACCATAAAAATGATTTCATTGCAGCTTCATAACTGTAATTTTGTTACTGTTATGAGTCACGACACCCCTGTGAAATTTTCATTCCATACCCACAAAGAGGTCGGGACACACAGGTGAAGATCCCCTGCTCTAAACTAAGAGGAGATTCTATTTTTTTTTTTTTTTATTTTTTAAAAAAAATTTTTATTTTATTTTTTTTATTTTAACAATTTATTGGGGCTCATACAATTCTTTTCACAGTTCATACATATACATTCATCAATTGTATAAAGCACATCTGTACAGTCTTTGCCCTAACCATTTTTTTCTCTTTTCTTCTTTTACATTTTATTAGGGACTCATATAACTCTTACCACAATCCATACATATACATACATCAATTGTATAAAGCACATCCATACATTCCCTGCCCCAATCATTCTCAAGGCATTTGCTCTCCACTTAAGCCCCTTGCATCAGGTCCTCTTTATTTTTTCCCCCCTCCCTCCCCATTCCCCCCTCCCTCATATGCCCTTGGTAATTTATACATCGTTGTTTTGTCATATCTTGCCCTATCCGGAGTCTCCCTTCCCCCCTTCTCTGCTGTCCCTCTCCCAGGGAAGAGGTCACATGTGGATCCTTGTAATCAGTTCCTCCTTTCCAACCCACTCACCCTCCACTCTCCCAGCATCGTCCCCCACACCCTTGGTCCTGAAGGTATCATGCACCCTGGATTCCCTGTACCTCCAACCCTCATATGTACCAGTGTACAGCCTCTGTCCTATCCAGCCCTGCAAGGTAGAATTCGGATCATGGTAGTTGGGGGGAGGAAGCATCCAGGATCTGGGGGAAAGCTGTGTTCTTCATCGGTACTACCTCACACCCTAATTAACCAATCTCCTCTCCTAAACCCCTCTTTGAGGGGATCTCCATTGGCCGACACTTGGGCCTTGGGTCACCACTCTGCACTTCCCCCTTCATTTAATATGATATATATACATATATATACATACATATATACATACACACATATATACACATACATACACACACTTATATCTTTTATTTTTTTGCATGATGCCTTATACCTGGTCCCTTGAGCACCTCGCGATCGCACTGGCCGGTGTGCTTCCTCCATGTGGGCTTATTTGCTTCTGAGCTAGATGGCCGCTTGTTCACCTTCAAGCCTTTAAGACCCCAGACACTATCTCCTTTGACAGCCGGGCACCATCAGCTTTCTTCACCACATTTGCTTATGCACCCATCTGTCTTCAGCGATCCTATCATGGAGATGTGCAGTCAATGATATGATTTTTGTTCTTTGATGCCTGGTAACTGATCCCTTTGGGACGACTCGATCACACAGGCTGGTGTGTTCTTCCATGTGGACTTTGTTGCTTCTGAGCTAGATGGCTGCTTGTTTATCTTCAAGCCTTTAAGACCCCAGTCACTACCTCTTTTGATAGCCGGGCACCATCAGCTTTCTTCACCACATTTACTTGTTCACCCACTTTGGCTCCAGCCGTTGTGTCGGGAGAGTGAGCATCATAGAGTTCCAATTTAATAAAAGAAGGTATTCATGCATTGAGGGAGTGTTTGAGTAGAGGCCCAAGGTCCTTCTGCCACCTTAATACTTGACCTATAAATATAGTCACCTAGATCTATTTCCCCATCCTCCTATATATATTTGCATGTACATGTCTTTGTCTAGACCTCCATGAATGCCCTTTGACTCCGAGCTCTTTCCTCCATCTCCCTTGACTTTCCTCCTGCCCTACTACCATGCTTCATTGCCACCTGGGCTAGAGGATACCTCTTCTCTAAGCAACCTTACCCTTGATCATTTCCCACCAGGCCTGCCACTCCCCCTTCTCTACCATTTGGGGTCCCATGTTTTTCCCTTGTCCCTGGGTTTGTTAACACCACTTCCTTACCCCCCCTAACCCCCCACCCCAAGTCCCCCCAGAACTGTCGGTCCCGTTGTTTTTCTCTTAAGATAGAATTCAGCATACTGGTAGATGCACAAGTTCTGTTGTTATTGGTGTTAGGTACCATCGAGTGGGTTTTGGCTCATAGTAACTCTATGCACAATATAATGAAATGCTTTCCCATCCTATGCCATACTCACAGTGGTTCTTTTGCTTGTGCTCATTGTTGCAGCCACTGTGCTAATCCAACTTTTGGGTAGCTGCCTCTTTTTTGTGGCCTTTCTGCTGTACCAAGACTTTTGTCTTCCTCTAGGGCAGAGGTTGTCAAATTTCCTAATGCCATGACCCTTTCATACAGTTCCTCATGTAGCGGTGACCCCCATCATAACATTATTGTTACTTCATAACTGTAATTTTCCTACAGTTATGAATCATTTCACACCTTGAAAGGGTCATTCGATCGCCAAAAGTGGTCACGAACCACAAGTTAAAAACCGCTGGTCTAAACTAAGAGGAGTTTCTCTTAATATCTACTTCACCCTATTGTCAGAAGCACAAATCCTATAGTTATTGTTAGATTCTGTTGTGTAGCTTTCGACGCCTAGCAACTCTAAGCACAATATGATGGAAAGGTGTCCTGTCCTGCGCCATCCTCCCAGTGGTTCTTTTGCTTGCGCGGATTGTTGCAGCCACTGTTGTATTCCATCGTGCTGTGGGCTGCCTCTTTTTGCTGCCCTTCTACTGTACCCAGATCTAGGTCTCCCTCTAGGGCAGTGGTTCTCAACCTTCCTAATGTCATGACTCTTTCACACCATTCCTGATGTACTAGTGACCCCCCCCCAATCATAAAATTATTTTCCTTGTTACTCCATAAATGTAAATTTGCTACTGTTATGAATCAGGTCACCCATGTGACCCACAGTTAGAGAACTGTTACTCTACACTAAGAGTTTCTTTTAAAGTCTTCTTCAGCATATTGTTAGAGGCACAAATCCTGTTGTTTGGTGCCTTCGAATGGGTTTAGGCTCATGCCGACTCTATGCACCATATAATGAAATGCTTTCCCGCCCTGTGCCTTCCATACAGTGGTTCTTTTGCTCACACTCATTTTTGCAGCCACTGTGCTTATCCATCTTGTTGGGCACTGCCTCTCTTTTCCTGCCCTTCTGTACCAAGATATGTGTCTTCCTCTAGAGCAGTGGTTCTCAACTTTGCAAATGCCACAACCACTTCACACCATTCCTCGTGTAGTGGTGACATCCAACCATAAAATATTTGCATTGCTACATCATAATTGTAATTTTGCTTCTGTTATGGATCAGGCCACCCATGTGAAAGGTTCGTTAGTCTCCTCAAAGGCGTCTCGACAAACAGTTGGAGAACCAATGGTCTATACGAATAGGAGTTTCTCTTAAGGTCTACTTCAGAATATTCTTAGAAGCCCAAGTTCTTTTTATTATTGTTTGGTGCCTTTGAGTGTGTGTTGGCTCATAGCAACTGTATGCACAATATAATGCAACTCGGCCCCATCTCGTGCCATCTTACTGTGGTCCTTTGCTTGCCCTCACTGCTGCATCTATTCCATCTTGTAGGGGCTGCCTGACTTTTGCAGCCCTTCTGCTGTACCAACATTTGTGTCTTCCTCTAGGACAATGTTTCTCATACATCCTAATTCTGCAGCCCTTTCGTACAGTTCCCAATGTAGTGGTGGACCCCAAACATAAAATTATAAAATTATATTCATTGATATTTCATAACTGTACTTTTGCTACAGTTATGAATCAGGCCATCACTGCGAAGGGGTGTTTGGAAACACCCCCCACCTGAAAGTGTTCACGACCCAATGTTGAGAACCCTGCTGTAAACTAAGAAGAGTTGCTCTTAAGATTTACTTCAGCATATTGTTAAACACACAAGCCCTGTTGTTATTGTTGTTAAGTTCCGCGGAGGGGGTTTTGGCTCATCGCATCTCTATGCACAATATCATGAAATGCTTCAAAGACCTGTGCCATCCTGACAGTGATTGTTTGCTAGTGCTCATTGTTGGAGCCATATTGGGAGGGGGCTGGCTATTTTTTGTTGCCCTTCTACTCTACCAAGATTTATGTCTTCCTTTAGGGCAGTGGTTCTCAACCTTCCTAAAGCCACAACATTTTCATACCGTTCCTCATATAGTGCTGACTGCCAAATCATAAAATTATTTTCATTGCAACTTTGTAACTCTAATTTTTCTACTGTTATGACTGGGCGACCACTATGAAAGGTTCATTCATCCCCCAACAGGGCTCGTGACCCAAAAGTTGAGAACCGCTGCACTAAACTATTAGGAGTTTCTCTTATGGTGTATTTCAGCACATTATAAGAAACACAAGTCCTGTTGTTTTGTTGTCAGGTGCAGTCGAGTGGGTTTTCACTCATAGCAACTCTATGCTCCATTTAATGTAACCCTGCCCCATCTTGTGCCATCCTCACAGTGATCCCTTAGCTTGAGCTCATTGCTGGAGCCACTGTGCTATTCCATCTATTTGGGGGGCTGACTCTATATTGCGGTCCTTCAACTGTATCAAGACTTGTGTCTTCCTGTAGGACTGTGGTTTTCAGTAATCCTAATGCCACGACCCTTTCATACAGTGCCTCGTGTAGTTATGACCCCCCAACCAAAAAAATTATACTGTTGCTACTTCATAACTGTAATTTTGCTACTGTTACGTATCGGCCCACGCCTATGGGCGGGTCATTCGAACACCCCCAAAGGATTTACCACTCACAAGTTGAGAACGGCTGCTCTAAACTAAGAGTAATTTCTCTCAAGGTTTAGTTGAGCATATTGTTAGATGTATGATTCCTCCTGTTATTGTTGTTCGTGCCGTGGAGAGGGTTTGGGCTCATAGCAACCCTGTGCACAATATAATACAGGCCTGCTCAGACTTGCATCATCCTCACAGTGGTTCTTTGCTTGCGCTCATTGTTGCAGCCACCGTGCAAATCCGTCTTGCAGGGACTTCCTCTTTTCTGCTGCCCTTCTACTGTACTTGCGTCTTCCTCTAGGACAGTGTTTCTCACCCTTCCTATTTCTACGACCTTTCCATACACTTCCCAATGTGTAGTGGTGGTCCCCAAAGCATAAAGGTTTTTTTCTACTGTTTTTCCATAACTGTAATTTTGCAAGTCTTATGAATCTAGTCACCCTGTGAAAGGGTTGTTCAACCAACCAAAGTGGTCACAAATCACAGGCTGAGAACCGCTGTTCTAAATTAAGAGGAGTTTCTCCTGTGGTCTAGCTCAGTATATTATTACATGCACGAGTCCTGTTCTTATTGTTTTTAGGGGCTGTCGAGTGGGTTTGGCTCATAGTTGGCTCATAACAACTCTATGCACAGTATCATGAAACACTGTTCCATCCTCTAACACCCTCACACTTTTCTTTTGTTTTCTTTCATTGTTGCAGTCTCTGTGCTAATCCATCTTTTGGGGGACTGCCTCATATTTGCTGACCTTCTACTGTACCCAGATTTGTGTCTTCCTCTAGGGCAGTGGTTCTCAAACTTCCTAATGCACGACTCTCTCACACCATTCCTCATGTATTGGTGCCCCCCCCCAATCATAAAATTACTTTCCTTGTTACTTTATAACTAAAATTATGCTACTGTTATGAATCAGGCCACCATGTGATATAGTCATTCTCCACCCCACCCCCCAAAAGGCATCACGACCCACAGTTTGAGAACTGCTAATCTACACTAAGAGGAGTTTCTTTTTAAGGTATGTTTCAACATATTGTTAGAAGCACAAATCCTGTTCTTGTTTTTGGCTGCCTTCGAGTGGGTTTTGGCTCATACCAACTCTATGCACAATGTAATGAAACGTTGTGCTGCCCTGTGGATCCTCACAGTGGTTCTTCTGTTTGTGCTCATTGTTGCGGCCACTGTGGTAATCCATCTTGTTAGGGACTACCTCTCTTTTCCTGACCTTCCGTACCAAGATTTGTGTCTTCCTCAAGAATAGTGGTTCTCAACTTTCTGAATGCCACTACTATTTCATACCAGTCCTCATGTAGTGGTGTCACCCCAACCATAAAATATTTTCATTGCTACATTATAACTGTAATTTCGCTTCTGTTATGGATCAGGCCACCCATGTGAAAGGTTCATTAGTCTTCTAAAGGCACTGTGACACAGTTTGAGAACCACTGGTCTAAACTAAGGGGAGTTTCTCTTAAGGTCTACTTCAGCATATTCATCGAAGCACAGTCCTGTTGTTTTTGTTTGGTGCCTTTGAGTGTGTGCTGGGTCATAGCAACTCTATACACAATATAATGAAACGTGACCCCGTCTCGTGCCACCCTCACAGTGGTTATTTTGCTTTTTGTCACTGTTGCAGCCATGGGCTAATCCAACTTTTGAGGGGCTCCCTCTCTTTTGCTGCCCCTCTACTGCCCTTTCATTCATTTCCTCAGGTAGTGATGAACCCCCAATCATAAAATTATTTTCATTGCTACTTCGTAACTTTAATTTTGCTACAGTTATGAATCAGGCCTCCACTGTGAAAGGGTCATTTGACCCCCCCCCAAAGGGCTAGCGACCCACAGGTTGAGAACCACTGCTCTATACTAAGAGGAGTTTCTCTTAGGATCTACAGCACCATATTGTGAAAAGCATGAGTCCTACAGTGATTGTTGTTAGGTGTTGCCCAGTGGATTTCGACTCTCAGCAACTCTACGCACAAGATAATGAAACGCTGCCCCGTCCTGTGCCATCCTCACAGTGGTTTCTTGTCTGCACTCATTGTTGCAGCCACTGCGCTAATCTATCATTGGGGGTCTGCCTCTCATTTGTTTCCTTTCTGCTCTGCCAAGATTTCTGTCTTGCTCGAGGACAGTGGCTCTCAACCTTCCTATAATGCCACAGGCCTTTTATACCACTCCTCATGTAGTGGGTACAATCCCACTCATAAATTTATCTTCATTGCTACTTCATAATTGTAATGAAGCTACTGCTATGAATTGGGCCACCCCTGTGCAAGGGTAGTTCATCACCCTAATGGAGTCCTGACCCACAGGTTGAGAATCTCTGCTCCAAACTATGAAGAATGTCTCTTAAGATATATTTCAGCAAAAGTTAGAAGCAAAAGTCCTGTTGTTATTGTATTTAGGTGCCTTCAAGTGGGTTTTGGCTCATAGCAACTCTATGCAAAATGTAACGAAACGCTCCCCCATCCTGTGCATTCCTCACAATGGTTCTTTGCTTGTGCTGGTTGTTTCAGCCACTGAGGTATTCCAACTTGGAGGGGCTGCCTCTCCTTTGCTGCCCTTCTACTCTACCAACATTTGTGTCTTCCTCTCGGACAATGGTTCTCAATCTTCCTAATTCCATGACCCTTTCATGCAGTTCCCAATATAGTGGTGGACCCCCAGTCATACAAAATTTTCGCTGATATTTCATTACTGTAATTTTGCTAATCTTATGAATCAGGCAACCCTTGTGAAAGGGTCATTCAACCCACTCACTCCCCAAAAGGGTTCGTGATTCATAGGTTGAGAACCCTGCTCTAAACTAAGAGGAGTTTCTCTTAAGATCTACGTCAGCATATTTTTAGAAGTCAAGTCCTTTTTGTGTTGCTGTTAGTTGCCGTCGAGTGGGTTTTGACTCTCAGCAACTCTACGCACAATATAATGAAACGCTGCCCCGTCCTGTGCTGTCCTCACAGTGGTTTGTTGATGGCACTCATTGTTGCAGCCACTGAGCTATTCCATCTTGTAGGGTCTGCCTCTCACTTGCTGCCCTTCTGCAGTACCACGTTTTGTGTATTCCTCTTGGGCAGTGTTTCTGAACCTTGTTAATGGCATGGCTCCTTTATACAATTCTTAATGTTGTGCTGAGCTTCCAACAGTAATTTTTTTTCATTGTTACTCCATTACTGTGATTTCTCTACTGTTATTAATTGGCAACTCCTGTGAGAGGCTCGTCTGAAACCCCATAGGGGTCGCAACCCACAAGTAAAGAACCACTGCTCTAAATTTAGAGGAGTTTCTCTTAAGATCTAGTTCAGCATATTGTTAGAAGTACACGTCCTGTAGTTATTGTCGTTAAGTTCCGTCGAGTGGGTTTTGACTCTTAGCAACTCTATGCACAATATAATGAAACGCTGCCCTGTCCTGTGCCACCCTCACCGTGCTTGTGTGCTTGGCCTCAGTGTTGCAGCCACTGTGCTAATCCAACTTGTTGGAGACTGCCACTCTCTTCCTTCCGATCTGTACCAAATTTGTGTTTTGCCCTAGAGAAGTGGTTCTTAACCTTCCTAATGCCACTACCCTTTCATATCGATTCTCATTTAGTGGGGACCCACAACCATAAAATTATTTTCATTGGTACTTTGTCACTGTAATTGTACTACAGTTATGAATCGGGCCACCCCTGTGAAAGGGTCATTCTACCCTCCCAAGGGGCGCGACCCACAGGTTGAGAACTGCTGCTCTAAAGTTAAAGGACTTTCTCTTAAATCTTACTTCACCATATTGTTAGAAGCACAAGTCCTGTAGTTATTTTTGTTGAGTGCTGTTGAGTGGGTTTCTGGTCACAAGAACTCTATGCACAATATAATGAAATGCTGCCCAGTCCAATGCCATGCTCAGAGTTGTTCATTTGCTTGTGCTCATTGTTGCAGCCACTGGGCTAATCAATCTTGTAGGGGCTGCCTCTCCTTTGCTGCCCTTCTACTCTACCAAGAATTCTGTCTTCCTCTAGGGAAGTGGTTCTCAACCTTCCTAATGCCACGGCTCTTTCATACCATTCCTCATGTAGTGGTGACTGCCAAATCATGAAATTATTTTCATTGCTACATCATAACTCTAATTTTTCCACTTTAATGAACGGCCCACTGCCGTGAAAGGGTCATTCGTGCCCCAAAAGGGGTCACAACCCTCAGTTTGAGGACCGCTGCGCTAAACTAATAGGAGGTTCTCTTCAGGTCTACTTAGGTACATTGTTAGAAAAACAAGTCCTGTTTTTTTTTCTTGTGGGTTTTGACTCATAGCAACTCTATGTCAATATAATGAAACACTGTCCCGTCTTGTGCCATCCTTGCAGTGTTTCTTTGGCTTGTGTTTATTGTTGCAGCCACTGTGCTATCCCATCTATATTGGGGCTGAGTCTATTTTGTTGCCCTTCAACTGTATCAAGAATTGAGTCTTCCTCTTGGACAGTGGTTTTCAACATTCTTACTCACGACCCTTTCATCCAGTTCCTCATGTAGTCGTGACCAACCAACCATAAAATTATTTTTGTTGCTACATCATAGCTGTAATTTTGCTACTGCTATAATTCAGGCCACCTCATGAAAGGGCTGTTTGACCCCCTAAGTAGACACGACCCACAGGTCGAGAGCCGCTGCTCTAAAAGAAAGGGGAGATTCTCTTAAGGTCTTCTTTAGCATATTGTTAGAAGCACAAGCCCTGTTGTTATTGTTGTTGGGTGTAGTCGAGTGGGTTTGGCTCATAGCCACTCTCTGCACAATATAATGAAACTCTGGGGGTCTTAAAGGCTTGAGGCAAACAGGCTGAAATCTAGCTCGGAAGCAACAAAGCCCACAGAGAAGAAGCACACAAGCCTAAGTGAACACGAGGTGTTGAAGGGATCAGGTAGCAGACACCAAAGAACAAAAACCATTATTGTGTGATCACCTTCCCCACATAAACGCTGAAGATGAATGTGTGCATAAGTAAGTGTGGTGAAGAAGGCTGATGGTGCCCGGCTATCAAGCGATATAGCGTCCCGGGTCTTAAAGCTTGAAAGTAAACAAGCAGGCCCTGAAGCAACAAAGCCCACATGGAAGCATCACACCAACATGTGTGATCATGAAGGACTGAGGGGACCAGTTTTCAAGCAACAAAGGCGGGAGGGGGGATTATATCATCGTGAATGAGGGGAGTGCATGACGGGGGACCTATGCCCACCTGTAGACAACTGGACATCCCTTGCGGAGGGGTAGTGGGAAGGAGATGAGTCACTCAGGGTTCAGTGTAGCAATAATGAAACCCACAACCTTCCTCTAGTTATTAAACACTTCCTCCCCCCACCTCTCATGATCCCAATTCTACATTGCAAACCTGGTTAGACCAGAAGATACACAGCGCTACAGATGGAAACTGGAAACAAGGGGAATCCAGGACAGATGAATCCCCCAGGACCAGCGGTGAGAGTGGCGATACTGGGAGGGAAGTGGGTGTAGAAATGGGAAACCGATCACAAGGATCTACATATAACTTCCCCCCTGGGAGATGGGCAACAGAAAATTGGGTGAAGGGAGACGCCGCGCAGTGTAAGATAAGAGAAAATAATAATTTATAAATTATTAAGGGTTCATGACGGAAGAGGAGCAGGATGAGAGGGGGAGAGGGGAAAGGGGAAATGAGCTGATTCCAGGAACCCAAGCGGAAAGCAAATTTTGAGAATGATGAAGGCAATGAATGTATAAGTGTGCTTTGCACAACTGCTGCATGTATGGATTGTGATGAGTTGTATGAGCCCCAATAAAATGGTTTTAAAAAAGAAAAAGAAAGAAATGTCTATAAATGAATGAAGGCAACATATGTACAAAATGCCTGATGTAATCAATATGGATTGCAACAAAAGTTGTAAGAGTCTCCAATAAAAGATTTTTAATAAAAATGTATATATAATAAATATTTTCCTAACTTATATAAATGATTAATAAGAATAAAATTAAGCAGCCTGGGTTTTTTATAGGAAAAAATAATGATAAAAGAACAAATGAGAGATTCAGCAGGAAGCAATGGATAGGAAAATATTATAAGGAAAGTTTTCTCTTATATGGAATGTACATTCTCTTACATGACAACAATCAGAATATGCCGTAAGAACCTCAGACCAAATACTAGAATAAAATAGAGGAAAATATTCCCAACCCTTCAATAAAATGCTATATGCTTTCTATGATTTTCACAAAAGGTCAAATTCTTTAACAAAATATTTTGTTCATTCAAATTTTTAATTATGCATTAATTTATGTCTCCTTGCATTACATCTCATAAAAAGGCATAAGAATTGTTTTTGCTCTATCTAAATCTAAATAGAAGATAGTGAAGGTGAAAAAATAGCTTTCGTGAATGTTGCTTTGAAATACAAATGGCATTGTCCTAAGAAATTATAATGATTTAATTTTAAAAAATCATTTTATTCGGGGCACATACAACTCTTATCACAATCCATACATACATCAGTTGTGTAAAGCACATCCGTACATTCATTGCCCTCATCATTCTCAAAACATCTGCTCTCCACTTAAAGCCCTGGCATCATGTCCTCATTTTTCTCCGCCCTCCCTGTTCCCCCCTCACTCATGAACCCTTGATAATTTGTCAGATCTTACATATTTTGTCTCCCTTCACCCACTTTTCCGTTGTCCATCCCCCAGGGAGGAAGTTATACGTAGATCCTTGTAACTGAGGTCTCAGAGCAGCTGTGTGTGATGCAGGGGAAGCTCTGGAAGCAGCTGCAGGCACTGCGGGAGTTGGCAGCCCAACAGTGAGGGTCACTGCATCCGTGGGTACCAGAAAACTGGCTGGGGTTGCTTATTCCCCTAGATGCTACCCCTGCCTTGAAGAGAACCGTGACAGAGGCCTGTAGACATGTGTCAGGAAAAGATGAGTCCTTCACTGTTTCCTCTTCCCACAAACTTTTGAGGAGAGCCTGCTGGGCAGGGGCTCAGCACCCTGGCTCCAGTCAAATGCCCTTCCGCCCACCACACCCTCGCCAGCCCCAACTCCCCATGCCCTGGGTTTGCTTCTTGAATCCAGAAGAGCAGCCTGGGCAAAGACCATGAAGAACCTTGTCCTTCAGGCAGCCCCTTTGATTGGGTCCCATGACCTCCAGAGTGTGGACACATGCACACTAACTGTTGGGGGACTCAGGCTGTCACCACAGGGGCCAGGATCTGAAGAGGATGCTGGCACTGCAGGGCTTCCTGAGGGAAGCTGAGGACTTGCAGAGCTGGCTGAGCAGCCAGCAGCAGGTGGCCAGAGGAGAGAGGTCTGTGAGCACACCCTAGTGAGGAAGGGGCTAGGGGCAAGGAAGGTGCCCTGGAGCCGAATGAAGACGGGTAGTGGAGGGGGGGCTGCATGCACAAGGGGCTGATGGGGAACATCAGTCTGGACTGAGGACAGCTGTGGCTTCCTATTCCCCTCTCTGCGTAGAGGGGCAAGTTCTGTGGCTGTTCAGTCCTGCCCTGCCCAGTCACTCACTGAGGTGTCTTACAGCCCACCAGCCAGGGCCCCCTGTGACCCCTCTTCTCTCTTCGCTCCTCTTAACCAAGTTTGCAATGTTTAGGCATCAAGTGAAGATGGGTGGCCACCAGGGGGCAGCCTGCCCCACTAGCGGAGAGCCTGCTGGAGTGGTGGCCCAGCACTGCCCCCAGGGCCCAGCAGTGGTGAGAGGACCTACAGTGAGTACCAGCAGCCTGGAGCAGGGTTGAGTTTGGGAGGAGGTGCTGGGCATGGGATAAAGAGGCTTCCAGGGAGACCTTGCTGTGCTGCGGCTCTGCCAAACCACTGTCTCTAGAGAGGGCCCGAGTTCAGGGAACCCAGGGCAGCCCCTGCTGTCTGCGGCCTGTGGAGGAGGCAAAGCTGGGTCGGTGGATCAGGGAGCCTGGTCACAAAGCCAACTTAGCAGGGTCACTTTCCCAAGCCACGGGCTCCCTGCACCTGCAGGGGCGTTCTGGGAAGAGTTGAGCTGGGCTGAGGATGCCCTGCACAGCCCCAGGCTGACCCAGGTCACAGTACAAGCTACTGCGTTTCCAGCCCAGATGGAGCTTAGGCGAGATCCCGATTTGCTCATGATCCTAGCCCAGAGGCTGGCCCGGAGTCTCAGGGGCCCGGCATTTGCTGCATGCAAGAACCATGGAGGGGTGCAGCTTCTACCTTTGAAGGGTGTGCAGTCTCCTCCAAACACACAGCATGCCTGGGTGGCACACAACGTGGCTACCTGCCGTGTGCCGGGCTTTAGAATGACCCCACCTGCTGACTCATGGGGATCCTCCAGAGGGTTTGCAAGTCAGTAAATCTTTCCAGGAGCAGGGAACCTCTTCTTTCTCCTGAGGAGCAGTTAGTGGGACTGAACCAGGCAACAGCCCAACACTTCCCAAGCAGGCCTCCTGGAGCATCGTTAGAGCAAGGGGTAAACTGCTAGTGATAATGGGCTCCTGGGAGGAGAGTTTGCAGAAAGGCCTAAAGCGCCGAGCAAGATCTCAGGACGGTGGCCCTCTGGGAGCTTAGGACAAGTTCTAAACCCAGCCAAGAAGCTGAAGGGTTGACCAGACAGAAGCTGAGGGGGAGAAATGAGCATGCTGGGATAACTGCTGACCCCCGTCTGGGGGCAGGGCTGCCTGGTTGGAGCTGTGGGAGCTGACTCAGGCCAGACCCCACCTGCTCTGAGACGCTGAGGCCACCCTCAAAGTTCACAGCCAACTGTCTCACGTGCTCGTCCGTATCCAGGTGGGTGCCTGGGGGAGGGGGTGGCTTCTGCAAGTGCTGCCACCCCAGGTCCAGAGTCCCACACTCAATGCCCGGGCCCTTGGCCACCATGCTGTCTCAGGAGAAAGCCACAAGCCTCCCAGATGCTGTGTCCCACTGGGTGGAGGCCCTCCTGAGGAGACATGGATCGCACCAATGAACCACACAATCTGCCTCTGACACCTTGAGGCCTCCTCACCCCCCACTATCATCACCCCAGTGCCGCTTCCCACTCTGGACTAGAGTGCATAGATATCAGCAAGAGATAAAACTCATGACACATGAAACCCAGGAACAGGAATGGGAATAGAGATACCAAAAGGGTAGGGGGAAGGGAGGTAGAGGATGGGAGGAACGGGAACCGATAGCAATGAATGACATATAACCACACACCCCTCTCAGGGAGAGGAGCAACAGAAACCTGAGGATAAAAGAGACAATGGTCGATGTGAGATATGAAAATAATAACAATCTATAATCTATCAAGTAACCATGATTGGGGGAGGAGGAAAAAAAGAGGAGCTGATCCCAAGGGCTCAACAGAAAATAAATGTCTAGAAAAGAATGATGGCAATATACGTATGACTATGTCAGATACAATTGGTGTATGGATTGTAACAAGAGCTGTAAGAGCCCCCAATAAAATAAATAAACTTAAATTTAAAAAAACACACCAAAAACCTCCATCTGCACAGTGAGGCAGTGAAGGGACAAGTGTCCCTAGTCCCTCGGCTCTCACACCAAAGGCTACCTTTAAGTGGGGGTCTGGCAAAGTTGTGCATGGGTGGGCAAAGCTATCAAGCGGCCCATGAGGGACTTCATTGGCCCTGGAAAACTGGGGGGGAAGGAGGGGTGGCAGGCAGAGCTGAGGCCGAGTAGACACTTGGTAAGGCTGTGGGATTGAGCGGCAGAGACATGGAGGTTTGGACATGAGTGGTGGTGGACTCAGGCCGGCTGTGATGCTGCCTCGGTACCAGGTCCCCTCACCCCATGCTCTCCCGTGCTCTCCCAGGCTCCAGGTGCAAGACTATGCCTCCTGGGCAGCCAGTGTGCAGTGAGATTTGCAGGTGGTGGAGGAGCCCCAAGACCCCGGCAGTGGAGCCGAAAACTTCAGTGTCCATCAAGAGCTGCGGGCCAAGCTGGAGGCCCAGAAGGAGCTGCACCAGTGCGCCACCCAGCGGGGACAGCAGGTGCTCCAGGCTACAGGGCCGTCCGCCGTGGAGGTCGGCTCCCCTTTCTGGCCCTCCCCCAGCCCACTGGACCACTGCACCCTGGCCCCACAGGGCCAAGCACCTTTCTTTTCTATTTTTTTAATCATTTTATTGGGGGCTCGTGCAATTCTTATCACAATTCATACATACATACATTGTGTCAAGAACATATGTACAGGCTCTTCCTCTAACTGTAGCGGCCTGAGGTGACCTGCTAAAATGGTTCGCTACTCATTTGACCCAGAAAACCCTACAAAATCCTGCAAATACAGAGGGTCGAATCTCCGGGTCCACTTCAAAAACACTCGTGAAACTGCCCAGGCCATCAAAGGCATGCACATCTGGAAAACCACCAAATACTTGAAAAACATCACTCTGCAGAAGCAGTGTGTGTCTTTCCGACGGGACAATGATGGTGTTCGTAGATGTGCCCAGGCCAAACAGTGGGGTGGGACCCAGAGTTGGTAGCCCAAAAAGAGTGCTGAATGTTTGGTTCACATGCTTAAAAATGCAGAAAGTCATGCTGAACTTAAGGGTTTAGATGTGGATTCTCAGGTCATCGAGCACATCCAGGTGAACAAAGCCCCCAAGATGCACCACCGGACTTACAGATTTCTTGGCTAGATTAATCCACACAGGAGCTCCCCCTGCCACATTGAAATGATCCTGACTGAGAAGGAACAAATCGTTCCCAAGCCAGAAGAGGAGGTTGCACTGAAGAAAAAGATTTCCCAGAAGAAACTGAAGAAGCAAAAACTCATGGCTTGGGAATAAATTAAGCTTAAATAATAAAAGGGTTTTTTTTAAAAAAAAAATAACATATGTACATTTGTTGCCATCATCATTCTCAAAACATTTGCCTTCTACTTGAGCCCTTAATATCTGCTGTTCATTTTCCCCCTCCCTCCCCACTCCCCCCTACCTCATGAAACCTTCATCATTCATAAATTAATATTATTTTATCATATGTTGCACTGTCCAAAGTCTCCCCCTTCCTTCCTCTCTGCTGTCCCTCCCCCAGGTAGGAGGCTATTTGTAGATTCTTGTAATCAATTTCCCCTTTCCACCCCACATTCTCTCCACCCTCCAGGCATCGCCACTCTCACCACTGGTCCTGAAGGAGTCATCTGTCCTGCGTTCCCTGTGTTTCCAGTTCCTATCTGTACCTATGTACACCCTCTTATCTAGCCAGATTTGTAAGGTAGAATTGGGATCATGAGAGTGGGGGGAGGATGCATTTTAGAACTAGAGGAAAGTTATATGTTTCATCGTTGCTACCCTGCACCCTGACTGGCTCATCTCCTCCCCACAACCCTTCAGTAAAGTGTGTCCGGTTGGCTACCAATGGGCTTTGAGTCTCCACTCTGCACTCACCCACATTTTCAATGATATGATTTTTTGTTCTTTGATTCTTGATACCTCATGATCCCTTCGACAGTTCGTGGTCAAACAGGCTGGTGTGTTTCTTCCATGTGGGCTTTGTTGCTTCTGAACTAGGTGGCCACTTGTTTATCTTTGAGCCTTAAAGATCCCAGATGCTATATCTTTTGACAGCCAGGCACCATCAGCTTTCTTCACCACATTTGCTTATGCACACGTTTGTCTTCACTGATCGTATCAGGAAGGTGGGCACCCACTGATACGATTTTTAGTTCTTTGATGTCTGATAACTGGTCCCTTCTACACCTCGTGGTCAGCCAGGCTGGTGTTCTTCTTCCATGTGGGCTTTGATACTTCTCAGCTAGATGGCCGCTTATTTATCTTCAAGCCTTTAACACCCCAGACGCTATATCTTTTGATAGCCGGGCACCGTCAACTTCCTTCACCACATTTGCTTATGCACACATTTTTCTTCAGCAATCGTGTCGGGAAGGTGTGAATCCTGGAATGCCAATTTAATAGAACAACGTGCTCTTGCATTGAGTAAGTGCTTGAGTGGAGGCCCAATGTCCATCTGCTGCCTTAGTACTAAACCTATAAATATATGCACATAGATCTGTTTCCCTACACTCATATAAATATATTTACATATGTACATTCCAGTCTTTGGACCTCTATAAATACCCTTTGTCACCTAGTTCTCTCCTCTATTTCCTTTTACTTTCCTCTTGTCCCACTATCATGCTCAGCCTTCATTTGGGTTTCAGTAATTTCTCTTGGTTACCTTGCCCTTGCTGAATCCCTACCAGACCACTCACACCCTCCTTGCTACTGATTTTGAATAACTTATTGCTCCCCTGTCCCTGGGTTGGTCAGCACTACCCCTTTGCCCCCTTCTCTCCCACTCCCCTATTCCCCCGGAACTATTGGTCCCCTTGTTTTCTCCTCCAAACTATTCATGCAGTCTATCGTATCTAGATAGGTCTGTAGAGATAATAATATGCACCAAAAATCAAGTCATTGCAAGATAGGCAATGAGTGAGAACACAGCAATGACAACAAAAAGGAAACCAATTACCCATAGAAGAATAAATTAATTTTGGAAGGCAAATGCTTTGAAAATGATGAGGGCAAAAAAATGTACAGATGTGCTTTATACAACTGATGTAAGTATGGATTGTGATAAGAGTTGTATGAGTCCCTAATAAAATGTTTTTTTAAGAATAAAATAAAAGAAAAAAATTTTAAAGAAAGAAAAACCTATACATAGATGAAGGTCTGATTTTTAATCTCTAGGCGTGTCCTTCAGTCAGGTCCAATGGGGTACCATGCTTTGGCCCCAGAGTCTGTCCTTTGTACTACCTCAGGGTCTCCCTGCTCTGCTCCCACGGTTGCTCTGCCACACACTTTTAGTGGTTTGCCTCAGTGCCATAGGATCAGTCTGGGCCAGTTCTAACCCTGAGTCTCCAGTGTTGTCCCCCTTAGGGCACTGGGCCATCAATGGACGGTGTGTCTCATAGTGGGACCAGCCACATTGTCCACTCTGTCCACTGGCTGTTCAGAGCCGGGATATCGTCCTCCAGGCCTGATGGGCCTGGATATGCTCCACTCTCTCTTCCTCCCCCTTCTTTGCTCCCATTTGCTCTGATCAAACATGCCCCTCTCTCCTAGATGCAGCTTCAGTGCTGTCCTCTGAAGTAAATTCTTCTGGGGACAGGGGCAGTTGTCCACATAGCTGGTATGGGAGCCCAGCCCTCAGGCCCCTCCACTGGCTCCCCACTCCGTGCGGGCACACTGCATTCATCTGGCACTGGCTTGATATCTGGTCCCTCTTTCCCTGTGGAAACACAAACAATACCCTCCCCTTGGGTGGGACAGTCAAGCACCTTTTCTCTGGAGCTTCCCTCAGCACCACCTTCGGTTGTGTCCATGCCCATGCCCAGGTCCAGGAAAGGCTATGCGCCCTGCAGGATGCTTGGGAGCAGGTCTTTCAGGCCTGGGAACGGAAGCAAGGGAGACGGCAGGCCATGCACCGCAAGCAGCTCTTACTCAGACAGTGTGGAAGCTGGACAAGATCCTGCAGGCCCAGGAGACAGCTCTCCTCACCACACACAGACACACTGACCCCAGGACCTCCAGTCCTCCTGTAGTACCACCCCAATCCGCCTTGCTTCCTGGATCACTGGCTGCTATTCTGATACGGAGCTAGATAGTGTGTCTTCCCAAGTGGCCAAGGGGACTCCTGAGCCTCAGGTCACTCAGGGCCATCTCCTCCCCGCACCTGGCCCCGGCCAGCCAAGCCCTATGCGGTTTGGTTGGAAATTGATGGGGCTCCTCACCACCTCGTCAGAAGTTGGGATGTTCCTAACAGCCCCCAGGTTGGAATGCTCTTCTTCCTCAGGTTCCTTCTCCTCCTGCTCAGCACCCACCTCCCCCCCCCCAGCCGCAGGCCCCTTGAGGCACCCCCAGAGAGCCCAGGCTGTAAACCAAGGTTCTGGCAGATGTTGCTGTCTAGGGTTCCCTTTAAACCACCATCTGTGCCCCCGATCACCCCCCCCCACCTCTGTGTCACCTCCATGGCTGCCCCAGGTCTCCCAGGAAGCCAGTGTCCTGGAGGGCTCTGTGGAAGAGGTGGAGCGGCTGATCCAGAAGCATGGCACCTTCCCGAGGTGCTGAGCACACAGGACAGGGAGGTGATGGCCGGGACGGTCATGGGCATGACCCTGATAGGGCCGGGGTATCCAGACTGTTGGGGGAACACGGGTGAGGTGTGTATGCACACCGAACCTGTGCTGGTGGGTGAGGGATTACCAAGGAGCCAGGGGCTCCAATCCAGGGCTGGTGACGAAGCCGAGGTGCCCAAGCACCCAGAAGTGCATGGGGATGGGTTAGGCCACACTCTGGGGACCACAGAGGGCATTTGGATCTGCCCATATCACATGGCCCCTGCTTCCTTCTGCCCAGGAGCCTGGCCAACCCTCAACTGCAGAGCTGAGGGGAGGCCCCTGGGACTTATAGTGAGGGCTATGGGCTGTGAGCCAGCCCCAGCAGGGGTACACTCGGTACTCAGGGCTGGGTCCACCTCCCACCTCCCACTATGCAGGAGGCTGTGCTGAGAGAACAGGCCAGGGTGCTGCAAGGCCCCTGGGTTCAGGGCCTGCTGGGCACAATACGTGAGCGGCCGGCTTGAGTGGAAGCCCTGGGAGAAGGTCAGTGACACAAGCTTCACACCTCTCTGATTACTGCCGGCTTTCTCAGGGCTGGTAGCCAGGTCAGAGGGCACCCCACCTGAACCCCTTTTCACCTTTACAAGTGACCTTCAGCCCCACTAGGGGCCAAGGGGCGGCCTGCGGTGGAACGGGATGTGGAGAGTTTAATGGCTTTTCCAGGGGCAAAGCTAGGACTGGAGCCCAGGGCCCTTGATTCTCAGACCCGTGTGGACACCTGTCATCCTGATGGGCAGAGTAGACAGGGCCCCAGTGGTGGTTGAGGGGCACCCTCCACATGAGAACCCACCCATGGCCCATGCCCAGCCACTTCCTAGATCTGAAGACTGATGGGCCTGGGCCCTGTCATCTTGGGTGAAAGAAAAATTATTGTGCTGTCCCTGAGCTTGGTCAGCATTTCACTCCTTGGCAGAGCCCGAGGGGTAGACGGGGTCACCGCTTGGGACCAAGGCAGTATGAACATCTGGGCACTCATGTCCCCACCATCACACAGGACGGCGACTGGATCCAGGGGTGGGGCCAGCAGCTGGAATAGCCTGTCCCTCTTGGGGACCACAAAGAGAAGCTGATGCGGTTTCAGAAACACCTGGCCTATGAGACAGAAACCCCATGGAAGGGAGGCAGGAAGGGAATTGACAGGAAGAGCTGGGACCCCTGCTAGGTACTGGTTTTCCATCCAGCAGCCTTGTCCCCAACACCCGCAGTGTCACTGTGCAGACACTAATCAGACTCTGTCACCTGCCCGAGGCCAAGACCAAGACCAGCCAGGAAGAAAGGATCGAAGAGAACCCTGGGCAGAAGGGCACAGGCCAAGCCTGTAATGTGCCCGTCCTCCACAGTGTGCCCTTGCTAGAGTCCTGGACCTTGGGAAGGCTCTGGAGAGCATAGAGAGGCTGCTGCACAGACATGAGGCCTTGGAGCAGGAGATGGGCCTCCTCCAAGTTCAGGGGCAGGTATGCCACTGGGTCTAGCATCGGGGCCAGGCCAGGGGACCTCTTCTGTGGGACGCTGCAGAGGAAGAGCTGAGCCAGTACACTCCCATGCCAGGGGCCTCTTGATCACAACTTGATCCCCTTCTTCAGCCTCCGGACATCCCCCATATCCCAGAGCAGAAGGCAGCCCTCCTCTGCCAGAGAAGCCTGGGGTCAGCCCGCAGCCTCGGCCACAGGTGCCAACAGTTCATGGACAGCTGGCACAGCTCCAGAGCAGAGCCCAGAAGTGGTATGGACACCCTTTGGGTCCATTTCTTCACTCCTGCCCCCCTTCAGCAATCAAGTCCCATGCATCTCCTTGACTCCTTGTTTTAGGGTACAAAAGAGACCTTCAGGACAAACAATGTAAAGAAAACATCGATCAAGTCTTAAAAGAGACCACGACCACACAATGACCCAGACACATCATCCGTGAAACAAATCCAGGGAGACTCATATGTGTGTAAGAAAGAGGTCTACTGGCGATATCTAAAACAGATGGAAATAGAGTTACCATATGACCAAGCAACCCCCCCCCACTCTTACTGGGCAAGAAACAAACCAAGATCAAACATCTGTGCTCCAAAGTTCATTGGCACAGTTCACAATTGCAAGGAATTGGAAACAAGCCAAATTTCCATCACCTGACAATTGGATTAAAAAGCTAGGGTACCTCTACCAGCGGGGATCAACGATGTAATGTCACACCGGAAGTTCTTGGCGCCCCAGCATGGGGCTCTGGGCTTCCTGCCTCGGAAGCGCAGCAGCCGGCAAGGCGGGAAGGTGAAGAGCTTCCCCAAGGATGATGGCTCCAAGCCGGTCCACCTGACGGCCTTCCTGGGCTACAAGGCCGGCATGACCCACATTGTGCGCGAGGTCGACAGGCCAGGCTCCAAGGTGAACAAGAAGGAAGTGGTGGAGGCCGTGACCATCATGGAGACCCCTCCCATGTTGGTGGTGGGCATCGTGGGCTATGTGTAGACACCTCACGGCCTCCGGACCTTCAAGACGGTCTTTGCGGAACACATCAGTGACGACGAGTGCAAGCGGCAGTTCTACAAGAACTGGCACTAGTCGAAGAAGAAGGCTTTCTCAAGTACTGCAAGAAGTGGCAGGATGACGAGGGTAAGAAGCAGCTCGAGAAAGACTTTAGCAGCATGAAGAAGTCCTGCCCGGTCATGCGCGCCATCGCCCACACCCAGACGCACCTGCTCCTCCTGCGCCAGGAGAAGGCGCACCTGACGGAGATGCAGGTGAACGGGGGCTCCGTGGCTGAGAAGCTGGACTGGGCCCGAGAGAAGCTGGTGCCAGTGAACCAGGTGTTCGGGCAGGATGAAATGATCGACATCACGGGGGTGACCAAGGGCAAAGGCTACAAAGGGGTCACCAGTCGTTGGCACACCAAGAAGCTGCCCCGAAAGACCCACCGAGGGTTGTGCAAGGTGGCTTGTATCGGGGCCTGGCATCCCACCCGTGTGGCCTTCTCGATGGCCCACGCTGGGCAGGAAGGCTACCACCACCGCACAGAGATCAACAAGATCTATAAGATTGGCCAGGGCTACCTCATCAAGGACGGCAAGCTTATCAAGAACAATGCCTCCACCGACTAAGATCTCTCTGACAAGAGCAACAACCCCAGGGCGACTTTGTCCACTACGGGGAAGTGATCAATGACTTTGTTATGCTGAATGGCGGCATGGTGGGCACCAAGAAGCGGGTGCTGACTCTGCACAAGTCTCTGCTGGTGCAGACTAAGCGCCGTGCCCTGGAGAAGATCGACCTCAAGTTCATCGACACCACCTCCAAGTTGTGCCATGGCCGTTTCCAGACCGTGGAAGAGAAAAAAGCTTTCATGGGACCAGTCAAGAAAGACCAGATTGTCAAGGAGGAAGGCACATAACAGATGGTACAGCTGGTGGGATCAGAATAAAGACTTCTTTTTCAGTGGGGGGGAAAAATGTGGTACATACATATAATGGAGTACTACACATCGCTAAAAAGTAGTGATGAAAATTTGAAGCACATCACTGCATGGGAAGAACTGGAGGAAAGCATGCTAAGTGAAGTAAACCAAGCACAAAAGGACAAGTACACTTGAGTCCACGGAGGAAAGCTTTAAAAACAATGCAAAAGGGACATAGGGGAAAAGCTACTGTATAAACATTCCTGGGGTGAGGACCAGGTAATATGGCAGGGACCAGACCAAATTCAGGGATACACATGGTAGACAGATAAAAAGAGGCGGGGAAAGGAAAAGTAATAATAATAATAATTAAATGGGTAGTGGGATCACAGGGCACTAACCCGCCCAAGGGTGCCACCGTGAACCCATATATCTCCGATCTGCCTGCCTCTGTGCCTTTGCCTGTGCTCACCCTTTCTCTACTTGGCTCGGTCCTACACCTGTTCTTTTGTGTCTGGCTTATGTCATTACCAGCAGCCCTGCTCGCGTAGTGGTTACGAATTGGACTGTGATCAGCAAGACCAGCAGTTCAAGTCCACCAGCTGCGCCTTGTGAGAAAGATGAAGCTTTCTATGTCTGTAAAAGAGTTACCATCCCCGGAACCCGTGGGGGCAGTTCCACTCTGCCCTTTAGGGTTACCAGGAGTCAGAGTTGACTGGATGGCAGTGAGTTGGGAATTTTATTTATTTAATTCCCAGCATGTCTTTTCAAGGTTCATTTGTGACCTGACATTTATCCCCCTATTTTAATGAAAGGACACGACTCCGTTCTAGAACTCGAACTCACTGACTTGGTCCATCCATCTGTCCACGGACTGAAAGGCGTCTTCCACCTTTGGCTGTCGTAACTATAATGCAGTGATGTCCATAATTTAAAAGAAAACATTTTGACATGATGTTTTTAGGGGACACAGTGAGACCAGAGCATTTGTCCCTGCCAATGAAGGGACTGGAGGTCAATCCTATTTTTTCCTTCTTTTTTAAGTGTCTCTATTCCCATCTACAAAAGTTGGGCCCCACTCAGGACTGTATATGGTTTCTCTCCTTGAAACAAAAAAATCCATTGTTGTGCCCATTACCTAGAGGGGGGAACGAAGCTTACAAGCTAGTGCCCAGAACCAACACCCACAAGGCTGGTGGCTGGAGGAGGTCTGTGTGCCCACTGTGGCTTCAGGAGGGACAGAGGGGCCTGCAGGGGGGCCACTGGGCCTCAGAGACCTTCCAGGCGAGGCTACAGGAACTCCAGCAGCTCTGGGGTGAGCTAAGGGCCAACTGTAGGAGGAAAGAGGCCACGCTCCAGGAGGCCTGCAAGGTGGGATTGTGCACGCCCTGGGCCAGGTTGGATGGGACCCCAGGTTGCCCAGTGCCCACTGCTCACCCCACGTCCTGTCCCAGGCCCTGCATACGGGGGAGCATCTGGGAGCTGGAGAGCTGGCTGCATCCTGTGGAGGGGGAGCTGCGAGTCCCTGGCAGTGGATAGGACCGTCCTGGGGTGGATGAGCTCCAAGTGGGGGCAAACAAGACTCGTTTCAAACACCAGCTCTGTCTCCTCTAAGGGCCCGTGTACAACTGCGACAACACAACATTGGGTCCTGCTGGGTCCCCATTAGCATCTGGGAGGAAGGCTATTTATTACAGGGAATCCTACTTTTGTCCCTTGGTGTTAATTGCAGACTCACTGGGTGACGGATTGTATCTGACATGCACCACGTTTGCAGCAGCAAACACCAACACTTTGTCAAACTCCATTTGGTATTGCTCCATCCCTCCATTATTCTCACTAATGACAAAAATAATTAACACATTTATATAAAAGCACAGGATGAGGAAAGCTTTAATTTATGCATCTAGCTCTGGGTCATCCCTCTTATCAATATATGACAATCTAATGAGGCTTAATTAAAAAGTAGCAGTGAAGCAATTTAGGAAACTGAGGGATTGTCATGAGTCCTGGTTGTGACAGCATGTTTTGTGCACCATGGAAGATAACAGATTTGTCTTCTGTGGTATCTCATATCCATCATCCCCAAACTACCTGCTCTTAGGGGTAGAGAGAGCGAGCTTGTCTTTGAAAAAAGTGCCTGTGTTTGGTAGCTGCTCACAGGATGGCAGGTGTAATGTATTATGAGAACTTAACAAGGCTCTGAGAAGATGGCTATTGGAAGGTCTGGGTGGAGGGCAAGGTCATGGCCCTGAAGGATTCAGGATCCAGAAGTCAAGTCAGAACTGGATGCCAGAGATTTTCTCAATCCAGCCCTCTTTGCCCCTCCCCTAAGGCCAATACATTTCTAAGGGTTATGGATTCTACTTCAGAATCTTTCTCAAACCCAGGGCCCTCTTCACCATTATTGTCTAGACCTGGTCACCTCTTGCTTTATAAATAAAAATATGGGTTTATTGTAAGTCTGGGCCTGTTAGGTTTCTCGGGTGGGAAATGTCTCGGTCCTTGGCTACACACTGGAAAGAAATTCACACCAAAGCCTGGTTGGTAATCCGAGTGGGTTTATATACATGAGAGAAGAAGGTTCCGGCGTTACACTAAACTGAACACGGGCACCCTTATGACACTGCACACTCAGCCCTGCTGAGTGGAAGGCAGAGAAGCAGCTGAAGGGAAGGGGCGGTGGTCTCCAGATTCCAGCCTTTTAAGGGTTTTCAGCTGGGAGGCGTCAATTAAGCTCTCCTGGCTTGGGCTTAGCCCGCATTGGCTTCCAACCTCCTGTAGGGGGCCCCCTAAGCATGGAGAGGAACAACCCCTTGTCTTGCTACCTAACCGGTCTACATTCCTGCATGGCTACATTGAGATGGAACTAGCCCCTTTAGACAGCCTGTGTGGTTCACCAGGAGACACGGGCCCCAGTGTTCCCTGTGACCACCTTAAATTACTGTTGGAATTTATATTACCTGTGTGGGTCTGTGGGCATGGGACGTTTCCATGCCAGAGACCTGAAGTTACACAAATAGGCATCCAGAACAGAACTCATACAGGCTCTAATAAGATGCTCAGATGCTTCTCGCTAGGATGAGAATTTAACGAAGTGTGTGAGCAGTTCAGATCTTGTAAGGGAGAACAGGTCAGTAGGGTATCCAGAGAAGAGAGCAAAGGTCAGGGGAAAGGGAGGGGGCCCACAGACATCTGTGCTCTGTGTTTTGCCACAAGACAAAAACCGGGTCTCCTTGCCAAAGAAAGCAGAACAGCAAGTCCCTCAGAACTACGACATTTTTAAACATGACCTATACAACACTCGGCTGTGGGAGGCGCCTTGGAAAACCATAAAAGCCCTAAAAGAGGGGCAAGGAGGAAGCCCAAGTCTTTGATTTTCTCTGCTGTGCTTTCAGTGTTGAAATGTCTGTGCACGGAGCCTTTGAAATTTCAGAATCAGAGAGTGGATTCACAAGCCAAGCTCCTGCTTTATTCTTCAATGCATTTTGGCCCAGCTTCTCCTTGGTGAGACATGTAACAGAAATTCTGGACTTAGGAGCCACTTGGTCCTTGGACACTAGGAGATTTCAGTGGAATCTGAAACAGGGCTCTAACCACCAGCTGGACTGGCCTAGGAAGCCCAAGTATTCAGTCTCCAAAACACCAACCTCCCGTTGCTCTTCATCTGCCTCCACCTTGGTCAGCTTTAGTGTTGTCCGTGGAAGCGTTTGGCACCCATCTGATGCTTCGGAACCCAGAAAGGAGGAAAGGTAAAACTGGGATTCAAATGAAACAGATTTAAGCAGGACCATAGCCAAGATGTGCACAGGGCTCCTCGCAGCATTTGTCACCTTCATTTCCCTCTTCGGACTCAGACGTGGCAAGGTTCAGAAACAAGCTTTACCAGAAAGAACAGCTGTGAACCCAGCCTGCTTCCAAGTGAGAAAAAGCCCTTTACACATGAGTTCCTGAGGTCAGCCCAGCCCTGTGCGTCCCCACCCCTCCCAGAGTCCCCGGCTCTCTGGCGAAGCATTAAAGCAAGTGGAAGCAGAGATTTGCTCAGAATAAAAAATCATTTTTCACAATAGCACGGCACGTTCGGGATGGCAATCACGGCTGCACAAACCATATCCGTCCTCCAGCCATAATGTTGGCGCCTCAGTGACCACGCACATACATTGTGTGGCGAGACTCAGAGCCTATTCCATTTGTTGTCAATTGTTTCCTTACTCTCCATACTTTGCACTTAGGAGACATGCTCTCTGGAGGTGGTTGAGGCTTCCCTTGTCACCAATAATCATCTCCTACGCCTTCCTTTACAGTCACTAATTTGATGTGTTCACTCAAAGAAATGCCAATAATATGAGGTTTCAGAGGAGAGCTCCTAGAGCTCCCCCAGACAAACTGGAGGCCGAGTGTCACCGTCATTATCCTGAGCTGGGAGGGGGCACTAGTGTTCCGGAAGCTGGGGATCCGTCACTGCCTGCCCACCGCACAGACAGAGCAGGTGCTGGTTATAATTGCTTCTAGACGTCCTGCCATGCTGAGTTGAAAGTCAAACCCATAAACGCTGCCCGACTACAATAAAACTGGAGTACACAGACATTTCTGCATCATTGCTGGCTGAAAATATACTGAGTGGAGTTGGATGAGATGGCAGCAAGTGCCTAAGGAGGGGATGCTGTGGGAACACCAACAAGATGACTGTCAGTCGCCGTTTCCTCTTCTCGTCTGCTTCCCCCCCCCTATCTTTCAGGACCAAAAGACATGACAAATATGTAAGGAAACAAATTTGTTCATTTTTAGAGGAGTCTCCCTCCCCACCCCACCCCACCCCCATCCACCTCTGGCCTCCTTTGAGCAAGTCAGTAGAACTTTTTTTTTTTTTTAAACCTGGCTTCTACTATGGCAGTTTCCGGAGTTGCTATGTGGCTGTGTTTAAAAGTCGCCTTTGGGATACAGAGCACAATCCTTGTCACAAAGGCATTCTCCCAGTCCCAAATAGCAATGCGACCTCATTTTAGAAGATTGTTCTTGTTTCTGTAGACCCAGAAAAGAGTTCAAGCTGTTGATCTTGACCGTGGTTGTCGAGTCAGCCTCTCATGGGCACCTCATGGGAAGCGGAGCAAATATGCCAGTCTGTGCTATCACCAGGGCTGGGAGGGGAAGCCAACCGTGGCGGGCCATAGGTCGATGTGTGGATGGAGATAATCAGGTCTTTCGTCCTTATTCTATTTCAGTCTGGAAGCATCACTGAAGCCTGCTCAGTGTCATAGCAACGCACAAACTTTCACTGACAGTCTGGGGCACATTGGCTGCAAATCGAACCCAGGTCTTCCCGGTGAAAGACAATGAGAGATCTACCACTGAAGCACCGTGGCCCTCACCTCAAACCAGGGCAGTCATTTCCCACAGATCTACCAGAGTTCAAACCAAACCACAATGCAGGATGACTGAGATTGCCACCAGCATCTGATACTGATGCAGAAAAAAAACCTAACTACCATTTTATTGACTCCCACTCATACCGGCCCAATAGGACAAAGAACTGCCCCTTTGGGGTTTTGAGACTTTAAATCCTTACAGTAGTGGTTCTCAACCTGTGGGTCGCGACCCCTCTGGGGATCAAATAACCTTTTAACTGGGGTCAACCAATTCATCACAATAGCAAAATTACAGTTATGAAGTAGCAATGAAAATAATTTTATGGTTGCAGGTGTCCACAACATGAAATGTATTAATGGGTGGGGGCATTATGAAGGTTGAGAACCACTGCCTTACAGAAATAGACAACCTCATATTTCTCCCACGGACGAGCTAGTCAGTTCAAACCCCCGACCTTGCGATTAGCAGCTTAATGCACAGTCCACTACACCACCTGGGCTCCTAATGCTATAATAAGAGGTACTATTGTTAGATCTCTCCTGGGAGAGATATACCTCAGGCCTTGGCTTCGCGCGCGAAAGAATTCACTTCGAAGCCTGGATTGTGATCCAAGTGAGTTTTTTGAGAGAAGAAGTTTCAGGTTTACACAGGCACCTCAGGGCCCCTCACGGGGCACAGCCTACCTAGAAGCTGCTGGAGAGAAAGTCACTCAGTGGGCTCCGGGATCCTGCCTTTTTTCTTTTTTTAAAAATCGTTTTATTAGGGGCTCATACAACTCTTATCACAATCCATATATACATCAATTATGTAAAGCACATTTGTACATTCATTGCCCTCGTTATTCTCAAAACATTTGCTCTCCACTTAAGCCCCTGGCATCAAGTCCTCATTTTTCCCCTCCCTCCCCGCTCCCCCATCCATCAAGAAACCTTGATAATTTGTGAGTGGTGATACTGAGAGGGTTGTGGGAGGGTGGATTGGAAAGAGGGAACTGATTACAAGTATCTACATGTGACCTCCTCCCTGGGGGACAGACAACAGAAAAGTGGGTGAAGGGAGACATCGGAGCGGTCAAGATCCTGCCTTTTCAATTCCTCCATAGGGAGGCATGGTTAACGGTCATGGTCAACCTCAATGGCTGGATTGAATTCACCTGGCCCAGATGGGCCAATCCAGGTGTAATGCCCACCTAGGTGTACCACCCCTTCCTGGCCGGAAGTTTGAACCTGAGCATATGTAATGGATGACCCAGTCCCTATGCTAAACCACCTAATAGTATTTGCAAGATGCCAATCACCATTCTAAGTTTTTTGTGTATAATAATTCAATTATTCCACTTAACAAGCCTATGTGTGGACGCTATTCTGGCCTCATTTTACAGATGAAAAATCAGTGGCACAGGATGATAAAGTCATGAGCCTAGGACCACACAGTGAGGAAGTGGGAAGGAGAGATTTGGACCCAGGCTGCAGAGCCCATGCCTTGGGTGCCTACAGCTGCCATGTAGGACACAGAAAAGCATGGAGCAGACTCGGCATAAGACATTAGGGAGTTGGGAGGACTGTAGCATGAATGTGTGTGCTATGACTTCATGAGAGTAGCTGCTACTCAGATCCAGAAGAGAATACAAGCCTTTTGCAAAATTTATTTTTGCCAAGAGAGGGTGGAAAACTGCATCTTGTGCGAAATCCCCCCAACCTGCACATGTGCATAGCTATTTCAGAAGGTTCCAAACAATGTGTGCTGTGCGGCAAACCAAACTGACCTCAGGGGGAGCTGGTCTGTGGGTTATGTTAGCCAGAAAGTGAGCAGTTTGAACTCACCAGCCACCACTCCAAGGGAGAAAGAGGAGGCTTTCTGCTCCCATGGACTTACAGTCTTCGAAGTGGCAAGGAGCATTTCCATGCGTCCTATGATTAGGATCTCGGAGGGTGAGGGTGGAGTTGGTTGAGACCTGTTTCCAGGGCATTTCCCAGAAGGGCTTCCTGCAGTGATTCTGCCTTCAGGAATGTCTGATGACCTTGAGGGCAGCAAAGTCCTAAACACACTGGGGCAGTGGTTCTCAACCTTCCTAATACAGGTCCTCTTGTTGTGGTGATGCCCCACTCCCCCAACCATTAAATGATTTTCTTGCTACTTCATCACTGTAATTTTGCTACAGTTATGAATTGGCTGAGCCCTGTGAAAGGGTATTATGACTCCCAAAGGGGTCGCAACCCACAGGTTGAGACCCACTGCACTAAGGGTTCCCCTCCCAGGCAGCCCTACCAGTGTCTGGTGTGCATAGTTCTGTGACGTGAGAGAAATGGACTTAGTGTCTTCTTCTGGTGACAGTTGATGTGGGTGGGCTTTCTCCCTATGTCAAATCCCTCTCGAGCCATTTGTCACCACAACAGAGGGAGCCATGCACAAAAAAGCAAGAAGAGGATGCAGCACAGCAGGACAACAAGCAGAACAATGATTGAATAAGCACAATTCACTTCAATCATGAATCGGGTGCCCTTAAGAAGTGAGGAAGACCCCAGTCTAGTGACATTAGATCAGGTTTAGGGATTGAGTGAAGGGACCCCTCTTGGCTCCCCTCAGCCCCTATTTTGCTTTCCCATTGACCCTGACCCTTGCATCATGATTGGTCCTTATTCCAGCATGATGTTTGGTTTCATAACCACGGCATATGGGAATGTGTTAGTCGATAGGTTATACAGGCACAGCCTCTGGAATGGGTAAGTGAGGAGGCGATTAGGGCTCACTCATGCAGACCTCTAGTTGTCCTTGACATGACTAGTAGAATGGATCATGTGAAGTGATTTTAGATCGGCGTTGAGATCTGATAGGTCATGCAGACTTCTAGCTGATCCTGGCAGTACCCTATTTTAAGGAAACAGAATGTTTGGCGTTTAAGTCGTATTTGAGCTTAAATTTTGAGCAATAGGCTGTGGTCACAGTGAGAGTCTATGTGGAGACCCTACATCCATTTTGAGGGGCCACAGATTCAGCCGCCATTGAGTTCTTTCCTACTGCTGACTGGCAGTGGAAAGCTTGTCCCTCAGGCAGTGTGCTTGCATCCACTCCCCGGGCCAGACTCAACAATATACGGTAGTGTGCACATCCCAATAAAGGTCCCGCTCATGCTCTCACAGGCCCTCCTGAAACTCCATGAATTGATCTGTCTTCAGTCACAATTTTGTGACAAAGTTGTTTGTTTTCTATGTCTTATTTAAGTTTTCAGGAGCCCAGGTGGTAATGCTGGATAGTGTTGGACTATTAAGAGCAAGGTCGCTGGTTCAAAGCCACTAGTCATTCCACAGGAAAAAGATGAGCTTATTGCTTCCTGTAAAGGTAGCAACTTCAGGATCCCTACACAGAGTCACTATGAGTCAGAGTCAGCAGGACAGAATGGGTGTCATTTTATTTAAGTAACTGTGGCTGTGGGTCCTTCTGACACCATTGTGGCCTCATGCGGATGCTCTCCTTCTTCCAGAACAGCAGTTTGTGCCTTTTTCTTGTGTAAAACTTAGCAAAGGAGTTCCTAATAAGATATAGTTGAATTGGGGGTCTTTTCCCCCTAAAAACAAAGTAAATACATAAATAGAAATGAGACTATAGTTCTAATAACCAGTTGGAGAGTTGAGAGAGATGAAATCTCAATCCTGATAGAAACCCATTGTGACTGAGCACCTGCTCAAGGTCATACACAGCCTATGAGGTTGAGCCTATGTGTTGGGGAGTAATTGTGTACATAAAGTTATCAATTTATCTTTCTAAAGATTCTGTCTAAAACTTACTTTAAATAATAAGTTTTCCCCTGGGCTAGATAAAGTTCAGGGAGTTTAACCCCCTAGTATCCACCCGCTCTCAGCATTCATCATGTTAGGCCAGAGGAGGCAAATCATACCCACTACCCAGAGAGCACTGCTTCCAAAAGCACATTGCCTGTGCCGGGGCAGAGGGGAGGTACCCGGACCGGAATAGCTGACAGAGTGGAACCAGAGAGCTCAGCCCCCAGCTTCCCGAGGGAGCAGCTGTGATGGTTCACTTCTGGATGAATATGTTTAAGCAAAGGCCAAGGGCATGACTTGGGCAGCTCAAAAAGCAGATGTGCAGAGGTTGTTCACTGCATTCCAGAAGTTCACACACTCTCCGGAGGCTCCTTGGCTCAATGGCAGGAAGTCATTGGTGGCTTCCACCTTCAATCCCAAAAGGTCACTGCCGTCCAGTGGATTCCAACCACAGTGACCCTATATGGAGTGTTCAAGACTGTAAATCTTCATGGGAGCCAGCAGTCTCATTGTCCCTCTTGGGACAGGGAGCTAGCAGCCCGTTTTGCCACCAGGGCTCTCCTTCCTCTCTAATTCTGGATCCAGTCCCTCCGAATATCCTGCCTTGCCCTTGTCTAGGCTTCTTAAATGCGTTCCACGCAGCTTATGTTAGTCTGGGTGCATTCGAGAAACAAATCCACAGAAACACATATGTATAAGAGAGTTGTATGTAAAGGGTGAGTGCACATCAAGAAAACATGCTCGTATGTGCTTATGCACCCGCTTTATCTTCAGCGATCATGTCGGGGTAGGCTGGTGTGCTTTCTCCATGTGGGCTTTGTTGTTTCTTAGCTAGATGGCCCCCTGTTTATCTTCCAGCCTTTAAGACCCCAGACGCTATATCCTTTGATAGCCGGGCACCATGGTGCTTAACTACTACACCACCAGGGTTCATTAGCATGTGACTTATCTCCTGTCATTCACACTAGATGCTCAAAGTAGCAGGAGACCAGGTTTCTCCTTTGTGGCCACACCAGGTACTGACAGAACCAAGAACAGAGACACAGTTATATATCTTGACTATCATTTGCATATTATATGCCAGGAATCCCTAGGAAGTGTCTTGGAATTGTTCTACTCTGGTTCAAATTTCACACACCCTCCCAGTTTCCATACTGACTCTGCCAAACCCCTAGTAACTGATTTGCACCTCCTATCAACTTGGGGAAAAGACCCTATGCCAGATATAGAAGTGGACATACTTGGTACCCAGAAAACCTGTTCAGTGTTTTGAGGGCGGCTCAGCAAACAAAATGGGCACAGTGATTATGCATTCAGCTGCTAACACAACACTCAACTCTGTAGTGGTTCTGAAAGAGAAGGACATGGTAGTTGGCCCCCCAAAAGAGTTACAAACTTGGAAACCCTATGGGTATTTCTATAGGGTCGCTATGTGTTCCAATTGAGATGATTGTCATAGGTTGGGTTTGGTTTAACCCGTCTTACTGAGGAGACTCCTTCTTTACACGCGATCAGTTACTTTAGAGGAAAAAGACATGCCTGTCCCAGAACAATCCAAGGACTGGTAAAGGCAACACCCACAAAGACACTCCCTCTGCCTTCCTAACTCTAAAATGCTGCCCATAAAACACTCTGCCTGGTAATATCTGGGCAGCACACTGGGGAGGTGCAGCAAATGTGTGTTGAATGTATGAGGCCATTTCATAGTTTGGCTGCACGATCAGGGTTTCTGTCATAAAGCCGATCTCTTTTACTCCACCTCTCAGCAGAGATGAACACAAGCTTCCCGTTTTTTTCTCGGCAATGTCCTTGTCAAATAAAAGTTCCTTGTAGATCAGTAACTTGCCACAGAGCAAAAGATATGGGAAGAGGCTCATCTTTCTCCTGGCTATGAAATAGAATGGCAAGCCCCTCCCTTCAACACACACACACACACACACACACGCACGCACGCACGCACGCACACACACGCGCGCACACACACCCCTGCCTTACAACTACATTCGGTTGATTAGCAAACAAAGCTCTACAACCCAACTATGTGTTTTTCTTCTCCAGAGGAATGACAGACTTACATACCCTGCATTGTCTTTTTTTAATGGAATTGCCCCAGTTCTCCTCACCTTTCCTTAGATAGTGCAGTGAACTATTAGATGACTGCAGGTATTGAAAACTAGTACTGATTTCCAGTTTGTGTCACCTTTGGCTTTGAGCACCCTCCACTTCTCTAGTAAGCTTTCCATTGCTTTGGGGAAATGTTCTCTCTCTGAATTTATTATGTGAGGGGGGTAGGGTAATAATCAATGTGCCTATGGAGGACTACCCTTCATGACCTAAACTCATTATGGGGCATCAGGTTGGAGGAAAGCTTATTAACAACCTGCATTATACAGATGACACAATTTTGCAGAAAATGAGAAGGACTTTTTTCACTTGCTGATGAAGATGAAGGATTAAAGCCTTCAGTTTGGATTATGACTCAAGGTAAAGAAAGCCCAGACCCTCACAACTGGACCTATTGATAACATCATGATAAATGGAGGAAAGATCGAAATTGTCAAGGATTTTGTCTTGCTTGAATCCACAATCAATTCTCATGGAAGCAGCAGAGAAGAGAACAAATGATACATTTCACTAGTCAAATCTGCTACACGAGACCTCTTTAAAGTGTTGAAAAGCAAGAGATTACTTTGAGGTCTGGGGCGGGTTGACCCAGGCCATGGTAATTTCAACTGTCTCATATTCATGTGAAAGTTGAACACTGAGTAAGAAGACCAAAGAAGAATAGATCTATTTGATTAATAGTGATGTAAAAAAGTAATGAATGTACCATGGACTGCCAAAAGAACAAACCCATCTAACTTGGATGAAGTACAGCCAGAATGTTCCTCAGGGCATGGATAAGGAGTCTTCGCCTTAACTTTGAGATGTTGTCCGGAGTGATCAGTCCCTGGAGCAGGACATCGTGTTCTGGAAAGTAGAGGGACAATGGAAAAGAGGAAGGCCCTCAACAAATGGGATTGACACAGTGGCTGCAACAATGGGCTCAAACTTAAGAACAACTGTGAGAATGGTACAGTACCGGGCAGTGTATGATTATGTTGTATGTATGGTCACAATGAATCCAAACCCTCCCTATGACGCTGAACAACAACAACAACAACAACAACCTGACTGACTCCTCTGGGAGGACTCTTGAATGTGAGATAAATGGAACGAAGCCAGCGGAAGGATTGGAGGATGTCTTAAGTTCCTGTCTTAATCTCCTTAACCAAAAATTATCCAACAAGTCAGTAGCCTTAAAACACTTTTCCCCCTGCTTTGGAGCTTACAGGTTCACATTTGGGGTGCGACTCTAGGTCAGGGTCCTTCTTTGTGGATACCAGAAAGTTCCTTGGCATTCCTCGCTATCTTTTTCCCCTACTGTGTGTTACTGGATCTATCCTGGCCTTTAACTCAGAAGTGTTTATGTTTAGGCTCAAGCCTATTCTCATATGGCCTCATTTTTTAAAACATTTTATTAGGGGCTCATACAACTCTTATCACAATCCATACATTTACATACATCAATTGTATAAAGCACATCCGCACATTCCCTGCCCCAATCATTCTCAAAGCATTTGCTCTCCACTTAAGCCCTTTGCATCAGGTCCTCTTTTTTTTCCCTCTCCCTCCCCGCTCCCCCCTCCCTCATGTACCCTTGGTAATTTATACATTGTTATTTTGTCATATCTTGCCTTGCCCTATCCCGAGTCTCCCTTCCCCCCCTTCTCTGCTGTCCATCTCCCAGGGAGGAGGTCACATGTGGATCCTCATAATCAGTTCCCCCTTTCCAACCCACTCACCCTCCACTCTCCCAGCATCGCCCCTCTGACTGACCCATCTCCTCTTCTAAACCCCTCTATGAGGGGATCTCCAGTGGCCATACGGCCTCATTTATATTACAAAAGAACTCCCTTCTTTTCAAGCAGGATCATGTCCACCAAGGCTCAAATTTCTCACATATTTTGAGGGGGCTACAGATCAATCCATAATGGTTCTTTTGGGTAGCTGTAACAAATGGCTACCAATTGAGTGACTTAAACAGCAGGCATTTGTTCTCTCACTTTTCTGAAGGGCAAAGGGTTAAAATTAAGGAGTGGGCAAGATTCATTCCTTCTGAGAGCTCTGAAGCAGAATCAAAGTAGCCTCTCTCTGCTTCTGGTCACTGCTGCTAATCCTTGATATTTCTTGGCTTATAGATGCACTGATCCAATCTCTGCCAGTGTCTTCACACGGGTTCTCTGTGTGCCCACTCCTCTTCTTATAAGAACACACCAATCAGTGCATGTAACATCCATCTGAAATCTAAACCCAGAAAGATGGAGCTCTTGAAATCCTTAACTAAGCACATATGCCAAGACCTCCTCTCCAAGTAAGGCCATAGCCTCAGGTTCCATGTGAACATGAATGGGTGTGTGTGAATGTGATTTAATGTACTACAGAGGGCACGCTTTGGCCTCAGGAGGAGTGTTTCGCCAGTACCTGCTTCACAGTCCTGAGATTGCCCAGGCATTTGCCACATTTTCTTGTCTTCCCACCATTTATCCACCATTAGGCCTTTTTCCCTAAGTTAGTCAAGCGTCAGTTTCTGTCACTTGTGATCATCACCCTCCCTCCCGCCCAGGTCACAAATTTAAACTGATACAGGCAGTTTCTTTAATGAGCACTATGTTAACCTGACTAGCAAGCATTGTAAGGAGGGAGGATGATTCAGGGAGAACCCGCTTGCTTCATCTAGCTTCGGGGCAGTCCACAGATGATTGATCCCTGAGCCACTAACGAATTTTGCAACTGTCACAGAACAATGCAAATAAGTAAGATCCACATCTGCTGAACACCATCATGAGGTCAAACTGTGTGTAAATAAATGCCTGTTTCAAGGAGTGAGTAAATCCTAAGGTAAGGAGTGACAGGGCTTTGTTGGCATAAACCCAGCAAGGCATTATGGGTCGGATATTAATGAACTCATGCTCCTGGGCCTCACAGAGCCCCAGCTCAACTGCTTCAGCTTGTTGACAAAACGAACTCAGGGTACCCGGAGAGAGTACTACCATTTTGATGAACAGGGTTGGTTGGGGATGATGCTTCCTAACTTGCATTTTAATACAAATTGGATGCTTCATCCGAGCAATGTGGAAAGAGCATTCAGATAAAAGAGAGGGACAAACATCAAGTGACCAGAGGATGAAACTTCTATCTAATCTGTGCCCACTGGAATTGCTTCGGGGGAAGGTATTTTTTGGTGGTGTGGGGTTGTTCCCTACCCTGCTCCAAGCCTTCCTCCTCATGCCCACCCCCACCCCACCATACATCCTACTGGGAGAATGTCTCTGAAGAATGAAGTTTTAATAAATGAAGCTTTAATGAGCCTGATAGTCTGCCTTAGACCCCTTCAAACTGTAGTCTTTCATTTGTATTCTTCCATCCTTTTTGAAGAAATGAACCTGATGGCAGGTAGTATGTTTCCTTTCCAGGATGAGCTGATAGAGCCTCTCGCTGCTGCAGTTGGAGGTGAAACATTAAACCCATCTCAACCAAGCCAGTCTTCATTTGCACTGCATGCCCTCTCTGAGCTCCAACCGCATGCTTCATTTGAGGATGACAAAGCCTCTATTGTCTGAGAAGATGCGCAGACATATGAACTAATCAATGCTCCCCCTGTCCCCGGGGAGTGTGAAATTCTCCCATCATGACCCACCAGCTTCCCTGGAAATTCCTGTCTTAACTCAGGCACTTAATATCATTGGTGTCTCTGCTTCCTTCCTTCTTGCACAGCCCCCAGGCATTGACTGTCATCCTTTCTCTCCCTAAAATATACTTTGAATCTATTCACTTCATGCCATCCCTACTGCCCCAAGGTGTGTCTTGCATTGACTATGAAACTAGATTCTGTATCCATTTTCCAGGGCTGTCAAAACAAAGCATCATAAATCAGGTGGCTTTTAAGAACAGTCCACCACCTGTCTATCAGTTTGTGGTGCAGTGGTAGCTAGAGTGTTGCTGTGAAATTGGAAGCCGTGCCACCGATATGACAAACCCCAGAAGGGTCAGCAATGATGGTCAGGCTTCAGTGGAACCTCGAGCCCTGTGGTGCTCAACCTTCCTTTAATACAATTCCTCATGTTGTGGTGACCCCCAACCATCAAATCATTTTCCTTGCTACTTCATAACTGTAATGTTGCTACTGCCATGAATCGGGTGACTCATGTTAAAAGGTCGCTGGACCCCAAAAGGGGTCACAACCCACAGATTGAGAACCACTGCTCTAGCCTAAGGCAGACTAGGAAGAAAGACCTGGTGATCTACTTCCAAATATTAACAAATGAAAGCCTTATGGGTCACAACAAAATATGGTCCTATAGAGTGCTGGAAGATGAGCCACTGACCTGCACACAACAGCTACAAAAATAGACTCAAACACACCAACAAAGGCCTGCTGAACTCCAAAGCCCTAACAAACCCACAGCCCTCAAGTCCATGCCAACTCATTGCGGCCCTATAGGACAGGGGCGAACTGTGTATTAGTCTGGGTGTGCTAGAGAAAACTCGAGGGAGACTCATGTGTATGACAGAGAGTTGGTGATTTTTAAAAATCATTTCCCTATTATTTAATCATTATATTAGGGATTCATACAACTCTTATCACAACCCATCCATCCATCCATTATAAAGCACATTTATACATTCATTACCCTCAGCATTGTCAAAACATTTGCTCTCCACATAAGCCCCTGGCACCTGCTCCTCGCTTTTCTCCTCCCTCCCCACTCCCCCCTCCTTATGAACCCTTGATAATTTTATTGGGGGCTCATACAAATCTTATCACAGTCATTCCATCCATCCATCCATTCATCCATCCATCCATCCATCCATCCATCCATCCATCCATCCATCCATCCATCCATCCATCCACCCATTGTGTGTCAAGTACATTTGTACATGTGTTGCCCTCATCATTCTCAAAACATTTGCTTTCTACTTGAGCCCTTGGTATCAGCTCCTCATTTCCCCACTTCCATCCTCTCCTTCCTCCCTCATAAATCCTTGATAATATATAAATTATTTTGTCATCTCTTACACGTCAAACATCTCACTTCCCCCACTTTCCTGTTGTCCGTCCCCCAGGGCAGAGGTTTTATGTAGATCCTTGTAATCGGTTCACCCTTTCTACCCCACCTTCCCTCCACCCTCCTGGTATTGCCACTCTCACCACTGGTCATGAAGGGATCATCTGTCGTGGATTCCCTGTGTTTCCAGCTCCTGTCTGTACCAGAGTACATGTTCTGGTCTAATTCTACCTTATAAATCCAGAGAGAGAGTTTTATATCAAACAGTAATTGTACATTAAACAAACATCCCAGCCCAGTGCAGATCAAATCCATAAGTCTGATATTAGCCCATATGTCTGATACCAATCTATAAATTCCTTTTCAGACCCATAAAACATGTGCAGTGATGCTGAATGCAGGATAATCACAGGCCAATGGGTGGAAAGTCTTGTGGATCCAGTGGCATTGTAAGCATCTCAGTGCTGGCAGCGATCTCTCTGAGACTTCTTTGGCTTCAGAGGTCTGGTCGCATCCATTTGGCTTGCCTTCTGCAATGTCTCCCAAGGAGTAGCAGAGAGAGAAAGAGAGAGAGAGAGGTGTCTTCCACCTCCAAGGAGGAAGTACCAGATTTCTCAGAGTTCTCAGGAGAAGGCTATGCCCACATAAAATTCTCACTGACTATCTCCAGATTGGCAGCCTAGACTCCACGCCTACACTCCTAATCCTTAACTTGACACAAGATTAGGTGACTACCACAGGCTCCTAATCCATAACAAGCCCATTTATTTTTTCCCTGCATACCGACACCAATCCAATACCCAAAGCTTTACCCAATGGGTGGAGATCTACTTCTAAAACATGAATATGGAAAAATCGCTTTCGCTTGAAGGCTCTCAAGGAAATGCTCACTGAAAACTCCATTCCTATTATCTCACCTCCCCCAAATTAGTCTTCTTCTGGGCTTTCAGTCACACCAAGATCTCTCCTGCCCCAAGGCCTTTACATGCACTGTCACCTCTTCCAAGCCCAGAAGTGCCAAGTTCAAAGTTCCAGTTAATCTCCCTGATCCTGAATTTTAAGAACTGTGTGTGTGGGAGGGAAGGGGTTGGGCTGTTTGTTGAACTGCTGGGTTTTGGAGCCATTTGTTATGCAACCTCATTTTGTCAATGACTGGCTAATTAATGGACCATTCATCTGCTCTTCTTCCACGCACAGCACATGGCTTGTATCTTTGGGAGCACTCTTCCACCATGCTCCATCTCCATGCTTCTGCTGGCATTGACCCAACCTGCCAGCTCCAGGCCTGGCTAGTCAGGGCATGACTTTCCTCTGTCCAAAGGGACTGGGTCAGACTCAGTATGTGACTCATGCTAGGTTAATGATATCTAACCCTAAAAAATGCCCCAGAAACAATTGCCCCATTGCCAATGAGTCCATTTTGAATCATAGAAGGTCCCTGTGGGGTTTCTCAGACTGTAAATATTTATGTGAGCAGAAAGTTCCATCTTTTTCCCTATGAGGTAGCTGGTAGGGTAGCACTGCCAACCTTGCAGTTAGCAATCCAATGCTTACCTGATAGTACCACCAATGATTAGAAAGGAAAAGAGCCTCTCTCTAATAGAATTCCTGAGCTTCTAGATAAAACTAAAGCTGTCATCAGGAAGCCTGCGTGAAACTCAAAAGGAAACAGCACTGAAAGGAAAAGGTTCAAACTCTGATGGTATCAACTGAGTGCCAGAACCCAGCTATTCCTGATGCTCTGTCCCCAGACTTACAAATTCCATAAACCTACCCATTAATTTCTTCTCCTGCTCCTTCCCTTCTCACGCCCCAAGGTACTTTGACTTAGCTTTGAAGGCACTCACAATTTCACGGGTTCTGCCTTGAACAGGTGACTGCTTGCTTCCAGTTCAGTCCTGACATTGTCCCTATCTTTAGCCATGTTAGGCTTGCGTCCTAGAGCTTTCCTTTGCTTGTCTCCCTATTGCTCTTGTCCTATGAAGTCTGTGGCTTTATCTATAAGTCTAAGTCCTGCCCTTTCGCTTTCGTAGAAATCTGTCTCTGTATCTTGGCTCGTGGCAGGTTGTGTCCTTCATAGATGACTGTCCTAATGTTTCACATCGTACATTCTCTCTCAAGATGAGTTTGTGTTCACTTTTCCAGAAACAGGGCCTGCTTTCCCTCTTCCTTGCATCTTGGCAGGCCTTTGACTATGGCAGAAGTGTTGCTCTGTGACTTCCACCTGGTCGTATTGGGTTGTTCACCATTGGGACCCTGTCAGGATATTGCAAGGAAGACCAGGCCAAATGAAAATGTCACATATAGGGTTCTTCTTGAGCTCCAACCAATAGAAGTATCAGTCGTGTGAGGGAGTGAGTCTTAAGAGAGCTGCAGCCTCTGTCCTTTGAGCTACCCCAGCTAATGCTTGATGAAGCCAAAACTAGTGTCCTCACTGAGCTCTGCCCAGATTGCAGATTTGTGAGCAAAATTGATATTATTATCATTACTTTAAGATGTTATTTGTGGGGATACTTTCTGTTAGCAGCAGATCATCAGAATACTGCCTAATCAGACTGCATTGCCAGTTTTACTCTCTCTCCCCATATATATATATATGGATATATATATATATATATAGATATAGATATATAGATATCCTCCACACATGTGTCAGTTGGTTGTACTATAATGGTTTGTGTATTGTTATGATGCTGGAAGCTCTGTTCCCAGAATTTCAAATAACAGCAGGATTGCCCATGGTGGACAGGTTTCAGTGAAGCTTCTAGACTAAGACAGACAAGGAAGAGGGGCCTGCCAGTCCGCTTCAAAAAATTACTGAAAGAAAACCTTATGGATCACAAGAGAACACTGACTGACTAATGTGTTTTGGACACACTATCAGTGGACAATTGCTAGAGGAAGACATCATATTTGATGAAATAGAGGGACATGGAAGATCCTTATTGAGGCAGATTGACCTAATCGGTGCAACAATGGACTTCAACATTCAGGAATGTGTGACAATTGTGCAAGATCTGACAGCACTCCATTCCATTTCATATAAGGTCTCCATGGATCACAGTAGACTTGATGGCACTCTCTATATGTTTGTCTTCAGTGACTTCTCATAGGGCTGCTCTGCCTGGCAGTCTCTATTCTTCATGCTTCCAAATGGGGAGCACAACAAGTCCATAGTCACTGATATTCCCCTCAATCCCCAGGTCAAGTAAGGAGGCATAAAGCTAGCTAGGTTGTTCTCTTTGCCTTGTCTCTCTTCCTTTTCCCCTCCTCCAACAGGGCTAGAGGGGGTAAATACTTACCTTGCAGTTTCGAAGAGAATTTCTCCCACACCAAAATCTTCTCCTTCCTCAAAAGGCACATACATGCTTTTCTCCTTGTTTTGAATTAAAATGGCAGATGGGATGGTAGGAAAGAAGATGAACTAGTCTAACAGAATGGCCAAACAGATTTACCTTCCACATAAGAATGCAAATAACTCCTCAATCTTGTTATAGAGTCATGATATGATGAGCTCCATCAAAGCAGAGTAGAACACCACGGAGGTCAGACCAGAAAGACCATATTGAGTTGGTTTTGTATGAGAGATTCTAGTTGCTAATTATACTTTTTATAACAGACAGATGGCAGGTATAGAAGTCCAGACTTAAAATGTCTTTATCTAATTGCCTGCCTAAATATATATTTGCAATATGGTCTTCAAAGGGAATACTTTCTTTACCTTAAATTCCATTTCTTTTTCCGCTCTTTTATGTAATTTTATTGAAGTATCATTGATGTACAATAAACCATTGTGTGTTTTGCTCTTTGAGGTTTTTAAAAAGAATCATTTTATTGGGGGCTCCTACAACTCTTATCACAATCTATACATACATCCACTGTGTACATTTGTTGCCATCATCATTCTCAAAACATTTGCTTTCTACTTGAGCCCTTGGTAGTAGCTCCTCATTTCCCCTCCTTCCCCCTCCCCCTCCCTCATGGACCCTTGATAATTTATAAATTATTATTCTGTCCTATCTTACACTGTCTGACATCTACCTTCACCCACTTTTTGTTGTCCCTCCCTCATGGAGGAGGTTATATGTAGATCCTTGTAATCAGATCCCTCTTTCTACCCCACCTTTCCTCCACCCTCCTGTTATTGCTACTCTCAGCACTGGTCCTGAAGGGGTCATCTGTCTTGGTTTCCCTGTGTTTCCAGTTCCTATATGGACCAGTGTATATTCTCTGGTCTAGCCAGGTTTGTAAGGTAGAATTGGGATCATGATAGTGGGCGCAGTAGAATTTAGGAACGAGAGGAAAGTTATATGTTTCATCGTTGCTACACTGCATCCTGACTGGCTCATCTCCTCCCAGCGACCCTTCTGTAAGGGGTTGTCCAGTTGCCTACAGATAGATTTTGGATCCCCTAACTGTACCCCCCTTCATCCACAATGATATGATTTTTTTGTTCTTTCATGCCTGATACCTGATCCCTTCTACATCTTGTGATCACACAGGCTGATGTTCTTCTTTCATGTGCACTTTATTGGTTCTGAGTTAGATGGCCACGTGTTAACCTTCCAGTCTTTAAAACCCTAGACTCTTTATCTTTTGATAGCTAGGCTCCATAACCTTTCTTCACCTCATTTGTTTATACACCCACCTTTTGTCTTGAGTGATTGTGTCGGGAAGGTGACCATCATGGAATACCAGTTCCTTAAATTCCATATCTATAGGCTTAAGACTTACCCACAGGAAGCCTACTTTTATTTTATCCCTTGTACAAAATCTTGCAATAATTTTCTCTTTTTGGGTAAGTCCATCCTCAATCACTTATCCTTTAACATTTACAAGAATTTATCTGTAACCAACCCCATTTACATAGTCTCATTCATGCTATTTCCACAATAATTGCTAATAACCCTATTTTTTAGAATCGGCAGAAAGCATCAGCATCAATATCCCATTGCCACTGAGTTGATTTCAACTCATGGGTACCCTATAGGACAGAATAGTATTGCCTCATGGGTTTCCAAGGCTGAAAAAAAATCTCTTTATTGTGAGATGGGAGAAAGTTTACAGAATACATCCGTTTTCCATTTGACAGTTCACACATATTTTGCTTCATGATATTGACTGCAGTCTGCTCAACGTAATATCACTATCGCACTTCCTCCTTGTATTTCCTGTTTCCATTCCCCCTTCTTTCCTGACCCTTCTGAACTTTATCTTTGAATAAATTATATCCTTTTGATTCAAATAGTTGATTAGTGTTACTTTTTACCTTATACATCTACCTATTGTTTGGCTGAAGATTGAGCCAAGGGAGTGAGTTCCGTTCCAGATCTGAAGGTGCCTAAGGACAACAGTCTTGTGGGTTCCAAGAATCTCTCTCTGAGCAATACCCCTGAACTTTTAAAATAAGTTTAAACTTTGTTGCACATATTTCTCCTATCCTATCCCAAAATTCCAAAGCAAACTAATTATCATTGTGTTGAAGCTGACTCATAGAGACCCAACAAGATAGAATAGAACTTCACTCTTTGATTTTCCAAGGCTTAAATCTTTACCAGAGCAGACAAACTCATATTTCTCACATGGAGCAACAGATAGGTTAGAACCACTTACTTTGTGGTTAGGAGCTCAATGAGGAGTCCACTCTGCCATTAGAGCTCATTTAGAATGCTATCCAGGATTCCCTAATGCTATCCCTCTCAGATCAGTTGGTAGTGGTAATAAATGTAAATCTTAAGGGGGTCAGACTGCCACATCTTAACTCTTCCTTGGGGAAGATGGTGGGTTTGAACTGCTGATTGATTAGCCCTTAAGTGCTTAATTACTGCCTCACCAGGGTTCTCCTTAACATCAGAACAGTGGACACTTATTGGTTTATCTTGCTGGTCTCTGTTCCCTAAAAATTGCACTTCATCCACAGGGTTTTCTTCCACAACACACAGCTGCTAGTGTTTTTGGTTTGTTTTTCCACATGACTTCACTTTCCTGGTCAAAACTGATTTGTCCAGGGCTAAACACACAATGAAAACATAGCCACATATGCACACTACAAAATTTGAAGTGAGACAGCGAGCTATTTGTTGAGTTTTTTGAATGACAGAAGTCTAAAAGGAAGTGTTATGATACAGGAAACAGTGAGTTTTGATGTCTAGGATCTATGCTGGGGACCCAGTTGGCACTCCGAATGACTATTCAAAGTGATGGTATGAATTCTCCTCTTCCATGACCTACACATACAATAGATATAACCACTAAGTCCATAATTTGACAAATGTCTTGTGTGATTGAGTTTGGGTTCCCCATAGGATTCGAACCTGAGACAAAGGTTTTAATTAAGCCATTTTGGGGGAGATATCAATAAGGAAATGGGAAATAGAAAAGGGAAAGAAGGCAGCCAATGAAAAGTACATTATCAAACAATTTAAAATTGTGAGCAACTGAAGGTTAATCTTACTGGAGACACTAGAAAATCCACTAGTTATTCTGCCCAGAATGTGAGGGAGTGTGGCTATTTGTCCAACAACTCCTATGGGTCATTGGTTAAGGGTTACTCCAGGAAGCAAGAATTAACTCCACAACCTCCTAAGCCATGCATGCTCAGGTACAGTGGTCTACAGAAACTAGAGAAAGCAAGAAGAGAGATGTGCTGGCCATTCGGAATTAGGCTAGCATACCAAGTTGTCAGACATGTCAGGTTCTTGCACTATCATAACTTGTGAGATATACCACTGGTATTTCAAACACAAGCATAGTTACCCGTGGTGGAAAATTTTCAGAAAACTTACAAGCTAAATAGACTAGAAAGAATAACCTGCCAATCTACATCTGAAAAAAATAGTGGTGTTTGTGGAGCACATTGATAGCAGTGGAATATTGTTTCATATAGTGCAGGATGATGAACCCCTCAAGTTGGAAGACACTCAAAATATAATTGGGGAAGAGCTGTCTCCTCAAAGTAGAGTTAACCTTAGTGGTATAAAGTTTTCAGGACCTATATTTGTTGATGTGGCAATGACTCAAAATGAGAAGAAACAGCAGTACTGCAATAACCACTAACAAGAAGATGGATGCATGAATATGGATCTAGAAAAATTGGAAGCCATGAAAAAATGGAACACATAAAGATCAAACACTCTAGGTGTTATTGAACTGAAATAGACGGGTATTGGCCATTTGGAATGTCATAATAATATGGTTTACATACCAGAGTAACAAATTTGAACGGAATGGATGACTTTCATGTTAAAAAAGAGAAGGTTTCAACATCGATTCCAATGTTCACCATTGTTAGGTGTAGGATATATTACACCTACAAGGATGAATAATTAATAAAGTTATTATTCAAATTTACACACCAACCACTAATGCTAACAATAAAGCCATTGAGGATTTTTACCAACCTTTTCAGTCTGAAATTGATGAGACATGCAATCAAGATTACTGATGACTTGAATGCAAAAATTGGACACTAAGGAGGAGGATCACTAGTTAGAAAATAGGGCCATGGGGATGGAAGCCACATGGGAGATCTCATGATAGAATTTTCCAATAAGGATGGCTTATTGATTGAACATTTATTTTTCAGTGATGTAAACAGTAACCATAGACATGGATCATGTATATTGGATAGAAATACACAGGAATTAAATCAACTACATCTGTTGAAATAAACTACTATATATACTCGAGTATAACCCAAGGCAACTAATTTTACCCCCCAAAGCTGGGGTGCTTTTTCAGCATAAAAAATGTGCTGAAAAAAACTAGGCATATACTCAAGTATTTACGGTATAAAGAAGTTTAATATCATCAGTCACGAGACTGGAGACCAACTGTGGAACAAACCATCAATGGCAAATTCAACTCGAATTCAAATAAAATTAAAACAAGTCCCCAAGAGTCAAAGTATGAATTTGAGTATATCTCATCTAAATTAGAGGATACTTCAAGAAGAAAGTTGACACAGTGAACACAAATCACCTGAGATGATACGAGTTCTGCAATAATATCAAGAACATCATAAATAAAGAAATTCAAAGATAATTAAAAAGATAGAAACTAAAGAAAAGACAAAATGGATGTCACCTTGAATGTGGAGTAGCTGAAGCCAATGAAAGAAATGATGAAGTACGAAAAAGAGAGAGAGAGAAATATAGAAATAATTGATGAAGTAAAGACGCTGAATAAAGAAGCTGAACATAAAATTTCAAAGGGGAATTCAAAAAGATGGAATAAAGAATTATATGAAAAGGTGCAAAGACCTGGAATTAGGACAGCAAAAATGAAAAGCATGTGCATTTCACTAGCTGAAAAAATGGAAGAGAAATTCAAAATACAGAATTACACAGATAGCATCAAAAGAACATGAAAGGTATTCACTGACCACATGAAGCCCAGGCTCCACAGCGCTGAGTCCAGAAGACCAAGATAGCATAGGGTTCTCACTGCAGATTGCTCTGAAAGTGCTCACAGTAGTAGGCCCTGGATCAACTGGGGAAAATGTAGAACTCAAAATAAGACTAACCTTAGGATATGATAGGCACTAGTGGAATTCCCATTTGACACCTGACCTCACCTCCATGGCTCAACTTTCAGCCCCCAAATAGGAGACCTATCCTGTCAACGATGTACAATTCTGAGCCCAGCATTTGTCAGGGAGTTACTCAGAAGGCAGGAAGGAATGGGAAGGAAAGACCAATGGAAACGGCAAACAAAGGGAGGGAATAGGAAAAGTAGTATTGCATTGTAGGTATTGCAATCAATATCATAAAACATTGCATGAATTGTAAGGAAAATCAATTTACTCTGTAGATTTTCCCTCACATGACAATCAAAACAGTGTAAAAGAAAATAAGTCATATGACCGAGTACACTGGTAGATCTTGCTGAAGACCAATTTCCAGTGTTAAAAGATGTCACTTTGAGGAATAAGGCACAGCTGAGTCCTAGTGGTATAGTGGTTACAAACATAATGCGTCAGAACCAACCCAATTGGGTTGCTCAACACAAGATCAACAGTTCTGCTCCCATACAAAATTCCAGTACTGGAAACCCACAGGGATATCTCTCCCCTGTCCTATAGAGTTGCTAAGGGTTGGAATCAACTTGATGGCAGTGAACTGGATGTAAGCCAGGCTGACTGAAGACACAAATCAAGTGACACTCATATATGTGCAATAAATAGTTTTCTATCAAGAAGTCACTATAGTATTTCTATTTCAAGGAAATATCCCAGGCCAGTCCAACTCAAGTCCATAAGTCCAACACTAGCCCATAAGTTCCTTTCCAACTTACGCAGTTACATGCAATGATGCAGAATGCAGGGATGTCAAAGGCCAGTGATTGCAATGTCGTGTGGACCCAAGGTCGATGGAAGCATGGTAAGACTCTGGCAGCTCTCAACGTGGCAGGAAGCAGTCAGGTGAATGCAAAAAGAAGGGGAGCTTCCCAGGGCCCTCCTTATGAGAAGGCCATGGCCACAAAGAGGCACCATCAGGCTATGGTGTGATTGACAGATTGGATACCAACCTTACACTTTTACATATCTTCAAACTGACATAAAATTATATAACTATCATACTATGGCATTTTCAATCACCTCATATGTACTTGAAAATGGACAATAATTATGAAAGATAAAACAAAAGTTGATGTCTTTGAATTATGATGCTGGTGAAGAATATTGAATAATCTATGGACTTTCAGAAGAAGGAACAAATCTTTCTTGGTGGAAGTAGAGCCAGAATGCTTCCTAGACATGAGAATGGCAAGACTTCATATCACATACTTTGGACATGTTAACAGCTGAGCATAGTCCCTAGAGAAGGATATCATACTTGGTAAAGTGGAGTGGTGAAAAAAAGAAGAAGGTCCTCAATGGGATGAATTGGCATACTGGCTGCAAAAACGGTCCCCAACATTAACTGTGAGGAAACAGGCTGTGGGTGGTATGAGTTAGAGCCAAAGTAACAGTGTCTAACAATGACAACTCCCCTCCCACGCCCCATCTGTCAATTTGCTGCACTGTGGTAGCTTGTGCTTTGCTGTGATGCTGGGAGTTAGTCCACTAGTACTTCAAATACCAGGCAGGATCACCCACGGTGAACAGATTTCAACACAGCTTCCAGACTAAGAACTGACAGGACGACAATAAATCAGTCCACTTCTGAGGGATTCATCATTGAAAACTTTCTGCATAGCAGTAAAATATTGTCTGATATAATGCCAGAAAATGAGCCCCTCAGATTGCAAAACAATCAAAATATCAGCGAGAAAGATAGCTTCCTCAAAGTAGAGTCCACCTTAATGATAACTCAAAACCTCACAACAGGAGCTGTAGATAACATCATAATAAATGGAGAAAATATTGAAGTTATCAAGGATTTCGTCTTGCTTAGATTCACAACTAATGCTCATGGAAACAACAATCAAGAAACCAAATAACATATTGCATTAGGCAAATCTACTGCACATAACCACTTTAAAGTACTGAAGATCAAGAATTTCACGTAGGATTAAGTTGCGCCTGGCCCAAGGCATGGTATTTTCCGCCACATCTTATGCATGTGAAATTTGAACATTGAATGAGAACGACTGAAGGAGAACTGGTGCATTTGAATTAAGGTACTGACAAAAAAATACTGAAAGTACCATGGGCGGAGAGAAGAACAAACAAATCTGTCTGAGAAGAAGTGCAGCTTAATGTTCCTTGGCAGATAGGATGGCGAGATTTCATCTCATGTGCTTTGCAGATGTTATCAGGACAGACCAGTCCCTGGAGGACATCATACACATTACAGTGGAGGGGTTGCAAAAAGAGGAAGACACCCGATCAAATGGATCGAGACAATTCCTACAACAATGGACTCAAACAAAACAAAAATTTTGAGTATGGGGCAGGACCAGGCAATGTTTCATTCTGTTGTGTAGGCATTATTATGAGACAGAACTGACTTGAAGGCATCTAGCAACAAAGTGTACTAAAGCTTCTGGCACCTTCATTTGCTAATGGATTATAATTCAAAATGAGAAAAATCATTGCAACCATTCATTAATAATCAGAACATCAAACGTGCAAAATAAGAATCTAGGAAAATTGGAAATCATAAAAAAACGGAATCTGACCTATAAAGATCAATATCCTAGGCATTGGTGAGTTGAAATAGTCCCTTTGAATCTTAAAATGATAAGAATGACTATGCTGACAATGACAAATTCAAAAGAATGTCTCTTTCATCCTCAAAAAGAGCATTTCTAGATCTATCTTGAAGTGCAATGCTGCCCGTGACAGAATAATATCTATCTTCATACACAAGGAAGGCCGGTTAATAGAACCATTATTCAAATTTTCTTACAAACCACTAAAGCCAATGAAGAATTGTACCAACTTCTATAGTCTGAAATTGATCACACATGTACTGAAAATGCATTAATAATTGTTGATAATTGGAATGCACACATGGAAACAAAAAGGAAGGAAGAGTAATTAGAAACTATGGCTTTGGGGATCGAAAAGAAGCTGAAGACTGCATGAAAGAATTCTGCAAGAGCAATAATTTCCTCATTGCAAACACCTTTATTCAACAACAGGAGCGGCATATATACATGTGGAATACACAGGGATGGAATTGATTAAATCTGTGGGAAGACATGATAGAGAAGCTCAATATCATTGAGACAAAATAAGACCAGGGGCCAACTATGTAACAGACTATCAATTACTAATATGCAAGTTCAAGTCAAACCTGAAGAAAATTAAAATAAGAACGCAAAAGAGCCCAAATACAGCCTATATTATATCTATGGTCGGCTGGGGTTTCTAGAGAAACAAACCAGTGATACTGATACATGTAGAAGAAGGAAATTCATATCAATAAAGAATTTTACATTAAGAAGTCCACACAACAAGAAACCCCAGTCCAACTCCAGCCCATAAATCAGATGCAAACTAGAGGCCCTTCCAGACTCATGAAGCTGTTGGAGGAATAGCCCAAGAAACAGGAAAACCACAGGTTGGTGGAGGCAGAGTTGGGAGAATCCAAAGTCAACAGGCAGTTGGCAGGCCACAGACAGCTCTTAGGGTCAGCATGTTTCATGGTGATTGCCATCCCAAGAAGCCAGACGTAGGGTCCAGGGTCTTTTCATCAGGAAGAAAAAGAGTGAGTCCATACTCCACAGTCTACTTATAGCTATGAAATAGGTCACACCCCCAAGGAGACTGTGACCTGCGCCTTCTGAAGATCCTGGTCAAGCTATATTGACACCAAACCTTACTATCACAATATCTCACCTGAATTTAGAGCCTATCTCAAGAATGGTTTGGACATATTGAACATTAATGATCAGCTACCAGAAGAATTGTGAAATAGCATCAAGGTCATCAATCTTTTTTTTTTTTGTCATGTCATCTGTGGCTATTTATTTATTTATCATAAATCATTTTATTGGGGGCTCCTCAAAAAGATCATTATAATACAGTAAAGAAAGAAAATACTACAGTGGATATCAGAGGAGACTGTGAAACTTGCTCTTGAACCTAAAGCAGCTAAAGCAAATGGAAGAAATGATGAAATAAAAGAGTTGAACAGAAAAATTTGAAAGGCCAGCTTGAGAAGATAAAGTAAAGAATTATATTGTAACGTGTAAAGACCTGGAATTAGGAAAGCAAAAGGAATGAGTACGGTCAGCATATCATATATTGAAAGAACCGAAGAAAAAATCCAAGCCTTCGATTAAAATGTTCAAGGATTATTTATCAAACTATTGAATGATGCAGGGAGAATCCAAAGAATATGGACGGAGTATACAGAGTCTCTGTACCCAAGAATTAGTTGAGGTTCTACTAGTTCAAAAGGCCAAGAGGAAGTTGAAGCTGCAATGTAAGCATTAGTGAAAAGCAAGGAAGGGATAGGAATGGAAATATTTCAACACGCTCATGCAGTGATAGTCCATGTCAAGAAATTTGGAAGATAGCTATCTGGTCAAGTGATTAATATTTGTGTCCATTCTAAAGAAATATGACGCAACAAAATCTGCAAATTAATTTAAAATAACATTAATATGACATGCAAGTATAATTTTATTGACGATAACTTTAAAAGTAGTTATAGCAATATGTCAACAGGAAGCTGCCAGAAATCCAGGCTGTATTAAAAGAGGGCATGAGACAAGGTATATCAATGCTGATTTCAGATGGACCTTGGCTGAAAGCAGAGGATACAAGGAAAATGCTTACTTATGTACTATTGACTATGCAGAGGATTTTACTGTGTATCATAACAAACTTTGGGTAGCATATGAATACATATGAGAACAATGGGAATTCCCGTACATTTAATTGTGCTCCTGTGGTACCTGTACATAAACCAACAGGAAGTGGTTCGAATAGAACAAGTGGATACTGCGTGGTTTAAAATCAGGAGAGTGTGTGTTGTGGTTATATCCTTTCACCATATGTGTTAGACAGGGTTCTCTAGAGAAACATAACCAGGACATTTATGATTTGATAGATAGATAGAACACGAAGGAATATAACAGCTAATTAGTCCACATAGCAGTACAGAGGACTCAGTTTAACTCACTTCCATGCAACAGTAAATATGGCAGTACAGCCAGGCAGCAAACTGCAGAACTAGGTAAGGCAGCCACACACTGGTCTGGTCATCAGAGAGCAACTGAGAGATAGGAGTGGCTTGCTGAGCCATTTATCTCTTTGCCCACTAATCAAACTGCAAACTTATTAATCCCACATGTTCTTATTGGCCATGTTGGCACTATAAACCTACCTATCTATCACACTATACTTATTCAAATAATCTGAGAAGCTGCTCTGTATGAAGAAGTTGAGTCATCTGGATTGGAGGAAGAATCATTAACAATCTGTGTTATGCAGATGACCCAATCTTGCCGGCTGAAAATCAATAGGCCTTGAAGTACTTACTGATAAAGCTCATATAGTACACCTTCAGTATAAATTAGTCTTCAACACTAAGAATACAAATGTCTTCTCAACTTGACAAAGATAAACACACAACATCATTAAAAATAGAGAAATGTAGCTAAACTATTTTACTTGGACCCACAATCAATACTCACAGAAGCAGCAGTCAATAAATCAACGTATTTCATTGGAAAAATCTGTTGTAAAAGACCTCTTTAAAATGTGAAAGAGCAAATGCTTTACTCTGGGGATTAGCAAGTTATGCCTGCTTTTAGCCTTGATATTTTTAATCACCTTAGATGCATGTGAAAGGAGTCTTAATTTCAGTGTCTGGTATGGGTTGAATGACTAACAGCAAGGTTGGTGGTTCAACCCACTTGCTGCTCCACAGAAGAAAGAGGAAGCTATTTGACCCTGTAAATATTTACAGCCTTGGAAACCCTATATGGTCACTATGAATAAGAATAGACTTGATGGTAATATTTGACATATGCATGTGAAAGATGGACCATAAACAAGGAAGACTGAAGAAAATATGATGCCTTTCAAATATGATGTTGTAAATAATATTGAATATACCATGAATGCCCAGCAGAACAAAGAGGTCTGTCCCGGAAGAAGTACAGCCAGAATGTATTTTAGAAGTGAGGATGGTAAAACTCCATTTCATATATTTTGAACATGGTATCAGGAGAAATTAGTCCCTAGAAAAGGACAAAATACTTGGTAGAGCATCATCAAAAAACAGGTAAACCCGGAATGAGATGGATCAACACAGAGGCTGTAAAAATAGGCTAAAATATGACCATTGTGAGGATGTCCCAGGACTAGAAAGGCATTTATTCTATTGTGCATAGGGTCACTATAAGTGGCAGTGCGTGAGATTTTGTTGATTAACAACACTGGGATATGAGCAATGTCCCCATGGCATATGCTAAACTGTCACCATGCTGGACACATTTGATCTTTGTGGATTTAGAGGGTAATTATTTAGAGGGTTATGATTCCACTGAATTTTTTTCTGTGTATTCAAACTATTCCATCCTAAGATTCCACAGATCTATCCAAACCAAGCTCACTGCCATTGAATCAATGCTAACTCATATCGACCCTACAGGACATGGGTAAAATTGTACCTGTGAGGTTCTGAGACTGTACCTCTTTACAGAGTAGAGTCCCATCTTTTTCCCGAAGAGCAGCCGGTGATTTCAAAATACCGACCATGCAATTAGCAGCCCAATGTGTAACCAAGAACTATTCAGGGAAGCTAGAGGGAGAGCATGAAAAGAAATGAGTAGTTGAGGTGGTTGGATGCACATCCATCCCTTTGTTCTACTCTCTATGACTTTTTCTGAGTTCATTCAAACTGTAAATTAAGACACAAAATAGAATTCTACCCAACCCTGCTATATGCCTCAACAGTATCCATTTTTCTCATTCTTACTACTAATAGAAGCTCAATTTTGTTTAGGGTGATAATGTACCTACTTAAATCGCTCACTCCTAGGCTCCCTTGCAGCTATGCATGAGCATTTGACCCAGTTTGGGCCAAATATGTGTAGGTGAAAGACACTGAGTAGGACTCCCAAGAAAGTTTTTGTTGTTGTTTAAGGCAAAGCACTTGTCTGGCATAACCCATTTCATTTTTGTCCTTGGCTCTTCTGCTGTCATGCTCCCTAGTCAGAATATTGAAAGATGGGAGAGTCACATAGGTTACATGAGTTTGGCAGACCAAAAAGCATGCATTCTCCTATATGCAAGATGAGTCCCTGAGCAAATACGCCAGACCTAGGCTGCCGATTTCAAGATTTACTATTGTATAAGACAAACCCCTGTGTGGTGCAAAGGGTTAACACAATTCACTGCTAAGCCAAAGATGCCTTGGAAGAAAAACCTGGCAATCTACATTTAAAAATTCAGCCCTTGAAAACCTCATGGAGCACAGTTCTACCCTGAATCATATGGGGTAACTGTAAATCAGAATCAATTCAGTGGCAACTGGTTTGGTATTTTTGGTGTTAATATAAGAAAAATGAAGCTTTTGTGATTAGACCACTAGAGTCGGTTTGTTTTTTCCCATGTAGCCAGAAGCAATTTGGACTGATAGAGAAATAATTAAAAGAATGTAGAGTTAAGTAAGCGTAATGATTATGGAACTAATCATTTAGCAATGGGCTGCTAACCACAAGGTCAGTAGTTCAAATGCACCAGTCACTCAGGGGGAGAAAAGTGAAGCTCTCTGCTTCTGTAAAGATTTACAGTCTTGGAAGCCCTATATGGGGTTGCTATAAGTTGTAATCACCTTGATAGCATTGTATTTGTTTGAGTTTGGTGACTAGTATGTAAGCTTTGAGTGGGTAGTAATAGATACTTTGAATACTATTCTTAGCACTATAGGTATTATGTCTTTTGCAAATGGATAAACGAACAAAAGCGATATTCATTTTGTGTTTTCTGTAGTTTGCCTTATTCTTCCAAGAAGATTCCTCAAGTGTTAAGACCCAGTCTTCTCTGGCATACTTGTATAAAAGAATAACTGATAGACACAGACTTGAACCCTGGCCTGTGTGATCTTGGGTGTGTCACTGTTTTTCAATCCATTTCTCATCTGTGAACTGGGGATTACACATGTAGCCCACAGGGTTGTTTTGGAGATTCAGAGTAATGTATGTGTCTTGGATTGAGTGCCCTTGCATGCCGAGCTTATTCCTCAGGCCTGGGTGCAGGGAGTCTATTTGAGATCTGATGGCAGGGAGTGGGAATAGGAAAGCAGACGCAAAACTGAGTTAGGGGGAGAAGCAATCACAATGGGAACGGGGTGTTGAGGCTTTTAATGTAGGATACAGGGGCTTGATTCCCCCAGGACTTCTGAGGAACATGGGTTCTGTCCTAGAATTGCCTACCAGAAACAGGAGGCTGGGCTCTTCTTCGCCTGTAGTGGTGTTGAGCATTCCTCCTAGTACGGTGACCTCTCCTACCTTCCTGGGTTTGGCTTTCCATGCCTTTGAAAAGGCTTCGAGGCAGAAGGACATGGAGAGCTGCGTGCTGCACAGTTGTGATAAGACACCATTTCAGCAGGAGCCTGCACTTACATAGAGCCGTTCGCCACTGCTATGATGGATATCAGGAGGAGCCCTGGAAGTGCAGTGGTTACAAGTTGGTTTGCTAACTTCAAGGTCAGCAGTTCAAAACTACTAGCTCCAAGGAAGAAAGATGGGGTTTTCTACTCCAATAAAGAGTTGTAGTGTTTGAAACTCGCAGGGGGCAATTGTACACTGCCCCACAGGATCGCTATGAGTCGGTATTGACTGGAAGGCAGTGAGATGGTGTCAGAGATGGGTCAAAGGAATGTGGCATGGCAACCCTAAGAATCTGCTACAGAACCATAAAGTGCCTGGGATAGATGAGTTTATTGTGCTTGACCTTTTAAAACCATCAAACGGGCAACAGTTAGAAAGACAAACATACCAAGTGTCATTGGAGATCCGGGGAAAGCAGAGAAACACTGCTAATGATGCAGGTTTGCTGCACAGCAATCTGGCAGAGCTTAGTGAAAGCCCATTGAATGTACCCTAGGACCTAGTGAGCCCCTCCTGGGCGTACAACCAAAGAAGCGCAGTCACTGAGTTGACTTTCATTCCTCATGACCCTATCAAACAAAGCTGAATGGTCCCATGATGTTTTCAAGGTTTCTATTGGGAAGTAGACAGCCATGCCTTTATCCCACAGTGTGTGGAAGACGGCTTCAAACTACTGACCTTTGGGTTAGCAGCCAAGCACTTAATATCTCCCCCATCAAAGCTCTCTCCTGGATGTAGAAAAACAAACAAAACCCCAGTTGATTCTTCCTCATTAGCAACCCTACAAGGCACAGTAGAATTGCTGCTTTAGGTTTACAAAACTAAATTCTTACGACAGCAGACAGCCTGTCTTTGCTCCATGGAATAGCTGATGGCTTGGAACTGCTCACCTTGGGGTTAGCAGCCCAACGCATAATTCCTGGGTATATAGGCCAAGCTTTTTATCCAATTCACAGGGCCCTTGGGGCATTTTTACAAGAATGGTCACCACACTGATGCCTGCAGTAGAGAAGAGTTGGAGCCGAATTGGATGCCAATCAACAGACAACTGAAGAAGGAAACAAAAGAAAGATGATGATTGCTCATGACCAAGTGGCACGCAGCAGCACATGCAATTGATATGCAGCATGGCAATAACTCTTAATGACATTGTAAGGAGTTGAAAAGGTCAGAAACTGAATGAGATTTATATTGCAGTACCATTCATGGAAGCTGAAAGCCCATTCACCAAGCAGGATGGTCTAGTGCACATGGCTGTATGCCTATAAGGACACACACACACACCAAGCACCCAGCAGGGAGTATTAGTCTGAAGAGGGGAATGGAAGTGATGTGAATGTGGAAAAGGAGGGACAAAACACAAGCAGGGCCTGACATTATCAGGGTTCACGGTGTGCTATAAAGTAGGCATGATTAATCACTTCCGTGTACCAGAAGGCTGAGCTAGATTTTTAAAGCAAGTCAAGTGCCTGGAACACAATGGTTGTTAGCTGCTGTTGAGTCAGCCCCCAGTCCAACTCACTGTGACAACCAGCTCCCAGTGACTCCATGGGCAATATTCTCCCTGGACCTGCACCATCTCTTTGGTTGTGCATCAGATTGTGATTCACAGGGGTTTTCGTTAACTGGTTTTCAGAAGTAGAATGCCAGGCTCTTCTTCATCGCTCATCTTAGTCTGGACACATCACAGAAACGGGTTCAGTCTCATAGCCGCACCCAACCAAGCTTCCCCATTTGAGTATCATAGCAACACAGAAATCAGTTCAGTACCACAGCAATAACCAAGCATCCCCCTGACAAATGAGTGTTGGATGCACATGAGTTGCATTGTCTTGGACTCAAACCCAGATCTCCCACATGGAAAAGGAGAATTCTACAACTGAACCACCAATTTACCCTCAGAATATAATAAGTATCCAGTAAATGGTTATTAAGAATGTGGCTGCCAGGAAAATCCAGCAATTTCCTGCCAAGGCTTAACACTAACATCTTCCCCCACACACTAGAAGGCTGCAGAGGAATGACTTTTTCCATGTCAGCCCTGGTATCTAGACAAGGGACCCTAACACTGAGCCACTGAGCCCCAGCAGGCTGGGGAGCAATGTCAAATTGGATGAGGGACAATCCTGGTTGAGTTAGTTTCCCTAAGCTTGCAGGGCAGTTTAGCATGTCCACAGCTGTGTTCAGAATAGCCATGCGATTACCACCGAGAGAAATTCTACATGCTTTCACACCCCATGCTAGTCGTTGCAGCCATCGTTGAGTACAGTTCATGCTCATCACTATCTAGAACTCACGGTGACGCTGTGGGTGAGCCATTGGGCAGGTAACCTCAAGGTTGGCAGTTCAAAGGCACCAGTTGTTCTCTGAGAGGAAGGTGAGATGATCTGCTCCTGTAAAGATTTAGCCTGAGGAATTTTATATAGGGTCACAGTGAGTCAGGATCAACTCAATGGTGTGGGTTTGGTTTATTAGACCCACCATCAGATCATATTTAATGTATTTATTAACATGTATATTTGCCACAAATCCAATGTCTTTTATTTTTATCACTGCATTTCAATACAATTTGTGCCTTTGTGATTCTGTATTTCATTGGAGGTATTTGGAAATATTATTCTGGGGAGTGGGCAGGTGTTCCATAGCCTTTCCTAAATGCCAAAAGGATCCATGGGGTTGCAATGGTTAAGACCCTCTAATAGACTTTATCAAAGAGCCCTGGAGGCACAATGGTTAAGTGCTCAGCTGCTATCCAAAAGGTTGAAGGTTTGAACCCACCAGTGACTCTGTTCTTGGAAGAAAAACCAGGCAACTCATTCTTGTAAAGATTACAGCATAGAGAAGCCTAGAGCAGTGGTTCTCAAACTTCCTAATGCCACAACCCTTTCATACAGTTCCTCATGTTGTGGTGACCTCCACAACCATAAAAATATTCTCATTGCTGCTTCATAACTGTAATTTTGTTACAGTCACCCTGTGCAAGGGTCCCACAGGTTGAGAACCATTGGTCTAGAGAGCTCTGCACTGATGCATTGAGTCACTATGAGTGGACTGGACTAGAAGGTTCCTAACAAAAACACCAACAATCCTTTTTTACCATGACCTTGTTAACTCAAAAAGATTAATAAGCAAATTCACAAATGAGGACATCCAGTTGCCCCTCCAAACTGGAGAAGCATGAGTTAAATGGTGACCCTGACCCCACGGTGTCCTCCAGCTGGTGCCATGCTGCCTTTATTCCTTCTGCCTCTCAGTTCTGTGGAGAAGAAGGGGAAAGGGAGGGAAAGAAAAAGAAAGAAATGAAAAGATAATTTTTCCAGCTTCTTCACATCACTGAATTGAACTTTACTTTTAGTAACAGTATTATGAAATTGAAATGGTGCTTTCACTATTTTGCTTTTAGGTGATATTCAGAGACATGGTGCTGGTAATTATTTGAGCCGGGGAGGTTAGTGTGCACATTTTCTGAATATGGTTGAGCCAGCATGCCCCCTTGCAGGCCTAGCATTTCCCTGGGCTATGAGAAGTTATAGACAGTCTACCCTCTTCTTCCTCTGACTTCGCTGCAAACCAGGGACACACTGGTTCTGACTTGACCTGGCTCCAGTACAGAAAAAATTATCCTCCTTGCATAATTGTAGTGCTTGCATTGGAAGGCACCCAGAGACAAATCTCTCTTCTGGTGGCATAATGGGTTATGTGTTGGGCTATTAACTGCAAGGTCAGCAGTTGGAATTCACCAGTCACTCCTTTGGAGAAAGATGAGGCTTTCTTCTCCCATAAAGAGTTATAGCCTTAGATGAGTATAAAAACTCAAAATGCATTGGCAGAGATTCCACAGAGAATAAGCCTCCATTAAATCCCCTGGGACCATTCACCAGGGATGGGATTAAACCCTGCTCACCGTCAGTACATCAGAAAGTGTATTGTTGCAGATATGATTAGGTTAAAAATTAACATCTTATCATTTGTCTTTACTCTTAACACGTTTTTCATTTGTTTTTTTTTAATTTTCTGCTTTCCTTTTTATTGAAAAAAGTAACTAATGTCACTAAACAAGTAGAGAATTTGTTAAATGAAAATCTAATCGGTTATGTAAACTTTCACTGAAAACATAACACACTTTTATTTTTACAAAGAGTTATAGCCTTGGAAACCCAGGAAGCCGGAGTATTTTCTCTCAATAGGATTGTTATGCACCCAATGGCAATGAGTGTTGTTGGATTTTGTTTCTTTATTGTTTTCTGTAGCAATGGTGGGGTATAGGGGTTATGTGTTGGGCTGCTGAACGCAATGTCTGAAATGGCAAATTTGAAATCCCCAGCCACTCCAAGGGAGAAAGATGAGGCTTTCTACTCCCCTAAAGAGTTCCAGTCTCAGAGCAGCCAGTCCACAAAGAGAACAACATGGCTGGCCCCACTATGAGACATGATGCCCCTCAGTGACCAAGGGTGATACAGGGGACAGCACTGGAGACAGAGTGTGCGAATTGCACCTAACCTGATTCCACCACACCGAGGCAAAGTGTGGTGGAGTGCAGTGGAACAGCAAGGGAATGGAGTGGCAAGGTCCCCAGGGAATGCTGAAAGTGGACTTTGGGGCCAGGTTGTGGTGCCTCAACAGACTGGATTGGAAAACACTCCTATGATCCAACAAATGATCCTTGAACTAACTACAAGCTCTTCTTTCTTGATGTGTTTTGTTTTGTTCATTGTCAGTGGTTTGTTTTTGTTGGTTTGTTGTCTGGTTGTATACTGTTGCTTTGTTTTCCTCTGTCTTGTTTTCGTGCATGTTAGTGTCTCCACAGGTCTGTCTAAATAAGAGAGGCTGGATGAACTATCTGGAGGAAAAACAACAGGACCGACAGTTCCGGGGGCACTTGGGATAGGGGGGAGGTGCGGGGGGGCAAGGAAGTGGTGTTAACAAACACAGGGACAAGGGAACAACATGGGACTCAAAATGGTAGTGAGGGGGAAGTGGCAGGCCTGGTAGGGAATGATCAAGGGTAAGGTTACGTAAAGAAGAGGTATAGCTGTAACCCAGGTGGGGACGGAGCATAGTAGTGGGAGAGGAGGAAAGTCAAGGGAGATGGAGGAAAGAGCAAGGAGTCAAAGTGCATTTATAGAGGTCTAGACAAAGACATGTACATGCAAATATAAATATCATACAGTTTCCTTTGTAGTGGTAGACCCCCAATCATAAAATTATATTCTTTGCTACTTCGTAACTCTCGTTTTGTAACAAGTTATGGATAGTGCCACCCTGTAAAGGGTTCCTCTAAGCCCCAAAGGGGTCATGACCCACATGGTGAGAACCCCTGCTCTAAATTTAGAGGAGTTGCTCTTAAGGTCTATTTCACCATACTGTTAGAAGCTCAAATCCATTTGTTGTTGTTGTTAGGTGCCGTCGAGTGGGTATGTCTCATAGCAACTCTACACACAATATAATGAAAGCCGTCCTGTCCGGTGACATCCTCACAGTGGTTCTCTGCTTGCGCTCATTGTTGCAGCCACTGTGCTAATGCATCTTGTTGGGGACCGCCTCTCTTTTCCTGCCCTTTCATACCAAGATTTGGGACTTCCTCTAGAGCACTGGTTCTCAACTTTCCTAATGCCATGATATTTTCATACCGATTCTCATTTATTGGTGAACCACCCCTCCCAACCATAAAAATGATTTCATTGCAGCTTCATAACTATAATTTTGTTACTGTTATGAGTCACGACACCCCTGTGAAATTTTCATTCCATACCCACACACAGGTGAAGATCCCCTGCTCTAAACTAAGAGGAGATTCTCTTAAGATAAAATTCAGCATACTGGTAGATGCACAAGTTCTGTTGTTATTGGTGTTAGGTACCATTGAGTGGGTTTTGGCTTATAGTAACTCTATGCACAATATAATGAAATGCTTTCCCATCCTATGCCATCCTCACAGTGGTTCTTTTGCTTGTGCTCATTGTTGCAGCCACTGTGCTAATCCAACTTTTGGGTAGCTGCCTCTTTTTTGTGGCCTTTCAATTGTACCAAGACTTGTGTCTTCCTCTAGGGCAGTGGTTGTCAAATTTCCTAATGCCATGACCCTTTCACACAGTTCCTCATGTAGTGGTGACCCCCATCATAACATTATTGTTACTTCATAACTGTAATTTTCCTACAGTTATGAATCATTTCACACCTGTGAAAGGGTCATTCGATCGCCAAAAGTGGTCGTGAACCACAGGTTAAAAACCGCTGGTCTAAACTAAGAGGAGTTTCTCTTAATATCTACTTCACCCTATTGTCAGAAGCACAAATCCTATAGTTATTGTTAGATTCTGTTGTGTAGCTTTCGACGCCTAGCAACTCTAAGCACAATATGATGGAAAGGTGTCCTGTCCTGCGCCATCCTCCCAGTGGTTCTTTTGCTTGCGCGGATTGTTGCAGCCACTGTTGTATTCCATCATGCTGTGGGCTGCCTCTTTTTGCTGCCCTTCTACTGTACCCAGATCTATGTCTCCCTCTAGGGCAGAGGTTCTCAACCTTCCTAATGTCATGACTCTTTCACACCATTCCTCATGTACTAGTGACCCCCCCCCCAATCATAAAATTATTTTCCTTGTTACTCCATAACTATAAATTTGCTATTGTTATGAATCAGGTCACCCATGTGAAATGCTCATTGTTCCCTCCTAAGATGTCGTGACCCACAGTTAGAGAACTGTTACTCTACACTAAGAGTTTCTTTTAAAGTCTTCTTCAGCATATTGTTAGAGGCACAAATCCTGTTGTTTGGTGCCTTCGAATGGGTTTAGGCTCATGCCGACTCTATGCACCATGTAATGAAATGCTTTCCCGCCCTGTGCCTTCCATACAGTGGTTCTTTTGCTCACACTCATTTTTGCAGCCACTGTGCTAATCCATCTTGTTGGGCACTGCCTCTCTTTTCCTGCCCTTATGTACCAAGATATGTGTCTTCCTATAGTGCAGTGGTTCTCAACTTTCCAAATGCCACAACCACTTCACACCATTCCTCGTGTAGTGGTGACATCCAACCATAAAATATTTGCATTGTTACATCATAATTGTAATTTTGCTTCTGTTATGGATCAGGCCACCCATGTGAAAGGTTCGTTAGTCTCCTCAAAGGCGTCTCGACACACAGTTGGAGTACCAATTGTCTAAACGAATAGGAGTTTCTCTTAAGGTCTACTTCAGAATATTCTTAGAAGCCCAAGTTCTTTTTATCATTGTTTGGTGCCTTTGAGTGTGTGTTGGCTCATAGCAACTGTATGCACAATATAATGAAACTCGGCCCCATCTCGTGCCATCTCACTGTGGTCCTTTGCTTGCGCTCACTGCTGCATCTCTTCCATCTTGTAGGGGCTGCCTGACTTTTGCAGCTCTTCTGCTGTACCAACATTTGTGTCTTCCTCTAGGACAATGTTTCTCATACATCCTAATTCTGCAGCCCTTTCGTACAGTTCCCAATGTAGTGGTGGACCCCTAACATAAAATTATAAAATTATATTCATTGATATTTCATAACTGTACTTTTGCTACTGTTATGAATCAGGCCATCACTCTGAAGGGGTGTTTCGAAACACCCCCCACCTGAAAGTGTTCACGACCCAATGTTGAGAACCCTGCTGTAAACTAAGAAGAGTTGCTCCTAAGATTTACTTCAGCATATTGTTAAACACACAAGCCCTGTTGTTATTGTTGTTAAGTTCCGCGGAGGGGGTTTTGGCTCATCGCATCTCTGCACAATGTCATGAAATGCTTCTCAGACCTGTGCCATCCTGACAGTGGTTGTTTGCTATTGCTCATTGTTGGAGCCATATTGGGGGGGGGGGCTGGCTATTTTTTGTTGCCCTTCTACTCTACCAAGATTTGTGTCTTCCTTTAGGGCAGTGGTTCTCAACCTTCCTAATGCCACAGCATTTTCATACTGTTCCTCATATAGTGCTGACTGCCAAATCATAAAATTATTTTATTGCAACTTTGTAACTCTAATTTTTCTACTGTTATGACTGGGCCACCACTATGAAAGGTTCATTCATCCCCCAACAGGGCTCGTGACCCAAAAGTTGAGAACCGCTGCACTAAACTAATAGGAGTTTCTCTTAAGGTCTACTTCAGCACGTTATAAGAAACACAAATCCTGTTGTTTTGTTGTCAGGTGCAGTCGAGTGGGTTTTCACTCATAGCAACTCTATGCTCCATATAATGTAACGCTGCTCCATCTTGTGCGATCCTCACAGTGTTTCCTTAGCTTGAGCTCATTGCTGCCGCCACTGTGCTATTCCATCTATTTGGGGGCTGACTCTATATTGCGGCCCTTCAACTGTATCAAGACTTGTGTCTTCCTGTAGGACTGTGGTTTTCAGCAATCCTAATGCCTCGACCCTTTCATACAGTGCCTCGTGTAGTAATGACCCCCCCAACCAAAAAATTATACTGTTGCTACTTCATAACTGTAATTTTGCTACTGTTACGTATCGGCCCACGCCTATGGGAGGGTCATTCAAACACCCCCAAAGGATTTACCATTCACAAGTTGAGAATGGCTGCTCTAAACTAAGAGCAGTTTCACTCAAGGTTTAGTTGAGCATATTGTTAGATGTATGATTCCTCCTGTTATTGATGTTCGGGCCGTGGAGAGGGTTTGGGCTCATAGCAACCCTGTGCACAATATAATACAGGCCTGCTCAGACTTGCATCATCCTCACAGTGGTTCTTTGCTTGCGCTCATTGTTGCAGCTACCGTGCAAATCCGTCTTGTAGGGACTTCCTCTCTTCTGCTGCCCTTCTACTGTACTTGCGTCTTCCTCTAGGACAGTGTTTCTCACCCTTCCTATTTCTACGACCTTTCCATACACTTCCCAATGTGTAGTGGTGGTCCCCAAAGCAAAAAGGTTTTTTTCTACTGTTTTTCCATAACTGTAATTTTGCAAGTCTTATGAATCTAGTCACCCTGTGAAAGGGTTGTTCAACCAAACAAAGTGGTCACAAATCACAGGTTGAGAACCGCTGTTCTAAATTAAGAGGAGTTTCTCCTGTGGTCTAGCTCAGTATATTATTACACGCACGAGTCCTGTTCTTATTGTTGTTAGGGGCTGTCGAGTGGGTTTGGCTCATAGTTGGCTCATAACAACTCTATGCACAGTATCATGAAACACTGTTCCATCCTCTAACACCCTCACACTTTTCTTTTGTTTCCGCTCATTGTTGCAGTCTCTGTGCTAATCCATCTTTTGGGGGACTGCCTCATATTTGCTGACCTTCTACTGTACCCAGATTTGTGTCTTCCTCTAGGGCAGTGGTTCTCAAACTTCCTAATGCACGACTCTCTCACACCATTCCTCATGTATTGGTGCCCCCCCCCAATCATAAAATTACTTTCCTTGTTACTTTATAACTAAAATTATGCTACTGTTATGAATCAGGCCACCATGTGATATAGTCATTCTCCACCCCACCCCCCAAAAGGCATCACGACCCACAGTTTGAGAACTGCTAATCTACACTAAGAGGAGTTTCTTTTTAAGGTATGTTTCAACATATTGTTAGAAGCACAAATCCTGTTCTTCTTTTTGGCTGCCTTCGAGTGGGTTTTGGCTCATACCAACTCTATGCACAATGTAATGAAACGTTGTGCTGCCCTGTGGATCCTCACAGTGGATGCTTCCTCCCCCCAACTACCATGATCCGAATTCTACCTTGCAGGGCTGGATAGGACAGAGGCTGTACACTGGTACATATGAGGGTTGGAGATACAGGGAATCCAGGGTGGATGATACCTCCACGACCAAGGGCGTGAGGGACGATGCTGGGAGAGTGGAGGCTGAGTGGGTTGGAAAGGGGGAACTGATTACAAGGAGCCACATGTGACCTCTTCCCTGGGAGAGGGACAGCAGAGAAGGGGGGAAGGGAGACCCCGAATAGGGCAAGATATGACAAAATAACGAGGTATAAATTACCAAGGGCATATGAGGGAGGGGGGAAAAGGGAGGGAGGGGGGGAAAAAAAGAGGACCTGATGCAAGGGGCTTAAGTGGAGAGCAAATGCCTTGAGAATGATTGGGACAGGGAATGTATGGGTGTGCTTTATACAATTGATGTATGTATATGTATGGATTGTGGTAAGAGTTGTTGGAGTCCCTAATAAAATGTAAAAGAAGAAAAGAGAAAAAAATGATTAGGGCAAAGACTGTACAGATGTGCTTTATACAATTGATGTATGTATATGTATGTACTGTGAAAAGAATTGTATCAGCCCCAATAAATTGTTCAAAAAAATTATGCTACTGTTATGAATCAGGTCACCATGTGATATAGTCATTCTCCCCCCAACCCCGCCAAAGGCATCACTACCCACAATTTGAGAACTGCTATTCTACACTAAGAGGAGTTTCTTTTTAAGGTATGTTTCAGCATACTGTTAGAAGCACAAATCCTGTTCTTGTTTTTGGCTGCCTTCGAGTGGGTTTTGGCTCATACCAACTCTATGCACAATATAATGAAACATTGTCCTGCCCGTTGGATCCTCACAGTGGTTCTTCTGTTTGCGCTCATTGTTGCGGCCACTGTGGTAATCCATCTTGTTAGGGACTACCTCTCTTTTCCTGCCCTTCCGTACCAAGATTTGTGTCTTCCTCAAGAATAGTGGTGCTCAACTTTCTGAATGCCACTACTATTTCATACCAGTCCTCAAGTAGTGGTGACACCCCAACCATAAAATATTTTCATTGCTACATCATAACTGTAATTTCGCTTCTGTTATGGATCAGGCCACCCATGTGAAAGGTTCATTAGTCTTCTAAAGGCACTGTGACACAGTTTGAGAACCACTAGTCTAAACTAAGGGGAGTTTCTCTTAAGGTCTACTTCAGCATATTCATCGAAGCACAGTCCTGTTGTTTTTGTTTGGTGCCTTTGAGTGTGTGCTGGCTCATAGCAACTCTGTACACAATATAATGAAATGTGACCCCGTCTCGTGCCACCCTCACAGTGGTTATTTTGCTTGTTGTCATTGTTGCAGCCATGGGCTAATCCAACTTTTGAGGGGCTCCCTCTCTTTTGCTGCCCCTCTACTGCCCTTTCATTCATTTCCTCAGGTAGTGATGAACCCCCAATCATAAAATTATTTTCATTGCTACTTCATAACTTTAATTTTGCTACAGTTATGAATCAGGCCTCCACACTGAAAGGGTCATTTGACCCCCCCCCCCAAAGGGCTAGCGACCCACAGGTTGAGAACCACTGCTCTTTACTAAGAGGAGTTTCTCTTAGGATCTACAGCACCATATTATGAAAAGCATGAGTCCTACAGAGATTGTTGTTAGGTGTTGCCCAGTGGGTTTCAACTCTCAGCAACTCTACGCACAAGATAATGAAACGCTGCCCCGTCCTGTGCCATCCTCACAGTGGTTTCTTGTCTGCACTCATTGTTGCAGCCACTGCGCTAATCTATCATCTGGGGGTCTGCCTCTCATTTGCTGCCTTTCTGCTCTGCCAAGATTTCTGTCTTGCTCGAGGACAGTGGCTCTCAACCTTCCTATAATGCCACAGGCCTTATATACCACTCCTCATGTAGTGGGTACAATCCCAGTCATAAATTTATCTTCATTGCTACTTCATAACTGTAATGAAGCTACTGCTATGAATTGGGCCACCCCTGTGCAAGGGTAGTTCATCACCCCTAATGGAGTCCTGACCCACAGGTTGAGAATCTCTGCTCCAAACTATGAAGAATGTCTCTTAAGATATATTTCAGCACATTGTTAGAAGCAAAAGTCCTGTTGTTATTGTATTTAGGTGCCTTCAAGTGGGTTTTGGCTCACAGCAACTCTAGGCAAAATATAACGAAACGCTACCCCATCCTCTGCATTCCTCACAGTGGTTCTTTGCTTGCGTTGGTTGTTTCAGCCACTGAGCTAATCCAACTTGGAGGGGCTGCCTCTCCTTTGCTGCCCTTCTACTCTACCAACATTTGTGTCTTCCTCTCGGACAGTGGTTCTCAATCTTCCTAATTCCACGACCCTTTCATGCAGTTCCCAATATAGTGGTGGACCCCCAGTCATACAAAATTTTCGCTGATATTTCATTACTGTAATTTTGCTAATCTTATGAATCAGGCAACCCTTGTGAAAGGGTCATTCAACCCACTCACTCCCAAAAGGGTTCGTGATTCATAGGTTGAGAACCCTGCTCTAAACTAAGAGGAGTTTCTCTTAAGATCTACATCAGCATATTGTTAGAAGCTCAAGTCCTTTTTGTGTTGCGTTAGTTGCCGTTGAGTGGGTTTTGACTCTCAGCAACTCTACGCACATTATAATGAAACGCTGCCCCGTTCTGTGCCGTCCTCACAGTGGTTTGTTGATGGCACTCATAGTTGCAGCCACTGAGCTATTCCATCTTGTAGGGTCTGCCTCTCACTTGCTGCCCTTCTGCAGTACCACGTTTTGTGTATTCCTCTTGGGCAGTGTTTCTGAACCTTCTTAATGGCATGGCTCCTTTATGCAATTCTTAATGTTGTGGTGATCCTCCAACAGTATTTTTTTTTCATTGTTACTCCATTACTTTGATTTTTCTACTGTTATGAATTGGGCAACACCTGTGAGAGGCTCGTCTGAAACCCCATAGGGGTCGCAATCCACAAGTTAAGAACCACTGCTCAAAATTTAGAGGAGTTTCTCTTAAGATCTAGTTCAGCATATTGTTAGAAGTACACGTCCTGTAGTTATTGTCGTTAAGTTCCGTCGAGTGGGTTTTGACTCTTAGCAACTCTATGCACAATATAATGATGAAACGCTGCCTTGACCTGTGCCACCCTCACCGTGCTTGTGTGCTTGGCCTCAGTGTTGCAGCCACTGTGCTAATCCAACTTGTTGGAGACTGCCGCTCTCTTCCTTCCCATCTGTACCAAATTTGTGTCTTGCCCTAGTGAAGTGGTTCTTAACCTTCCTAATGCCACTACCCTTTCATATCGATTCTCATTTAGTGGGGACCCACAACCATAAAATTATTTTCATTGGTACTTTGTCACTGTAATTGTACTACAGTTATGAATTGGGCCACCCCTGTGAAAGGGTCATTCTACCCTCCCAAGGGGCGCGACCCACAGGTTGAGAACTGCTGCTCTAAAGTTAAAGGACTTTCTCTTAAGTCCTACTTCACCATATTGTTAGAAGCACAAGTCCTGTAGTTATTTTTGTTGAGTGCTGTTGAGTGGGTTTCTGGTCACAAGAACTCTATGCACAATATAATGAAATGCTGCCCAGTCCAATGCCATGCTCAGAGTTGTTCATTTGCTTGTGCTCATTGTTGCAGCCACTGGGCTAATCAATCTTGTAGGGGCTGCCTCTCCTTTGCTGCCCTTCTACTCTACCAAGAATTCTGTCTTCCTCTAGGGAAGTGGTTCTCAACCTTCCTAATGCCATGACTCTTTCATACCATTCCTCATGTAGTGGTGACTGCCAAATCATGAAATTATTTTCATTGCTACATCATAACTCTAATTTTTCCACTTTAACGAACGGCCCACTGCCGTGAAAGGGTCATTCGTCCCCCAAAAGGGGTCACAACCCTCAGTTTGAGGACCGCTGCGCTAAACTAATAGGAGGTTCTCTTCAGGTCTACTTAGGTACATTGTTAGAAAAACAAGTCCTGTTTTTCTTTTTTCCTGTGGGTTTTGACTCATAGCAACTCTATGTCAATATAATGAAACACTGGCCCATCTTGTGCCATCTTTGCAGTGTTTCTTTGGCTTGTGTTTATTGTTGCAGCCACTGTGCTATCCCATCTATATTGTGGCTTACTCTATTTTGTTGCCCTTCAACTGTATCAAGAATTGAGTCTTCCTCTTGGACAGTGGTTTTCAACATTCTTACTCACGACCCTTTCATATAGTTCCTCATGTAATCATGACCAACCAACCATAAAATTATTTTTGTTGCTACATCCTAGCTGTAATTTTGCTACTGCTATAATTCAGGCCACTCCATGAAAGGGCTGTTTGACCCCCTAAATAGACACGACCCACAGGTCGAGAGCCGCTACTCTAAACAAAGGGGAGATTCTCTTAAGGCCTTATTCAGAATATTGTTAGAAGCACAAGTCCTGTTGTTATTGTTGTTGGGTGCAGTCGAGTGGGTTTGGCTCATAGCCACTCTCTGCACAATATAATGAAACTCTGGGGGTCTTAAAGGCTTGAAGGCAAACAGGCTGAAATCTAGCTCAGAAGCAACAAAGCCCACAGAGAAGTAGCACACAAGCCTAAGTGAACACGAAGTGTTGAAGGGATCAGGTAGCAGACACCAAAGAACAAAAACCAATACTGTGTGATCACCTTCCCCACATAAACGCTGAAGATGAATGTGTGCATAAGTAAGTGTGGTGAAAAAGGCTGATGGTGCCCGGCTATCAAGCGATATAACGTCCCGGGTCTTAAAGGCTTGAAAGTAAACAAGCCGGCCCTGAAGCAACAAAGCCCACATGGAAGCATCACACCAACATGTGTGATCATGAAGGACTGAGGGGACCAGTTTTCAAGCAACAAAGGCGGGAGGAGGGATTATATCATCGTGAATGAGGGGAGTGCATGACGGGGGACCAATGCCCACCTGTAGACAACTGGACATCCCTTGCGGAGGGGTAGTGGGAAGGAGATGAGTCACTCAGGGTTCAGTGTAGCAATAATGAAACCCACAACCTTCCTCTAGTGATTAAACACTTCCTCCCCCCACCTCTCATGCTCCCAATTCTACCTTGAAAACCTGGTTAGACCAGAAGATACACAGCGCTACAGATGGGAACTAGAAACACAGGGAATCCAGGACAGATGAACCCCCCAGGACGAGCGGTGAGAGTGGCGATACTGGGAGGGAAGTGGGTGTAGAAATGGGAAACCGATCACAAGGATCTACATATAACTTCCCCCCTGGGAGATGGGCAACAGAAGATTGGGTGAAGGGAGATGCCGCGCAGTGTAAGATAAGAGAAAATAATAATTTATAAATTATTAAGGGTTCATGAAGGAAGAGGAGCAGGGTGAGAGGGGGAGAGGGGAAAGGGGAAATGAGCTGATTCCAGGAATCGAAGCGGAAAGCAAATTTTGAGAATGATGAAGGCAACGAATGTATAAGTGTGCTTTACACAATTGGGGTATGTATGGATTGTGATGAGTTATGAGCCCCAATAAAATGATTTTAAAAAAGAAAAAGAAAGAAGTGTCTATAAATGAATGAAGGCAACATATGTACAAAATGCCTGATGCAATCAATATGGATTGCAACAAAAGTTGTAAGAGTCTCCAATAAAAGATTTTTAATAAAAATGTATATATAATAAATATTTTCCTAATTTATATAAATGACAAATAAGAACAAAATTAAGCAGCCTGGGTTTTTTATAGGAAAAAATAATGATAAAAGAACAAATGAGAGATTCAGCAGGAAGCAATGGATAGGAAAATATTATAAGGAAAGTTTTCTCTTATATGGAATGTACATTCTCTTACATGACAACAATCAGAATATGCCATAAGAACCTCAGACCAAATACTAGAATAAAATAGAGGAAAACATTCCCAACCCTTCAATAAAATGCTATATGCTTTCGATGATTTTCACAAAGGGTCAAATTCTTTAACAAAATATTTTGTTCATTCAAATTTTTAATTATGCATAAATTTATGTCTACTTGCATTACATCTCATAAAAAGGCATAAGAATTGTTTTTGCTCTATCTAAAACTAAATAGAAGATAGTGAAGGTGAAAAAATAGCTTTCGTGAATGTTGCTTTGAAATACAAATGGCATTGTCCTAAGGAATTATAATGATTTAATTTTTAAAAATCATTTTATTAGGGGCACATACAACTATTATCTCAATCCATACATACATCAGTTGTGTAAAGCACATCCGTACATTCATTGCCCTCATCATTCTCAAAACATCTGCTCTCCACTTAAAGCCCTGGCATCATGTCCTCATTTTTCTCCGCCCTCCCTGTCCCCCCTCACTCATGAACCCTTGATAATTTGTCAGATCTTACATATTTTGTCTCCCTTCACCCACTTTTCCGTTGTCCATCCCCCAGGGAGGAAGTTATACGTAGATCCTTGTAACTGAGGTCTCAGAGCACCTGGGTGTGATGCAGGGGAAGCTCTGGAAGCAGCTGCAGACACTGCGGGAGTTGGCAGCCCAACAGTGAGGGTCACTGCATCCGTGGGTACCAGAAAACTGGCTGGGGTTGCTTATTCCCCTAGATGCTACCCCTGCCTTGAAGAGAACCGTGACAGAGGCCTGTAGACATGTGTCAGGAAAAGATGAGTCCTTCACTGTTTCCTCTTCCCACAAACTTTTGAGGAGAGCCTGCAGGGCAGGGGCTCGGCTCCCTGGCTCCAGTCACCTGCCCTTCCCCACAGCCACACCCTCGCCAGCCCCAACTCCCCCTGCCCTGGGTTTGCTTCTTGAATCCAGAGGAGCAGCCTGGGCAAAGACTATGAAGAACCTTGTCCTTCAGGTAGCCCCTTTGATTGGGTCCCTTGTCCTCCAGAGTGTGGACACATGCACACTAACTGTTGGGGGACTCAGGCTGTCACCACAGGGGCCAGGATCTGAAGAGGATGCTGGCACTGCAGGGCTTCCTGAGGGAAGCTAAGACTTGCAGAGCTGGCTGAGCAGCCAGCAGCAGGTGGCCAGAGGAGAGAGGACTATGAGCACACCCTAGTGAGGAAGGGGCTAGGGGCAAGGAAGGTGCCCTGGAGCCGAAAGAAGACGGGTAGTGGAGGGGGGCTGCATGCACTAGTGGCTGATGGGGAACATCAGTCTGGACTGAGGACAGCTGTGGCTTCCTATTCCCCTCTCTGCGTAGAGGGGCAAGTTCTGTGGCTGTTCAGTCCTGCCCTGCCCAGTCACTCACTGAGTCACAGCCCACCAGCCAGGGCCCCCTGTGACCCCTCTCCTCTCTTCTCAGCTCCTCTTAACCAAGTTTGCAATGTTTCCGCACCAAGTGAAGATGGGTGGCCACCAGGGGGCAGCCTGCCCCACTAGCGGAGAGCCTGCTGGAGTGGTGGCCCAGCACTGCCCCCAGGGCCCAGCAGTGGTGAGAGGACCTACAGTGAGTACCAGCAGCCTGGAGCAGGGTTGAGTTTGGGAGGAGGTGCTGGGCATGGGATAAAGAGGCTTCCAGGGAGACCCTTGCTGTGCTGGGGCTCTGCCAAACCACTGTCTCTAGAGAGGGCCCGAGTTCAGGGAACCCAGGGCAGCCCCTGCTGTCTGCGGCCTGTGGAGGAGGCAAAGCTGGGTCGGTGGATCAGGGAGCCTGGTCACAAAGCCCACTTAGCAGTGTCACTTTCCCAAGCCACGGGCTCCCTGCACCTGCAGGGGCGTTCTGGGAAGAGTTGAGCTGGGCTGAGGATGCCCTGCACAGCCCAAGGCTGACCCAGGTCACAGTACAAGCTACTGCGTTTCCAGCCCAGATGGAGCTTAGGCGAGATCCCGATTTGCCCATGATCCTAGCGCAGAGTCTGGCCCGGAGTCTCAGGGGCCCGGCATTTGCTACATGAAGAACCATGGAGGGGTGCAGCTTCTACCTTTGAAGGGTGTGCAGTCTCCTCCAAACACACAGCATGCCTGTGTGGCACACAACGTGGCTACCTGCCATGTGCCGGGCTTTAGAATGACCCCACCTGCTGACTCATGGGGATCCTCCAGAGGGTTTGCAAGTCAGTAAATCTTTCCAGGAGCAGGGAACCTCTTCTTTCTCCTGAGGAGCAGTTAGTGGGACTGAACCAGGCAACAGCCCAACACTTCCCAAGCAGGCCTCCTGGAGCATCGTTAGAGAAAGGGGTAAACTGCTAGTGATAATGAGCTCCTGGGAGGAGAGTTTGCAGAAAGGCCTAAAGCGCCGAGCAAGATCTCAGGACGGTGGCCCTCTGGGAGCTTAGGACAAGTTCTAAACCCAGCCAGGAAGCTGAAGGGTTGACCAGACAGAAGCTGAGGGGGAGGAATGAGCATGCTGGGATAACTGCTGACCCCCGCCTGGGGGCAGGGCTGCCTGGTTGGAGCTGTGGGAGCTGACTCAGGCCAGACCCCACCTGCTCTGAGACGCTGAGGCCACCCTCAAAGTTCACAGCCAACTGTCTCACGTGCTCGTCCGTATCCAGGTGGGTGCCTGGGGGAGGGGGTGTGGCTTCTGCAAGTGCTGCCACCCCAGGCCCAGAGTCCCACACTCAATGCCCGGGCCCTTGGCCACCGTGCTGTCTCAGGAGAAAGCCACAAGCCTCCCAGATGCTGTGTCCCACTGGGTGGAGGCCCCCCTGAGGAGACATGGATCACACCAATGAATCACAGAATCTGCCTCTGACACCTTGAGGCCTCCTCACCCCCCACTATCATCACCCAGGTGCCGCTTCCCACTCTGGACTAGAGTGCATAGGTATTAGCAAGAGATAAAACTCACGACACATGGAACCCAGGAACAGGTATGGGAATAGAGATACCAAAAGGGTAGGGGTAAGGGAGGTAGAGGATGGGAGGAAGGGGAAGCGATAGCAATGAATGACATATAACCACACACCCCTCGCAGGGAGAGGAGCAACAGAAACCTGAGGATAAAAGAGAAAATGGTCGATGTGAGATATGAAAATAATAACAATCTATAATCTATCAAGGAACCATGAGTGGGGGAGGAGGAAAAAAAGAGGAGCTGATCCCAAGGGCTCAATAGAAAGTAAATGTCTAGAAAAGAATGATGGCATGTTCCAGTCTGTGGGGACACAACCGATACTCTCCCCTGGGTGGGTTAGTACCAGAGGATGTACAGCGGTGCAGTGGGGATCTGGAGGCACAGGGAATCTAGGACAGACGAACCCTTCAACACCAGCGGTGGGAGTGGCGACACCAGGAGGGAAGGGCATGTAGAAAGGGAGAACCGATCTCGGAGATCTATGTGTAACCTCCTCTCTGGGAGATTTGCAAGGAGGAGGCGGGTGAGGGTAGACGCCGGGGAGTGTAAGATAAGATATAATAATTATTTATAAACTATCAAGGGACCAGGGGTGGGATCGGGGAGGGAGGAGAATGGGGGGGAAAAAAGGGGAACCGAGCTAATTCCAGGAACCCAAGTGGCAGGTGAATTATGAGAGTGACGAGTGCAACGAATGTATAAGGGTGCTTTGCTCATTTGATGTATGTACAGATTGTGATAAGAGCCTTATGAGCCCCAATAAAAAGATTTAAAAAAAGAGAAAATGATTAGGCAAAGAATGTACGGATGTGCTTTATGCAATTAATGTATGTATATGTATATGTATGGATTGTGATAAGAGTTGTATGAGCCCCTAATAAAATGTAAATAAATAAATAAATTTAAAAAAAAAGAAAAGAATGATGGTAATATACGTATGACTATGTCAGATACAATTGGTGTATGGATTGTAACAAGAGTTGTAAGAGCCCCCAATAAAATAAATAAATTTAAATTTAAATTTAAAAAAAAACCACCACTCTCTCCTCCTGCCCCTTCATCTGCTCCCGTGTGCTCTGATCAAATATGTCCATCTCCCAGAGCTGCAGATTCAATGTCGTCCTTTGGAACAAATTCTTTTCGGGGGAGGGGCAGGAATCCACTTAATTTATGGTGCTGGGGCCAGCCTCCCAGACCTCTCCAGAGTGGAGCACAGCCTGGCCCACCAGGCCGTGATGATGATGTTCCTGAGTAGAGCAGCCAGTCCACAGAGAGAACAACATGGCTGGCCCCACTATGAGACATGATGCCCCTCAGTGACTAAGGGCGATACAGGGGGCAGCAACGGAGACACAGTGTGGGAATTGCACCTGACCTGATCCCACCACACCGAGGCAAATCACTGGGGGAGTGCAGTGGAACAGCAAGGGAATGGAGTGGCAAGGTCCCCAGGGAATGCTGAAAGTGGACTTTGGGGCCAGGGCGTGGTGCCCCAACAGACTGGACTGGAAAACGCTCCTAAGGGCCAGCAAACGATCCCTGAACTAACTACAAGCTTTTCTCTTGTGAACTGTTTTGTTCTGTTCTTTGTCAGTGGTTTGTTTTTGTTGTTTTGTTGTCTGGTTGTATACTGTTGCTTTGTTTTCCTCTGTCTAGTTTTCGTGCATGTTAGTGACTCCACAGGACTGTCTGAATAGGACAGGCTGAATGAACTATCTGGAGGAAAAACAACGGGACCGACAGTTCTGGGGGGACTTGGGGTGGGGGGTTAGGGGGGGTAAGGAAGTGGTGTTAACAAACCCAGGGACAAGGGAAAAACATGGGACCCCAAATGGTAGAGAAGGGGGAGTGGCAGGCCTGGTGGGAAATGATCAAGGGTAAGGTTGCTTAAAGAAGAGGTATACTCTAGCCCAGGTGGCGATGAAGCATGGTAGTAGGGCAGGAGGAAAGTCAAGGGAGATGGAGGAAAGAGCTCGGAGTCAAAGGGCATTCATGGAGGTCTAGACAAAGACATGTACATGCAAATATATATAGGAGGATGGGGAAATAGATCTATGTGTCTATATTTATAGGTCAAGTATTAAGGTGGCGGAAGGACCTTGGGCCTCTACTCAAACACTCCCTCAATGCATGAATACCTTCTTTTATTAAATTGGAACTCTATGATGCTCACTCTCCCGACACGGCGGCTGGAGCCAAAGTGGGTGAACAAGTAAATGTGGTGAAGAAAGCTGATGGTGCCCGGCTATCAAAAGAGATAGTGACTGGGGTCTTAATGGCTTGAAGATAAACAAGCGGCCATCTAGCTCATAAGCAACAAAGTCCACATGGAAGAACACACCAGCCTGTGTGATCGAGTGGTCCCAAAGGGATCAGTTACCAGGCATCAAAGAACAAAAAATCATATCATTGACTGCACACCTCCATGATAGGATCGCTGAAGACAAATGGGTGCATAAGCAAATGTGGTGAAGAAAGCTGATGGTGCCCGGCTATCAAAAGAGATAGTGTGTGGGGTCTTAAAGGCTTGAAGGTGAACAAGCGGCCATCTAGCTCAGAAGCAAATAAGCCCACATGGAAGAAGATCACCAGCCAGTGTGATCACGAGGTGCTCAAGGGACCAGGTATAAGGCATCATGCAAAAAAAAAAAGATATAAGTGTGTGTATGTATGTGTATATATGTGTATATGTATATATGTATGTGTATATATGTATATATATATCATATTAAAAGAAGGGGGAAGTGCAGAGTGGAGACCCAAGGCCCAAGTGTCGACCAATGGAGATCCCCTCATAGAGGGGTTTAGGAGAGGAGATGGGTTAATTAGGGTGTGAGGTAGTATCGATGAAAAACACAGCTTTCCCCCAGAACCTTGACGCTTCCTCCCCCCAACTACCATGATCCGAATTCTACCTTGCAGGGCTGGATAGGACAGAGGCTGTACACTGGTGCATATGAGGGTTGGAGGTACAGGGAATCCAGGGTGGATGATACCTTCAGGACCAAGGGTGTGAGGGACGATGCTGGGAGAGTGGAGGGTGAGTGGGTTGGAAAGGGGGAACTGATTACAAGGATCCACATGTGATCTCTTCCCTGGGAGAGGGACAGCAGAGAAGGGGGGAAGGGAGACTCCGGATAGGGTAAGATATGACAAAATAACGATGTATAAATTACCAAGGGCATATGAGGGAGGGGGGAATGGAGAGGGAGGGGGAAAAAAAAGAGGACCTGATGCAAGGGGCTTAAGTGGAGAGCAAATGCCTTGAGAATGCTTGGGGCAGGGAATGTATGGATGTGCGTTATACAATTGATGTATGTACATGTATGGATTGTGGTAAGAGTTGTATGAGTCCCTAATAAAATGTAAAAGAAGAAAAGAGAAAAAAAAACCCACCAAAAACCTCCATCTGCACAGTGAGGCAGTGAAGGGACAAGAGTCCCGAGTCCCTTGGCTCTCACACAAGGCCACCAAAGGCTACCTCTAAGTGGGGGTCTGGCAACGTTGTGGATGGGTGGGCAAAGCTATCAAGCGGCCCATGAGGGACTTCATTGGCCCTGGAGAACTGGGTGGGAAGGAGGGGTGGCGGGCAGAGCTGAGGCCGAGTAGACACTTGGTAAGGCTGTGGGATTGAGCGGCAGAGACATGGAGGTTTGGATATGAGTGGTGGTGGACTCAGGCCGGCTGTGACGCTGCCTTGGTACCAGGTCCCCTCACCCCGTGCTCTCCCGTGCTCTCCCAGGCTCCAGGTGCAAGACTATGCCTCCTGGGCAGCCAGTGTGCAGTGATATTTGCAGGTGGTGGAGGAGCCCCAAGACCCCGGCAGTGGAGCCCAAAGCTTCAGTGTCCACCAAGAGCTGCGGGACAAGCGGGAGGCCCAGAAGGAGCTGCACCAGTGCGCCACCCAGCGGGGACAGCAGGTGCTCCAGGCTACAGGGCCGTCCGCCGTGGAGGTCGGCTCCCCTTTCTGGCCCTCCCCCAGCCCACTGGACCACCGCACCCTGGCCCCACAGGGCCAACCACTTTTCTTTTCTATTTTTTTAATCATTTTTTGGGGGGCTCATGCAATTCTTATCACAATTCATACATACATGCATTGTGTCAAGAACGTATGTACAGGCTCTTCCTCTAACTGTAGCGGCCTGAGGTGACCTGCTAAAATGGTTCGCTACTCATTTGACCCAGAAAACCCTACAAAATCCTGCAAATACAGAGGGTCGAATCTCCGGGTCCACTTCAAAAACACTCGTGAAACTGCCCAGGCCATCAAAGGCATGCACATCTGGAAAACCACCAAATACTTGAAAAACATCACTCTGCAGAAGCAGTGTGTGTCTTTCCGACGGGACAATGATGGTGTTCGTAGATGTGCCCAGGCCAAACAGTGGGGTGGGACCCAGAGTTGGTAGCCCAAAAAGAGTGCTGAATGTTTGGTTCACATGCTTAAAAATGCAGAAAGTCATGCTGAACTTAAGGGTTTAGATGTGGATTCTCAGGTCATCGAGCACATCCAGGTGAACAAAGCCCCCAAGATGCACCACCGGACTTACAGATTTCTTGGCTAGATTAATCCACACAGGAGCTCCCCCTGCCACATTGAAATGATCCTGACTGAGAAGGAACAAATCGTTCCCAAGCCAGAAGAGGAGGTTGCACTGAAGAAAAAGATTTCCCAGAAGAAACTGAAGAAGCAAAAACTCATGGCTTGGGAATAAATTAAGCTTAAATAATAAAAGGGTTTTTTTTTTTAAAGAACATATGTACATTTGTTGCCATCATCATTCTCAAAACCTTTGCCTTCTACTTGAGCCCTTAATATCTGCTGTTCATTTTCCCCCTCCCTCCCCACTCCCCCCTACCTCACGAAACCTTCATCATTCATAAATTAATATTATTTTATCATATGTTGCACTGTCCAAAGTCTCCCCTTTCCTTCTTCTCTGCTGTCCCTCCCCCAGGGAGGAGGCTATTTGTAGATTCTTGTAATCAATTTCCCCTTTTCACCCCACATTCTGTCCACCCTCCAGGCATCGCCACTCTCACCACTGGTCCTGAAGGAGTCATCTGTCCTGCGTTCCCTGCGTTTCCAGTTCCTATCTGTACCTATGTACACCCTCTTATCTAGCCAGATTTGTAAGGTAGAATTGGGATCATGAGAGTGGGGGGAGGAAGCATTTTAGAACTAGAGGAAAGTTATATGTTTCATCGTTGCTACCCTGCACCCTGACTGGCTCATCTCCTCCCCACAACCCTTCAGTAAAGGGTGTCCGGTTGGCTACCAATGGGCTTTGAGTCTCCACTCTGCACTCACCCACATTTTCAATGATATGATTTTTTGTTCTTTGATTCCTGATACCTCATGGTCCCTTCGACAGCTCGTGGTCACACAGGCTGGTGTGCTTCTTCCATGTGGGCTTTGTTGCTTCTGAACTAGGTGGCCACTTGTTTATCTTTGAGCCTTAAAGATCCCAGATGCTATATCTTTTGACAGCCAGGCACCATCAGCTTTCTTCACCACATTTGCTTATGCACACGTTTGTCTTCACTGATCGTATCAGGAAGGTGGGCACCCACTGATACGATTTTTAGTTCTTTGATGTCTGATAACTGGTCCCTTCTACACCTCGTGGTCAGCCAGGCTGGTGTTCTTCTTCCATGTGGGCTTTGATACTTCTCAGCTAGATGGCCGCTTATTTATCTTCAAGCCTTTAACACCCCAGACGCTATATCTTTTGATAGCCGGGCACCGTCAACTTCCTTCACCACATTTACTTATGCACACATTTTTCTTCAGCAATCGTGTCGGGAAGGTGTGAATCCTGGAATGCCAATTTAATAGAACAACGTGCTCTTGCATTGAGTAAGTGCTTGAGTGGAGGCCCAATGTCCATCTGCTGCCTTAGTACTAAACCTATAAATATACGCACACAGATCAGTTTCCCTACACTCATATAAATATATTTACATATGTACATTCCAGTCTTTGGACCTCTATAAATACCCTTTGTCACCTAGTTCTCTCCTCTATTTCCTTTTATTTTCCTCTTGTCCCACTATCATGCTCAGCCTTCATTTGGGTTTCAGTAATTTCTCTCGGTTACCTTGCCCTTGCTGAATCCCTACCAGACCACTCACACCCTCCTTGCTACTGATTTTGGATAACTTATTGCTCCCCTGTCCCTGGGTTGGTCAGCACTACCCCTTTGCCCCCTTCTCTCCCACTCCCCTATTCCCCCGGAACTATTGGTCCCCTTGTTTTCTCCTCCAAACTATTCATGCAGTCTATCGTATCTAGATAGGTCTGTAGAGATAATAATATGCACCAAAAATCAAGTCATTGCAAGATAGGCAATGAGTGAGAACACAGCAATGACAACAAAAAGGAAACCAATTACCCATAGAAGAATAAATTAATTTTGGAAGGCAAATGCTTTGAAAATGATGAGGGCAAAGAATGTACAGATGTGCTTTATACAACTGATGTATGTATGGATTGTGATAAGAGTTGTATGAGTCCCTAATAAAATGCTTTTTTAAGAATAAAATAAAAGAAAAAAATTTTAAAGAAAGAAAAACCTATACATAGATGAAGGTCTGATTTTTAATCTCTAGGCGTGTCCTTCAGTCAGGTCCAATGGGGTACCATGCTTTGGCCCCAGAGTCTGTCCTTTGTACTACCTCAGGGGCTCTCTGCTCTGCTCCCACGGTTGCTCTGCCACACATTTTTAGTGGTTTGCCTCAGTGCCATAGGATCAGTCTGGGCCAGTTCTAACCCTGAGTCTCCAGTGTTGTCCCCCTTAGGGCACTGGGCCATCAATGGACGGTGTGTCTCGTAGTGGGACCAGCCACATTGTCCACTCTGTCCATTGGCTGTTCAGAGCCGGGATATCGTCCTCCAGGCCTGATGGGCCAGGATGTGCCCCACTCTCTCTTCCTTCCCCTTCTTTGCTCCCATTTGCTCTGATCAAACATGCCCCTCTCTCCTAGATGCAGCTTCAGTGCTGTCCTCTGAAGTAAATTCTTCTGGGGGCAGGGGCAGTTTTCCACATAGCTGGTATGGGAGCCCAGCCCTCAGGCCCCTCCACTGGCTCCCCACTCCGTGCGGGCACACTGCATTCATCTGGCACTGGCTTGATATCTGGTCCCTCTTTCCCTGTGGAAACACAAACAATACCCTCCCCTTGGGTGAGACAGTCAGGCACCTTTTCTCTGGAGCTTCCCTCAGCACCACCTTCGGTTGTGTCCATGCCCATGCCCAGGTCCAGGAAAGGCTATGCGCCCTGCAGGATGCTTGGGAGCAGGTCTTTCAGGCCTGGGAACGGAAGCAAGGGAGACGGCAGGCCATGCACCGCAAGCAGCTCTTACTCAGACAGTGTGGAAGCTGGACAAGATCCTGCAGGCCCAGGAGACAGCTCCCCTCACCACACACAGACACACTGACCCCAGGACCTCCAGTCCTCCTGTAGTACCACCCCAATCCGCCTTGCTTCCTGGATCACTGGCTGCTATTCTGATACGGAGCTAGATAGTGTGTCTTCCCAAGTGGCCAAGGGGACACCTGAGCCTCAGGTCACTCAGGGCCATCTCTTCCCCACACCTGGCCCCAGCCAGCCAAGCCCTACGCGGTTTGGTTGGAAATTGATGGGGCTCCTCCCCACCTCGTCAGAAGTTGGGATGTTCCTAACGGCCCCCAGGTTGGAGTGCTCTTCTTCCTCAGGTTCCATCCCCTCCTGCTCAGCACCCACCTCCCCACCCCCAGCCGCAGGCCCCTTGATGTACCCCCAGAGAGCCCAGGCTGTAAACCAAGGTTCTGGCAAATGTTGCTGTCTAGGGTTCCCTTTGAACCACCATCTGTGCCCCTGATCCCCCCCCCCCCCACCCCTGTGTCACCTCCATGGCTGACCCAGGTATTCCAGGAAGCCAGTGCCCTGGAGGGCTCTGTGGAAGAGGTGGAGCGGCTGATCCAGAAGCATGGCACCTTCCAGAGGTGCTGAGCACACAGGAAAGGGAGGTGATGGCCAGGACGGTCATGGGCGTGACCCTGATAAGGCCGGGGTATCCAGACTGTTGGGGGCACACGGGTGAGGTGTGTATGCACACCGAACCTGTGCTGGTGGGTGAGGGATTACCAAGGAGCCAGTGTCTCCAATCCAGGGCTGGTGACCAAGCCGAGGTGCCCAAGCACCCAGAAGCACATAGGGATAGGTTAGACCACACTCTGGGGACCACAGAGGGCATTTGATCTGCCCATATCACATGGCCCCTGCTTCCTTCTGCCCAGGAGCCTGGCCAACCCTCTACTGCAGAGCTGTTAGTGAGGGTTAGAGACTTATAGTGAGGGCTATGGGCTGTGAGCCAGCCCCAGCAGGGGTACACTCGGTACTCAGGGCTGGGTCCACCTCCCACTTCCCACCTCACACTACGCAGGCGGCTGCGCTGAGAGAGCAGGCCAGGGTGCTGCCAGGCCCCTGGGTTCAGGGCCTGCTGGGCACGATATGAGAGCGGCCGGCTTGAGTGGAAGCCCTGGGAGAAGGTCAGCGACACAGCTTCACACCTCTCTGATTACTGCCGGCTTTCTCATGGCTGCTAGCCAGGTCAGAGGGCACCCCACCTGAACCCCATTTTACCTTTACAAGTGACCTTCAGCCCCACTAGGGGCCAAGGGGCGGCCTGTGGTGGAACGGGATGTGGAGAGTTTAATGGCTTTTCCAGGGGCAAAGCTAGGACTGGAGTCCAGGGCCCTTGATTCTCAGACCCGTGTGGACACCTGTCATTCTGATCGGCAGAGTAGACAGGGCCCCAGGGGTGGGTGAGGAGCACCCTCCACATGAGAACCCACCCATGGCCCATGCCCAGCCACTTCCTAGATCTGAAGACTGATTGGCCTGGGCCCTGTCATCTTGGGTGAAAGAAAAATTATTGTGCTGTCCCTGAGCCTGGTCAGAATTTCAGTCCTTGGCACAGCCCGAGGGGTAGATGGGGTCACCGCTTGGGGCCAAGGCAGTATGAACATCAGGGCACTCATGTCCCCACCATCACACAGGACGGCGACTGGATCCAGGGGTGGGGCCAGCAGCTGGAATAGCCTGTCCCTCTTGGGGACCTCAAAGAGAAGCTGATGCGGTTTCAGAAGCACCTGGCCTATGAGACAGAGACCCCATAGAAGGGAGGCAGGAAGGGAATTGACAGGAAGACCTGGGACCCCTGATAGGTACTGGTTTTCCATCCAGCAGCCTTGTCCCCAACACCCGCAGTGTCACTGTGCAGACACTAATCAGACTCTGTCACCTGCCGGAGGCCAAGGCCAAGACAAGCCAGGAAGAAAGGATCGAAGAGAACCCTGGGCAGAAGAGCAGAGGCCAAGTCTGTAATGTGCCCGTCCTCCACAGGGTGCCCTTGCTAGAGTCCTGGACCTTGGGAAGAATCTGAAAAGCATGGAGAAACTGCTGCACAGACACGAGGCCTTGGAGCAGGAGATGGGCCTCCTCCAAGTTCAGGGGCAGGTATGCCACTGGGTCTAGCATCGGGGCCAGGCCAGGGGACCTCTTCTGTGGGACCTTGCAGAGGAAGAGCTGATCCAGGATACTCCCATACCAGGGGCCTCTTGAGCACAACCTGATCCCTTTCCTCAGCCTCCGTATAGCCCCCATATCCCGGAGCAGAAGGCAGCCCTCCTCTGCCAGAGAAGCCTGGGGTGAGCCCGCAGCCTCGGCCACCGGTGCCAACAGTTTATGGACAGCTGGCAACAGCTCCAGAGCAGAGCCCTGAAGTGGTATGGACACCCTTTGGGTCCATTTCTTCACTCCTGCCCCCCTTCAGCAATCAAGTCCCATGCATCCCTTTGACTCCTTGTTTTAGGGTACAAAAGAGACCTTCAGGACAAACAATGTAAAGAAAACATCAATCAAGTCTTAAAAGAGACCACGACCACACAATGACCCAGACACATCATACGTGAAACAAATCCAGGGAGACTCATATGTGTGTAAGAAAGAGGTCTACTGGCGATATCTAAAACAGATGGAAATAGAGTTACCATATGACCCAACAACCCCCGCACCCTTACTGGGCAAGAAACAAACCAAGATCAGACATCTGTGCTCCAATGTTCATTGTGGCACAGTTCACAATTGCAAGGAATTGGAAACAACCCAAATTTCCATCACCTGACAATTGGATTAAAAAGCTGGGGTACTCTACCAGCGGGGATCAAGGATGTAATGTCACACCGGAAGTTCTCAGCGCCCCAGCATGGGTCTCTGGGCTTTCTGCCTCGGAAGCGCAGCAGCTGGCACGGCAGGAAGGTGAAGAGCTTCCCCAAGGATGACGCCTCCAAGCCGGTCCACCTGACGGCCTTCCTGGGCTACAAGGCCGGCATGACCCACATTGTGCGCGAGGTCGACAGGCCAGGCTCCAAGGTGAACAAGAAGGAAGTGGTGGAGGCCGTGACCATCATGGAGACCCTTCCCATGGTGGTGGTGGGCATCGTGGGCTATGTGGAGACACCTCGCGGCCTCCGGACCTTCAAGACGGTCTTTGCGGAACACATCAGTGACGATGAGTGCAAGCGGCGGTTCTACAAGAACTGGCACAAGTCGAAGAAGAAGACTTTCTCAAGTACTGCAAGAAGTGGCAGGATGACGAGGGTAAGAAGCAGCTCGAGAAAGACTTTAGCAGCATGAAGAAGTCCTGCCCGGTCATGCGCGCCATCGCCCACACCCAGACGCGCCTGCTCCACCTGACGGAGATGCAGGTGAACGGGGGCTCGTTCCGTGGCTGAGAAGCTGGACTGGGCCCGAGAGAAGCTGGTGCCAGTGAACCAGGTGTTCGGGCAGGATGAAATGATCAACGTCATGGGGGTGACCAAGGGCAAAGGCTACAAAGGGGTCACCAGTCGTTGGCACACCAAGAAGCTGCCCCGAAAGACCCACCGAGGGTTGCGCAAGGTGGCTTGTATCTGGGCCTTGCATCCCGCCCGTGTGGCCTTCTCGATGGCCCGCGCTGTGCAGAAAGGCTACCACCACTGCACAGAGATCCAAAAGAAGATCTATAAGATTGGCCAGGGCTACTTCGTCAAGGACGGCAAGCTTATCCAACAACGCCTCCACTGACTAAGATCTCTCTGACAAGAGCATCAACCCCCTGGGCGACTTTGTCCACTACGGGGAAGTGATCAATGACTTTGTCATGCTCAAGGGCTGCATGGTGGGCACCAAGAAGCGAGTGCTCACTCTGCACAAGTCCCTGCTGGTGCAGAACAAGCGCCGTGCCCTGGAGAAGATCGACCTCAAGTTCATCGACACCACCTCCAAGTTGGGCCATGGCCGTTTCCAGACCGTGGAAGAGAAAAAAGCTTTCATGGGACCACTCAAGAAAGACCGGATTGCCAAGGAGGAAGGCGCATAACAGATGGTACAGCTGGTGGGATCAGAATAAAGACTTCTTTTTCAGTGGGGGGGAAAAAACTGTGGTACATACATACAATGGAGTACTACGCATCGCTAAAAAGTAGTGATGAAAGTTTGAAGCACATCACTGCATGGGAAGAACTGGAGGAAAGCATGCTAAGCGAAGTAAACCAAGCACAAAATGATAAGAACACATTGAGTCCACGGAGGTAAGCTTTAAAAACAATGTAAAAGGGACATAGGGGAAAAGCTACTGTATGAACATTCCTGGGGTGAGGACCAGGTAATATGGCAGGGACCAGACCAAATTCAGGGATACACATGGTAGACAGATAAAAAGAGGCGGGGAAAGGAAAAGTAATAATAATAATAAATAAATGGGTAGCGGGGTCACAGGGCACTAACCCGCCCAAGGGTGCCACCGTGAACCCCCTATATCTCCGATCTGCCTGCCTCTGTGCCTTTGCCTGTGCTCACCCTTTCTCTACTTGGCTCGGTCCTACACCTGTTCTTTTGTGTCTGGCTTATGTCCTTACCAGCAGCCCTGCTGGCGTAGTGGTTACAAATTAGACTGTGATCTGCAAGACCGGCAGTTCAAGTCAACTAGCTGCGCCTTGTGAGAAAGATGAAGCTTTCTATGTCTGTAAAAGAGTTACCATCCCCGGAACCCAAGGGGCAGTTCCATTCTGCTCTTTAGGGTCACCATGAGACAGAGTTGACTGGATGGCAGTGAGTTGCGAATTTTATTTATTTCATTCCCAGCATGTCTTTCCAAGGTTCATTTGTGACCTGACATTTATCCCCCTATTTTAATGAAAGGACACCACTCCTTTCTAGAACTCGAACTCACTGACTTGGTCCATCCATCTGTCCACGTACTCAAAGGCGGCTTCCAGCTTTGGCTTTCGTAACTATAATGCAGTGATGTCCATAATTTAAAAGAAAGCGTTTTGACATGATGTTTTTAGGGGACACAGTGAGACCAGAGCATTTGTCCCTGCCGGTGAAGGGACTAGAGGTCAATCCTTTTTTTCCCCTTCTTTTTTAAGTGTCTCTATTCCCATCTATTCCCATCTATTAAGTGTCTCTATTCCCATCTATTAAGTGTCTCTATTCCCATCAGGACTGTATATGGTTTCTCTCCTTGAAACCAAATAATCCATTGTTGTGCCCATTACATAGAGCGGGGCACGAAGCTTACAAGCTAGTGCCCAGAACCTACAGCCACAAGGCTGGTGGCTGGAGGAGGTCTGTGTGCCCACTGTGGCTGCAGGAGGGACAGAGGGGCCTGCAGGGGGGGCACTGGGCCTCAGAGACCTTCCAGGCGAGGGAGGCTACAGGAACTGCAGCAGCTCTGGGGCGAGCTGAGGGCCAACTGTAGGAGGAAAGAGGCCACGCTCCAGGAGGCCTGCAAGGTAGGACTGTGCACGCCCTGGGCCAGGTTGGATGGGACCCCAGGTTGCCCAGTGCCCACTGCTCACCCCACGTCCTGCCCCAGGCCCTGCGTACGGGGGAGCATCTGGGAGCTGGAGAGCTGGCTGCATCCTGTGGAGGGGGAGCTGCGAGTCCCTGGCAGTGGATAGGATTGTCCTGGGGTGGATGAGCTCCTGGGGGCACAGGCAGATGTGGAGGCAGCAGTGGCTGAGCATGCTCAAAGGGCACGGAGCCTGCTGGCCCGGGCCTGGGCCTTCATTCCTGAAGGGCTCAGCCTCAACGTGGAGAATCCTGCCCTGCTGCTGCTTCAGAAGTAGATCTGCCTGTGCCCCCTCCTACTTCCCTGCAGGAATCCCACCCCTGTCCCCAGCACACCCACTCCCAGCGCTCCTGTGACCAGCATGAGGAGCTCACCTTAAGACTGTCAACCCTGCACCACCACCACCCCCTGACACCCCCCACCCCCAACCCTCACCCCCACCCCCCGCACTGACAGCAAGCTAGAGAGCCTGCGGGAGCCCTGAGGCCCGGAGCCTCCTTTCCCAGTTCTTTAGGGACACTGATGAGGAACTGGCCTGGGTGCAGGAAAAACTGGCCCTGGCCACAGCCCAGGACAACGGCCAGAGTCTGAGCGAGGTGCAGCACCTGCAGCAGCAGCACCAGGTGCCAGCCCACCCCAGGATCAGAGGGGAGGGTGTCTGCCCCAGCAGGGGGCAAGCACAGGGCCCTGAGTGACCACTGGAGACTACAAGAAGACACAATATGGGGCCCAAGGAGGAGCTTCTGCCTCAGCAGGCTTTGGGACATCCTGGGCTCTTTGCTGACCATGGAGACAGGGTCCATGTCTATGGGGCCCCATAAGGCTTCAAGGGAGTCTCCCAAGGAATGGCCTGTTCACATAGCAGCCCTGGAGACCTTGCGTACTCCACAGAACTTGGAGCAAGAGCTGCACAGCCGGTCCTGGCCAGGATGGTGGAGGACACAGGACACAAGCTACAGGCTGGCACTTTGCCACCCAAGAGGTGGCAGCTGAGGTGCAGCAGCTGGAGAGCGCTATGAGCTGCCTGTGCGCAGAGGCATAGCAAAGGAGGCTGAGGCTACAGCAGGCTCAGGAGGCCCAGCAGCTGCAGATAGATAGAGGTGAGGGGCACGAAAAGTGGGGGTCTGCCCGGTGTCCAGGGCTCAAGGGGACTCCTATGGGGGACCCAGACTCTCGATGTGCCTAGCAACTCCTCTAAGCGCTCTCTTGTTCCAAGGCCTCTCTTCCACACGTGTCCAGAGATGAGACCCACTGGGTCCTTTAGCTTTGCTTTCCTACTGAGGCAGAATGAACCCAATGGCAGTGGGTGTGGGGGTGTCTCCTAAGCCGGTGGCTCTTCTCAGTCGGTTATTGCATTCGAATGTCCTGGAACTTTGAAAAGATATGGACATGCAGCCTCCAATCCAGACAAAATCTGGATCTACAGGGGTGGGGCCTAGGCTGAAGCACCTTTTAAAGCTCTCCTGCCAACCCCGCGGGGAGGAGACAGCACACCCAGGTCCAGTGGGGAAACAGATAAGCCACTCTGGACAACTGTCTGGCCGGAACCACCGTGTTCTTGTGACATGGGAGAACTTCGTGGGAAAGGGAAAAGAAAAGGCCACAGGGCTGCAGGGGACCTCGGGGAAGGAGCTGTCTTGCTTCCTGAGAACCAAGACTGCCTTCAGAGTAAACTGTGGGAAATAAAAAAGAAACAGGGGGCGGGCTTCTAAAGAGCAGCCAGGTGGGCCGGTGCACTCCTTCTCAAGGCTGCAAACCCAGGCTGGAGGCCATGGCCCACCTGGCTGTCACCCCAGCTCCTGGAGGCAGAATCCTGGCTGGCAGAGCAGGGCTGTGCCCTGGACGGCAAGAACACGGGCCTTGTGCACCCTGATGCCATGGTTGGAGGCCACCCAGAGTGAGCTGAAAGGGTTCTGCGGGCACCTGGAGGATTTGCAGAACTCAGACAGGTTGGCAGGGGGTGGGAAATCTAGGGAGCAGGGGGTGGGCAGCCAGAGAGGAGAGGGCAGCAATCCCCTGTGACTTTCCTGATGCAGCCCCACAGTGCTGTCCAGCTGTGGGCGGTGAGGGAGGTCCACGCAGTACGACTATGGGCAGCGGAGGCCCAGGGGTAGTGCCAACTGGAGGGAGAAGCCCTGCTCCTCCACGCCTGGCTGTACAGCAAGGTGGCCACTGCCGACTCCCAGGACTGTGGGCAGGACCTTGAGGGTGTGGAAGTGAGTCGTGCCGGGAAAGTGGATGGAGGAACGGAGGGTAGGGTAGATGCTGGGTGGGCTGAGGGGGCAGGAGATGCCCTGCGGAGTTCTAGAACCAGAGCTGAGGGATGTGGGAGCTGTTGGGGCCAGCTGGCCCTTTCGTGAGTTTTAGGAGCTGCCTGAACCCTATCCACATTGACCCTCTCCAGCCCCACCTTTGCAGATGCTGGAACAGAAGTTCAAGGTCTTCCGGGAGAAAGGGCAGAGTGTGGGGCTGCCAGGGTGCAGGCTCTGAGGGAGCTGGCAGGTGCCCTGGAACTCGACTCCCCCAGCTCCATGGCCCAGAGTCAAGTCCACAGGAGCTGGGTTGAGGCCACATGGGTGAGGCTGGACAAGGCAATGAAAGCCCGCACAGAGGTGGGTGCCTAGAAGGACAGGCCAGCGACAGCCAAGGGGCTCGGGACACAGGGGCCTACCCCAGATGTGTGTGCGTGTGTGTGCGTGTGTGTGTGTGCTCATGTGTACGGGTGGGCATGTGGGTGTGTGCATGCGTACTTCTGTGTGTATTCTCGTGTGTGCATGTGTGTATGAAGGGGCATGGCTGACTCCGGCTCCCAGCATCAATCAGCCTTCCCCGTCCAACCACGCTCCTTCCTGCCCCCAGTTTGGAGTCCTTCAGCGCTGGTCACACCTTGTGGCAGGAGCACGAAGTGGACTCTCCCAATGCTCCCTGAGCACGGGCCGCAGTTTCGTTGGGGGCACAGGCCCTGCTGGTCTTCTTGCTGACCGCCACTCTTAGAGCTCCCTGCCTCCCCTCACCACACCCTCCTTTCTCGGGATCTGGTGTCTCAGTGCACTGAGCACCTGACAGGTCCTGCAACCGAAATCCTGGGGCTGGGTGGCCCCGGGGCCAGCCCTCTCCACACTGACTGTTGGAGGTGCTACAGGCAGACCCCCTGACAGGCAGCCCACTCGCTCCCTGAGCCGCCGTCCTCATGTGCTCAGGGCTCCCCATCTTTTTGCCTTCCACCCAACATGCGTGTCAAGACCCTTTCCTCCCTCGAGCCCTGCCTGTGGCCCCCGGGCCTCATCAGGAACCTGCTGTGATCAGAGGAAACCATCTTCTAACCACCAAAGGGCCAGAAGGCACGAATGTACAGCGATGATAATAGGTAAAGGTCACGGTAAAGTCACAGAGGACAGGAAAGACAGGGGCGAGAGAATACAATACAGAGTCAGACATGTTTTATTAGGCATTCTCACTTCAGCTCCTCTTGATGGACCACGTGGAACTGGGAGAAGTGGAAACTTTGCTATCTTGGGACGTGTATAGGGAGCCTGTAGACACACCTCTTCAGTAGTGACATGGGTCACAAGGTGGGTGGTATCTATCGTAAGGCCCCTGTACTTGAGCTCACCAAGGTGAGGAAAGCTAATACCTGCATTGGGGGAAGCTACAAAGGGGGCTGGGTGTCACGGTGAGAAGAGAGGGCAAAAGGATCATATCTGCTTCTACACAGAGATACAATCAGCCATGTGCTCACGTTAAGGCAGCCTAGCTGTTAACGGAGAATCCGTGAGAATGATTTTTAAAGTAGGATAATGTACTTGGACTTTACCTCTAACTTACCAAAGTAGAGGCTTTCCTACCGTGGAACACCAGCTTTCCAGATTCTCACTGTTATAAGTTAGGGAATAGAGTCTTCGTCCTATTTCCCTCCGTGTTAACGCCCCACAAATCCCCAAGCCACAGTCTTTGCTCAAATGGAGGTGGCCCTGTTCTCAGGGAGAAAGTTGCTGGCCCTCCTTCCCGCTGTGCCCTCGACTTCCACAAGGCGGCGCTCGAGCTGTGGGGCCACATGCAGAAGGTGGTCCTGGTGGAGGGTGCTGTCCTTGGCCACTACCTGGCGTCTGTGGAGGTCCTGCAGCGCCAGCACCGCCTCTTGCAGGGAGGGCCCCAGTCCCTCCCCCTCCTCCGCGTGAACCCCTCTTTGTAGGCAATGGATGGATGAGGAGCCCTCGCCCCCAGCTGACCTCAGGCAGGACTGCAGCCTGCCCCTGCCCCCTCTGCGATGGGGGGTGACGAGCCTGGGCTTGACCTAGGCTGGGGTACAGCCAGGATGGCCTGCAGAGTCCTGGGTGGAGAAGCATTCAGCCTGCTCTTTGCCAGCTGCAGAGGGAGCTGGTGGCTGTGGACGAGGTGGTGGTTCAGATGGGGATGGAGGCCATTCAGGTACACCCTGCGGTCCAGGAGGGCCTGGCCGGGCAGCTGGCTGAGGTGCAGGAGGCCTGGGCCACCTGGACATGAAGTCCTGGGAGCAGGGCCAGCAGCTGGAGTGGGCAGCCCATGGCCATGCCTTCCTCAGGCACTGCCAGGAACTGCTGTATGTGCCACCCCACCTGGATGGGGGCTCGCTCTGTTCCATGCAGGTGGGGGCACTCAGCTCTTCCCTGCTTCCTCCCTTTTCTGCCCTCCTGGCCCTAAGACCTGTTCCCATGCCCTGTCCCCCACCCAGCACTCGGGCTCAAGAGAAGCAGGCGCTAGTCTATATCCTCAGAAGGGCCAGCTGGGGCCAAGGAGACACTGGGGCAGGAGCTCTGCCTGAGAGCCCAGGCAGTGCGGCTGGCGGGGTAGCAGCTGTTGGACACCAGCCACGTCATAGCCCCAGAGATGTGCGCGCTGAGGGCTAATGTCAGGGTGGTGCGTGGCCAGAGCCCCCTTTCCTGCTTCTCCCTGCTCCACGGTAACCCAGTCCTGCCCCACCCAGGCCACACCCTGCGCCCCTCCCAACAGCCCTCTGCCCCCCAGGTCACAGCGTCTCCAGGAGCTGAACAGGCAGCTGCAGGAGCTCCGGACGACCTGGGCCCTTCACCAGGAGCACTGCCTGGTGAGCCAGGACCAGGAGGAGCTTCGGGGAATGCTGGGTCAGGCTGAGGTCTGGCCGGCCTCCTGAGAGGACCTCCTGCTAGACCCTGACTGTGGGGTGAGCAGGGATCCACCCCTTAGAGGGCCACATGCCTGGCACCAGGACTTGGAAAGGCAGCTGGCGGCCCAGGAGGAGAAGCTCACCCAGCTCCAGATGTAGGTGAGGGTGTGGAGGGCGGGACTGAGGAGGGGTCGAGGGGCCTCAACCTGCGGTGGAGTCCCCAGAGCATTGATCCGCCCTGAGGGGCACCCCTTCGAGGAAACAGCCGCAGGGTCCTGTCCTCCGTGGGCAGTCTGGCTCTGTGGGGTCCATCACAGCTTCTTCTGCCCAACTGCTCCCTCCCCTCCTCCTCCTGGTTTCCCCCTCTGAGAGCTGCCCCCAGAGCAAGCCCTGTGGGACACAGAGGGTCACTATGGGTGGAAACCAATCAATAATCTCATGGGTGCAGAGCACACTCTGAGGAACACAGGGGAGGTGACACTAGCTACAGAGAATCTGAGTGGAGCGTGGGTTTGTAATCCTTGTGTAGGCTGGGGGCGGGTTGATATCACAGGATCCTGTGGGACTGAAAGTGAGGACCTGAGGGTGGATGGGCAGAGGGAGTGCCCCATCCTCTGAGGCAGGAAGGTGGTCAGCTAGGGTGAGCACGGAGGAAGATGAGCAGGGGCTCTGCAGTCACACAAATGTCACCTAAGAATCTCACTTTAGTATAAAATGTTTGTCTCCATTGCAAAGCCACCTCTAGCAACTAGGATCCCCTCTCTCCCCATCTGGAGCAGACGAGTGAAGAAAATCAAAAACTGAAGCAAAGCAGTCAACAGGACTAACGGACCACCAACACCACAGCCCTCCATCCTTGTCCTGGAGACCAGGAGAGTTAGATGGTGCCCAGCCACCGCCTCAAACTGCTCTGGTTGAGCTCAAACTGGCAACTTGTGCACAGCTTGAAAGCCAATGGAAGTCGACTTCATGAAGAGAGGGCATTACAAGTTTGACAGGGACTACTGGATCCCCGAACCAGGGCCCTTCAAATCCAAAACAGAGCCCAGCTCCGGGAATCACCCCTGCCCAAGCAACAGTCGAGCTGATAAAGTGAACGCATGGCACCTGTGAGGCACTTGCTTCCCAGAGCAAAGGGGAGCATTTGCCCTCAAAATTCAGGAGGGAGGGAGGGGCCAGGGAGGAGGTAAGAAGAGTGCTGTGTTATATTATGAGGGCTGCAAACAAAATGTGTAGAAATTGTTAAACTGCTCTGCATGTTTCCACTTAAAACAAAACCCTCTATATTAAAATTCATATATATATGTGCATTATATGTGTGTATATATATATATTAGTCAAACCCAAGGTCAGAAAAAGGCATGCCCCGGGCTGCTGCTCGTGGCAAGGTCAGTGGTGTGAAACCCATCAGAAAGACGTGGGTCGGTTGTCTGCTCCCGTAGTGACAGCCTCAGAGAGCCGCAGGGGCCGTCGTGTGCTGTCCTACAGGGCCTCGATGATAGAAATCGACTCGATGGCAATGATTTGAGTGCTTTGAAGGTCAGAAACTGTAGACAGTGATCTATAAACGTCCTTCTCTCCTGTAAGGTGTCTGTAACACAATCAAAGGAAAACAATCGGTCTGCACTCCAGATCTTCAATGGGACCATTTCCAGGGAGCCTGGCCACACACTGCCAGGCTGTGCCTTCTCAGATCCGCTGGCACTGCTAGGAAGGTTGTGGGCCCTGCAAGGGTGGGGGACTCTCCAGCCTGCTCCCCAGCAATAGAGGCACTAGGCCAAGACTGGAAGAGCCCCGGCGGGGGGAGAGTGGGGAGGTTGAGGCAATCACTGTGCCCTGCTTCTGACACTCTTCATGTGGCTGCTATGGTCACCCTTGACCTCAGGGAAGGCCAAGGGTCACCAGGGCAGAAAACACTTCCTTTTTATGGTGAGGGCCATATCGGGTCTCAACTCCACTGCTAATTAGATGTGGTCTCTAGCAAGTAACCCAGCCTCTCGGTGCACCCAGTTTCCCCAGTGCTATCTGGAGTCCCCAGAAGGGCCAGGTACAGCGAGGCTGCTTGCAGCTGGGCCAGAACCAGCAGCTGCCCTCATCGTGCCCTGAAGCCAGAAGCCCAGAACTCAAAGGCTGAGCTTTGCTGAAGGTCGTCCGACAGGGCCTCTCAGCTTAAGTAAGCTGTCCCAAGCTCCAGGCTGCACAAGTTGCTCCCTGGAACACGTGGTCCGGGCCCCCAATGTGGGCACACAGAAAGCCAGTTCACCTCTCAGGACAGTGGTGGTGTGACTGGATGTGGACACGCCCGCATCGCCCGCTCGGGGCTCCTGGAGCAGGGTCCCCATCTGCTCTGCACCTCCCGCACCAGACGCCCAATGCCCTGGGACTAAGAGAAGCCTCACCCCCACCCGCCAGGGCAACCCATGGTCCCCAGGCAGCTTCTGGACCATGTCACTCCCTTCCCCAGACTTGACGGCTGTCCCACCCACGGGCTCAGCCCTCTGTACTCATGCCTGTCCATGTGTGCATGTGTGTTTGCGGGCGCACCTGTGATAGATGTTCACGTGTTTTTGGTAGATGCGCGTCCATCGGTGTGGTGTGTGTTCATCCAGGTGTGTTTATGGTATACATGCCTGTGGTATGTCCATCCATGTGTGTGTGTCTGTGTGGTGTGCGTCCATGGGCACACACACACATCTGCAGACCCGTGCGATCTTTCAGCTTCCTGCTGCTGGCTGGTCTGCGGAGAAGAGCAGGCCCTCTCGGAACGCCTTGCCTACTGGAGCAGCACGGGGTTAGGGCAGCCTCTCTTGGCATAGTCCCAGCAAGCTTGCCTGGACTTGGCCTCCTGCAACTGTGCCCTTTGGCCTGCCTTCTCCTCTTCCCTCTCCAAACCAACCTCGGCTCATGGGCAGCCTGCTGCCTCCCCGTCCCTTGCTGTCACAGTCCCCTGCAGCTCTCCCAAGGCACAGGCCCCGTCGCCCTCCAAGGGGAGAAGAGAATCTAGTCAGGGGTCAGAAGGTGGAGGCAGAGAAGGCAGGGCAGGGCAAGGCTCTCTCTCTCTCTCTCACATGTGCAAGCAGGAGCCCCTGTTCCCCCCTACTCCCACCCCCCAGAATGTGCAGCACCCCTGAGCCCACCACCCTCCACCAGTGGAGACATCCTGGGGCACCATCTCCGCTGTAATTGCCCACCTCCACGCACTCTCCCATGGGGTCCAGTTCATGAATGGGATGAATGGCTGGGGTGAAGCCTCATCCTGGACACAGGGGTACTGAGCAGTCACTCCTGCCCTGACTCTCACTCTGTGCCCAACCTGGGAGTCACTCAGCCATGCATTGGGGGGAATGGGGAAGGGGAGTGTCATGGGAATCCACGTGGTTACCAATGCTAGAGGAACGTGGGGTATTGTCAGGGAGGTGGTGGTGGGGCAGGTGTGACCCAGGGACCCAACATTAATTCACTGGGCCTCGCTGCTCCTCCACAGGGGTGGGTGGGGCCAGAAGTGACCCTGGGGCTGTAGGTGAGTGGGTGGGCCCAGAAGTGACCCTGGGGCTGTAGGTGAGGACGTGCTCCATCCAGGTCACCACATGGAACCAGCCACAGACTGCCCATGCAGGCTCGCCACAGTCTAGCCAGGCCACCATGCAGCACCCTGGGAACGGGCAGCTCCTGGTAAGGGGCAGCCCTTCCGAGGTCACACCTTCCTAGGCTCTTCCTCAAGGTGCTCTGACCCCCACCCGGCAAAGAGGGCAGCTACTGGCTGTGAGGGTGGGGCAGGGGTGCCCGAAGCAGACACCTCCTACGGGGCTTCCTGCTGAGAAAGGGTGGCACAGCACCAAGAGGCTGGCAACTCTCTGCGGGGCCAGGGAGATGTGTCCTTGTCTTGTTTCCTAAACTGGTCTTTGATGGTGGTACCAAAGGTCTCCCCATTTGTAGCAGCAATGACATCCTCAGACCGTTGGTGGGACGAGTCATATAATGTGTGCAGCCCCCGAGTCCCTGCGTACAGCATTCAGAGCAGCAGGGCGGGGGAGCCTGGGACCCTCCCCCCAGTGCCAGCACTCTACACCGGGCCCAGCCACCCCGAACCCCAACCCCACCCCATTTACACCCCGGCTGCCACAGCACCTCTGCACCCCAACTCTCCCGGTGCTTGGAGAAGAGGCCCACTGTGGCCTGCTCCAGGGGCCCAGGGCCCAGGACCAGAGCAGCTGCTGAGCTGTGGCAAGCCCGTAGTCACAGCTTCAGTTCACAGTGCAGATGACCCTCTGTGAGGTGCTGGCAGCTCCTGCCCCGTCTGGGGTACCAGGGCATACACCCAAGGCTAGGAAGGGTGCTGCTGGGGCCAACCAGGCCCTCCGAGGCCCCAGAACACTGGGGGATGGCTCTCTGAGGCTGAGGCATGGTGTCACTCGGGGCGGGCTGTCAGTGCTGCCTCCTCTTCCGCACGGCCTCGCGCAGGGCAGCCGGCAGCCGCTCCTGGTTGTTGCAGATGTTGTAGTGGGCCAGGCCCAGAAGCTTGTCCAAGTCCTCTTGGCTATAGGTCACTTTCGAGTAGTGGTAGGGGGAGTCAGACGGAGACAGGTTCACCCAGCCGGCCTCCTGCTCCTCGGGTGTCCTAGGGACCCCTGTGCAGAGAGCACATCGTGGGCATGGAGGGGCAGGGTGCTGGGGTGGAGGGAGGGTCTGCTGGGTCGGGGAGGCTGGGACACCAGGAAGGGGGTGGCGGCAAGCTGGCTCACCAGGGGCTGAGTGGTCCCGGAAGGAGTCGTTGACCAGGGGGAAGTGCAGAATGACTGGGGCCTCAGGCCGGCCGGGATCAGAGAACTTGTGGCACTCCCGAGGCTGGGGCTCCTCATCGAGGCTGGGAGAGATGGGCGGGAACGGGATGCCCTGCTCTTGGCACATGCGGCCCACCAGCTGCAGCTGCCTTGGGCTCCCTTGGTCCTGGACACTGACGTCACATAGGACCAAGCATCAGTCGGAGTGGACAGCCGTGCCGCAGCCCCTCAGAGCTCCACCAAACGGACTGTAGCCATCACTGAGGCCAGCCATGAAGGGCACACACCTCTCACTAAATTAACACAGAAACTAAACGCTGAGGTGTCGACGGCCTGCAACCAGCCGGGGTGCAGGTGCAGCCAACCAGATTCACCATCATATCCTCTCCCCATTGCGGAGAAAGCCCCCTGATGGAGCGTGAATGAAACCCCAGTTCTTTTCACAGGGAGTGCTGGTGGTGAAACAGTTATGTGCTGGGCGAGGTTCTGCAGGTTCAGCACTGGGAAACCACCCGCTGCTCCATGGAGAGAGGGCCGAGCACCACGTTCCTGAACTTGTGCCTCCACGTTGGTAGCCACAGACTCTCCCTTAACAGCCATGCTGCCTTCAAGTGAGCACATGGCTGGTGTGATCTCCCTACAGAGGCAGACATCCTCTGGCTCTCTCTTCCTGCTGTCGCCCAGCCCCCCTCTCAGCTTCCCCCAATGCAGCTGTTAGGCTTCCTCACTTGTGAACTCAGCGTTACTGTCGATCCCACCCACCTTGTGGCGTATGTAACTACTGATTATGCATGTCTTAAGGCTACCTGTAACTACCCCAAGATAATACAGATGCTCTCTCTTCCCCCACTTCCTCGTGGTCCATCAAGAGGAGCTGAGGTGAGCATGCTATCATAAAACGTGCCTGACTCCTTTATTGTACTCTCGCTCCCCTATCTCTCCTAGCCTCTATGACTTTACTAGACCTTTACTATTTTATCGCCATACAATTGTGCCTACTGACCCATTGGTTGTTAGAGGCTGATTTCCTGTGACAAACTGCTCCGTGGGCATTTTTACTCCCGTAAGCAGTTCGATCTCGGAAACACACCAAGGGGGACCCGGTGAGTCAGCATGGACTCCATGGTGGGGATCCTGGTTTGGTTCTTTTGACATGGTGTGGTGGTTAGATATTATGTCCACTTGGACCTGCGTGAAAGTGCAGGGGTGGAGTCCCACCTGTCACTCAGGTGGAAGCCTGGTGATCCCTCCTTGGAAGGAAGGGGAGATGCTATGAGCCTCTTCCTCCTCGCTGGGATTCTGTCTCCAGGGACGGCCCCATGGGGCCACCAGCCTGGAGAGCCGCCGACTCGGCCGTGTTCACGCCAGCCTGGGCATTATCTGCCTGCAGCTACACAGAGGCTGAGGAAGGTTCTGACTAGTATGGTCTTGAATCACACTGGGCTGGGATGCCTTGCTGATCTAAAATGACTTCTTGATCTAAAGCTCTTTCTTTCTACACAAAGGAGTGTTGCTGCTTTTGTTTCTCTGGACAGCTCAGCCCATAGCATGTGGGTCCCTGTCTCGTAGGGTTGGGAGGAAGCCAGCAAGGCACACACTGTGAAGCCGCCCTAGCATCCTCGGGTGCCACTCATCAGCTCCCCCACCTGAAAGGTGGCATTTAAGTTGTAGTCCAGCGACAGGATGAGGTCCACGTCCCGGGTGGGCTGCAGGAGGGGCGGGCAGCTGGTGTTGACAAAGTAGCCCACGTCCAGCAGGCACAGGCGGGGCTCCCCAGGGGTCAGCTGGTTAGGGAGTCCATCCAGTTTGGTGTCTGGAGAAGTGGGCGGGGTGGGAGGGCAGCCTTGAGCACGGGTGCTGAGGACACCACGCTTGCTCCCCTGGTCAGTGGCAGTCACTGGCTGCTCCTGGAAAAAGACTCCACCCTCAGGCCCCACCCACCTGGCCCCAGCCCTGAAGCAACCTCCAGCCCCAGCTGAAGGAGAAAGCAGGAAACTCTACTTCCCACATCCCGTGGGGCCACACATGGAAGGCCTGGAGCCAAGGGGTGAGGTGAGGGGCCCAGGAGGGGCCTGGAGCCAAGGCCCACAGCTCTGGGAAGACATCAGGGGGCTGGACCCCGGTGGGAGAAGCTACCTTTCCAGGAGGAGAAGTGAGGGTGCTGGAAATAGTCTTTGTGGAACTGGAGACCACGCAGAAAGTTGTCGGTGGCCTGGGCAAGCGGACGCCACGTCAGGAGGCCAGAGAACAACTCCCCGATCCTCCCAGCCAGGCTGGGTGGCACTTCCATCTTCAGCACTGGGACCTGCTCCTTGTCTGCACAGCCAGGGAGTGGGGCGTGGGTGCTAGCCCAGTCTGAGGGCAGTGACCCCGGAGAGGGAAAGAGCTGAGACCAGTGCCCCCACCACCACACACACACAGAGCTGGGAGTCACATGCCCACCCCCAGCACCAGCCCCGGAGCCTGGGCACCTACCCAAGCTGGTCAGGGTCTGAGCCCAGCGATCCCAGAACGGACTGGGCTCCGAGGACCAGTATAAGCTGTCTTGGAGGCTGGCTGCATATAGGTTGGTCCAGATACCTGGGAGCGCAGACACAAGGGGACGAGAGCCCCCATTCCTGTCACAGCCTGACCCTTCCCTGCTGCCCGCCTCAGTGATGGGGCTCCCCCAGAAACATCCTCCCCTCCCCCATTCTCTCTCCAAGACCCCCTCACCTTCCAGGAAGCAGATGCGGGACTCAGGCATCCTCTTCATCAGCCGCCCCATGAAGAACTCGGAGCCGAAGAGCTCGGAGGGGATGAAGGCACCTTACTTGGAGAAACCGAGCTCGTAGGGGGAGAAATCACACCACTCTGCGGTGGGAAGGGACCGCTGTTGGCCACCACCCTCCTGCCCACCCGAACCCACGCAGGGCAGCCACAAAGGACGGGGCGACTCCCCTCCAGTCCAAGTGACTCTGGGGTCATGGGTGTCTGGATTCACTCGGGTCCCGGACCAGAGTGTAAGGAGAAGGGCATGAAAAACTGCCTCCCCACACCATCCCAACCACCCCTTCCCCGACCCCTGGCCGCCCGGGGCCTCAACCAGCTGCCTCGACCTGCCTCCAAATTCAAAGGTGGACAGGCCGTGCCCCTTAGTGTTGAGGGCATAGTACATGGGGAGAGGTTTCTGGCCGTGCCTCAGAGCCTGTCGCTGCTCCGAGAGCTTGTGGACATCAGGCTGTAGGGAGATAACTCCGTGTAAACCCATTGCTGCCTGGTCTCTGGAGATCTCCCCTCGCCCTGCTACCCAGCAGGGCTGCCTCCAGGTCCAGGCCCGTCCCCATGGGCCGCCCTTCTGTACCCCATCATGTCGCATGGCCTCATTGATGAGGTCCCAGAGGTTGGTGAAGCAGGCCGGGTGTCCCAGGCGAGCGCGCTCCTCCAGCTCCTGGTAGTACCATTGCAGCTGGCTGGGAGCCAACACGCCCAGCTTGTTCTTGGTCACCTGCGTCTTCAGCAGTACGGTGGCGCCCCCCAGGTCCTTCTGCGACCACTCTGGATCCTTGTAGAGGTTTTCTAAGGTCCTAGGCAAAGCCAGAGGTCGGGGGAAGACAGGTTCCTCTAAGAGTCCCCCGAGACCTCACACCCCTTCGGACCTTCTCTCCCAGGGCAGCAGCCCGCAGGTGCCTTCCAGCTCCATGGAGACAGCCGAAGCCCATGGGGCACCTTGGGCATATCGCACCTGCCACCTGCCTCCTCGCAGACCTTCCAATCTAGTCAGGGAGGCCAAGGGGGCACTGGAGAAGCCTTACCACAGGCACCCCTGCCTCTGCCCACTCACCCCCAGATCCCACACTCAGCCTGCTCACCAAGTGGAGCCTGAGGCCCCTGTGATGTAGAAGACGCAGTCCAAGAGGCCCAGCTCCCTGAGGCCGGTCAGCTGCCCATACAGGGAAGTCATTGCCCGGACCCCTCCACCAGTAGCCATGATTGCCACCACTGGGACCTGGAAGGGCAGAGTACAGCTGGGCTCAAGGGAGGCCCTGCGGGGACTTCCAGTTGGTGGAGGGGAGGTCAGGGTGCGCCGGGCAGTAAAAACCACAGGAGGATGACACAGCAAGTCAAGTGGCCACTCAGTCCCCTGCCCCTGGCCCCACCACCAAGTTAGCGTAGGTCAGAGTCTGGTGGGGACCCATGGAGCGGGTCTGAGTCAGAGCAGCTGAGGAGAGTCATGTCAGGATAACCTCCTTCAGCAGGGTGGGTCCTTTCGGGTTTTGAAAACTCCAGGGAGCGTACAGGCCACAGGCCTTATCTCCCCATCCCCAGCCTGGGGAGTACGGCGGTCACTTCTTAAAAGACACAGGCTCACCTCAAAACCCCTAAATCAGCGTCCCTCTCCCTTTGCAAGGAGCTCATTTCCTTAGGAGCCAGCCCAACCAGCAGAGAGGCCTGGCCAGATGTCCACCGAGTTGTCTGAGAGGCCCAGTCTTAAAAGCAGCTCCAGGTCACGGGCCAACGCACAGAGAAGGGTAGCTACCCCTGGTGGGGCCCGTGGTTCTGACACTGCTCAGCCGCATTGGGCCCAAGATAACATCAAGAAAGCTCCAGGAAGTACAAGGGGGGTAGGTGGACAGACGAGAGGCAAACACAAGTCCGCCTTACAACCAACCCTGGTCGGGCAATGGAAGTGTGGAGGCCCACTCAGCTCAACACTCGGCCTGAGACCCCCACACTCCTGCCCAGCCCGACAGACCTCGTCCTCCTGCAGGTCTCCCTCCAGCTGCAGGGCCTGCTGCAGGGCCTTGGCCACCACCTGCTTCCTCCTGCTCAGGAAGGCCTGCTCCTCAGCACACAGCTCGAAGCCCAGGCGCACGGCCAGCTCCCCTGGTCTGGGGGTGGGGTGGGGGGATGGACGGACAGTGAGGCAGTGCTCATCCTCGTCAGAAAAGAGAACACTCGGCCCATCTCCCTGCAAGATCCACGTCCATCTCTTCTCTCCCTTCAGCCTGCATGCTGAAACTTGGAGAGTGAGGGGGGGATGGTGGGCCCAGAGCCACACAAACACGCCCGGCATGACAGCAAGGCCAGCCAGCAGATGAGGGTGTCCCTGTGGCCAAAGGTGGCCCTGAGTCTCAGCTTCTCCCTCCCCTGCAACGCTGGACCAGGGCTACACTGGGGAGGGGGCACGGGGGCTGAGAAGGAACAAAGGCCTTTAAGTTGGGGCTGCTTATGCTCCCAGACACCGAGGGCCAGCAAAAGTTCTTGAAGGCCCAGCCACGTTGCTTCCACCCAAAAGGTTGCTTCCTTCTGGTCTTTGTGCTCCTCAAACCAGGCGTGTTACTCTCCTCAGCCCCCACCTCTCTCCCACCCAGTGAGGCCACACGCAGACTACAAGGTTGAGGAAGGACCCTCTCTGCTCTGAGCACCTTCCCAAGACTGGGAGCTCCCTGCTGCAGCCACCCGCTTGCTTCCGGTCCTCCAGGCCACCCAGCTGCACGTAGCGCCCTCCCTCCCCCGGCTGCTCTCCCCCAGCCCAGCCTCTCACCTGTCTTCTTTTCTCAGCTCCACCTTCATCAGAGGCTCCTGCAAACCAGCAAAACACCACTCAGAAAGGCTGGCACCTCCACCCCAACTTCGGCCCTGGGATGCCCCAGTCATCTCCACAGGGATGCACCCCCACAGCCCAGCCCAGGGGCTTGGCCCAAAAGAAAAGGGAGAGAAGGAGTCACCCCCTGCCACCACCCCCGCACTGGCCTGAGGCCCTGTCCCACCCCCACATCAAGGTCTTCCTCTGAGTGAAGAGTACCTGGGACGTAGGGAAGACCAGCCTCACGAGCTGGTCTGATGGCAGGGCCCTGAGTGGCACCTTCAGTTGCTCCTGGCGGGCGTTCTGCAAGGGGACTAAAACTGTACACTTACCCGAGTCTCAGAGCAGGGGTACCACCCGGCCCTGTGGGCCTGAATTCCAGGGGGTCAGTGGGGGGGGGGCACCCTACCTGCAGGTGGATACTCAGCTCCTGCTCCCAGCAGGTGGGGAAGTGGAAACGGAAAGAGTCACTGCCTACGGTGGCCTCCTGAGATCCCTCGTAGGATCCGGGGACCACAAGCTGATCTTTTCCCTTTGACTCTGGAGAAAGGAACCGAGGTAGGGGTGGGAGGGGGTTCCCTGCCCGTGAGGTGTCTCCCGCCCCTGTGGCTGGCAGAGGCTGGGAGGAGTTACCCCCAGCCCAGCCCCCTCAGAGCAGGGTCATGGGAAAAGACCAGGTCTTGGTAAGCCCGGGCAGTTTCACCCCCAGCCCCTAGCCTTCGGAGGCTAAAGGTGGCTGGCAGCTTCTTCCAGGATGGGCAGCTGAGGAAGGGGGAAGACATAGGCTGAGGGCCAGGGCTGTCCTGGTGACCTGGGAGACTCACCCTTCTGGTCCCCGGCCTCCTTCAGCCGCACATGCAAGCGGGAAAGCTCACGGGCCTGTGTTGGGAAGAGAAGATTCATATGCCGCCCCTCCCATGCAAGGATACCTCACCACTACCCTTTCCCCTGCAGCCCGCGGTTCCTGCTCCTCAGTCCCATGTCCTCTGGAAATCATAGCCCCTCCCACTTTGCTCTTTCCTGGTCCAGACAGACTTGCAGCCAGGAGGGCAGGTGAGCAGATGGCCTGAGGGAGGGTGTGTCACTCACCACTACAATCCCAAAGCACTACTATGATCCCAAATCACTACTGTGATCCCAAATCACTACTATGATCCCAAATCACTACTATGATCACAAAGCACTACTATGATCACAAAGCACTACTATGATCACAAAGCACTACTATGATCCCAAAGCACTACTATGATCATAAAGCACTACTATGATCACAAATCACTACTATGATCACAAAGCACTACTATGATCACAAAGCACTACTATGATCCCAAATCACTACTATGATCACAAAGCACTACTATGATCACAAAGCACTACTATGACCCCAAAACACTACTATGATCCCAAAACACTACTATGATCCCAAATCACTACTATGATCACACAGCTCTACTATGATCCAGAATCACTACTATGATCCCGAATTAGTACCATGATCCTAAGTCACCATTACCATCCCAAGTCACCACTATGATCCTGAATCACTACTATGATCCTGAATCAATCACTACAATGATCTGACTCACCACTAGGACACCGTTGCTGGTGAGCTGCTCTGCACAGTCTGTCCTGGGAAAAGCCATGAGCGGGGGTCAGGTTCTTGCCCCCAAGGAAGCCTAGGCAGTCCTTCCAACCACAGAGGGTCCCCGGGGAAGGACACCAGCCCTGGCGCACGAGGCTCTCTCCTTCCAGAAGGGACAGATTTGACCCAGAGCCCCTCTCCCTACCTCGCAACCCCCAACTCCCCTGACCCCCGCAACCCCCAACTCACACACTCCGCAGGCGGAATTCAACGTCAAACCGCTCCCCACCCTGAAAAAGCAAGTTATAAAGGTAAGACGTGTGCATGTATGTGGGCATGCATGTGAGTGGTTGTGTGCACATGTGAGTGTGTGTGCATGTGTATCCACATGGCTGTGCATGTGTGAGTGTGACAGTGGTTGAGTGCGTGTGCTTGCTTGTGAGTGTACCTGTGTATGTGTGTGAGGCTGTGTGTGGGTGTGAATGTGAGTGTGAGTGTGTGTGTCAGTGTGGGTATGTGCAGATTCCAACCCAGATGCCAGCCAGGGGTGCCAATGCGGGGAGGGCTGCTGTCCATAATGTGGCCCCGAGGAGGGGGCCGCTCCTCGAGAAGCAGGTCCTGGTTGACAAGGGCCTCGGGCACCAGGGAAACCTGACCTCATGGTCTGTAAACAAGTTCTTTGAAGAGGGCATTTAAGCAGCATCCCGTTGGTGGTACCGAGGGTGGCCGCCCATGTGGAGTCTTGCCTGCAGGCTCAGCAAGAAGCTCTGGCGCCGGAACTCCCCAGGCAGCAGAGTGCCCACGTCAAACAGCACTGACAGCATGGGGACGTCGCTGGTCAGCAGGTCCTGGTCAAAGACTTTCAGCTCCACCATGTTCTGGAAGGGGAGCAGCGGGACAGGGCCATGGGGTGGGGGTGGTGTGGGGGTGGCGCTGGGGGTACGCAGGACTGGGCTGAGGCAGGCCCACCTTGATCTGGCTGTGCAACCGGAAGTGGAAGCTCTGGTTCCAGACAGGGTTTCTGCAGTTGTTGACCGTGCGCGTCTGGAGCCGGTGGTTGCAGGCCGTGGGCAGCCACAGGGTCACATAGAATTCACGGTGGGTCACTTGGAGGAGAAGAAATGAGGGCCAATTCTCCCCCAAGCCACGCAGACTTCACCACCAGAGGGATCCCTGGGGACGCACCAAGCCCCACCCTCCATCACCAGCCCTTGCCCATCACTCTTTGCAGCCCCTCCTCCCAGGACCTCGCAGGCCCAGCCCTCCTGCCACCTCCCACCGTCCCTGCCCTGCTCCAATTGCAACCTCAGTTCCCTTCTCCTCTCTCGGTCAACTCACCCACGTCCCTGGCAGGCAGGCTGTGGGCCTGCAGCACACGAATGGTGAGCAGGCAGGTCCCGGGCAACTTGGCCTGCAGAGCAGCGGGGAGGGGACAAGCTTGCTGTGGGATGACATGACCAAAGGCCGCAGGCGATGGAAGGGAGGTTGGGGCACCTGTGAGGGCTCACCCTGCACCAACAGGGCCAAGGCCACCCAGAACCCCGAGTCTAGAAGAGACAGGGCACGTCCATAGGAACTTACACAATGCCCATGACAGGTCTGTCCCAAGGGCTATCCATACATTAACTCAGCCGACTACTACGCTGCCTCACGAGGAGGCGGGGGCATGGAGAGGTGACCCAGCAACTGGCCGGAGACCCAGAGGCAGGATCGCTGTGCTCTCCGCTTCCCTCTCCTGGAACCAGCAGGCTCCCATCTTGCCACCTGTCTGCCCCAGCCCATGCCCTCGCTTACAAAGCTCTGGGTGGGCATACAGAAGGGCATGGAGGGAGCGGCCTGCTAGGACTAAGCTCCTGCTTGCTCACTCGCTCCTCCCTGTGCATCCCACCCCTGGTCAGGGGGAAGTTCTGGAAGCCACCTCTGTGCTGGGGCAGGTGGGAGGTTACCAGGCCAGGCAGCCCATGGGCGCCAAGCCCTGCGCCCTCCAGGTTCTCCGAGGGCAGAGGAACAAAGGACCCCAGGACTCCATCCCAAACCACCCCGGGCTCTGGGCTGAAGCCCTGCCAGGTGCGCTGGGGCCAGGGAGCGTGTGTCAGCACACCCTTTCACTGGCCTCCCAGCTGTCGTTGGAAGTCCCAGCTGCATGCACCCAGGGGTTCCTGGCAGAGGAAGAACCCGGGAAAGTCACCCATCTCATCAGTCTCAGGCCCCGACAGCCCAGGCAACTGACTCAGAGGGAGCAGGGGAGCAGCCAGGAGCCTCTCCCTGCCTAGAAGCTCTGTGGATCCGCAGCCCAGCCATGCCCCTACCCAAAGCTGGCAAACATGCCCCCTACACCTGAAGACCACCGTGGCCACAGCCCTCCAGAGAAAGCATTAGCCAGGACTCAGGTGGGGAGCAAGGGTCAGAGTGGGCTCCAGTGCCACGCCAGTCTTACCAGAGCCATGAGGCTGGGGGTCCCAGGCGGGGCGAGCAAAGGCAGCAGTAGCCACTGGGCTGAGGACTGTGGGGTTTTAAGCCAAAATCCAAGTATGTCCCAACTGGCCTCCCTAGCCCCTCCCACCTGCATCTTCCGCTCCGCCCAAGCGCCACACCCTGTCCAAGAAATGTGGCACCTCAGCCTATACTGGGGCTACTGACACCCTCCCATGGGCTCAAGGTCCCCCACCCCTGCTGGGTTCCTGGAAAACCCACTGCCCCCAGCAGACACCACCTGGGCCTGCCCAGCTGGGTCCTGCTTCCAGGACAGCTCACCAACCACCCGTGTGAGCAGGACAGGAAGGTATGGCTTGGAGGGGCCACAGGTCTGGGCAGCCGCCAGAGGTAGGGCAAGGGCAGAGTCCCCACCAACAAGGCTTGTAGCAACATCCAGGTACCAGAAGGACAGGAATGCCCAGTCTCCACTGAAGCAGACCCGGAGGAGGGGTGTATCCGGAGCCTATCATCACAGCAGGGGAGTGGCTGTTACTAAAAACAGCTCTTCAAAGCCAGGGCCTGGGCCACCTGGGTCCCCAGAGATGGCCAGGACTGGAGCTCCAGGTGGGCACCCAGGGGAAGGGGGCTCATCTCCCCTTTTATGGGCGCAGCATGAGAAAGCCAGTTCCTTCTGCAGAGGAGCAGCCCAGGGGTGGGGGTGGGGCAGTTTATGTCCCCTGGTCCCTGTGCTGGTTAGGAGACACAGGCTCGTCCCCAGGCCACCAACCCCATCGCGAAGCAAACCAGAGTCCCAGTCAATGAGCCCTGGCAGAGAGTTAAAACAGGGTTGGCCTGCCGGCCAGACCGGAGTACAAGCTGTGGTCCCTGGACAGACAGGGAGCTAGCTCCTCTCTCTGACATTTCCATCTGAACCCTCCCCGCCCTCCTGGAGACACAGAAATCCACAAGGGGCAGGTACCACATGGAGCCTCCCCGGCTTTATTGAGCATGTCTTTCGAGCGAGCGAGCGGGCCCTTACAGAAACCCTCTCCAGGCCCCAGGGCAGCCAGAAAGGTAGGGACCATCATTATGTCCACTTCACAGCTTTACAGAGGAGGGAGGACGCCGCAGCTGGCCTCCACCCACGGGGCTGCTTCACCTGCGTGGCAGCTTTCTGGGAACCCTGACCTAGACACCTGCCTGGCACTTCCTGGTCCTCCTCCTATCACCCACGATAGTCTCCAGGATCGGTCCCAACCCAAACGGGGTTCTGGGTCAGACAGATTGCAGGGTGTCTCTGTGTGGGCCTATCTGGGGAGGAGCCAGAGTGCCCCCTGAGCTGTGGGGGGGCACGTTCCCTGGGGGCTCCACTAGTCCAGGCCTGAGGCCTTGGTGAGGGTGTCGAGCAGTTGGAAGTAACTGTACTTGAGGTCATACTCCATGTCGTACCAGAAGTTCACTGTGGGGAGAGCAAGCACAGGAGTGGGTGGCCCAGCTCTGACCCAGAGCCTCCCCAGCCCACCCGCTGGCCGAGGCCAGCAGCTCCTCACCAGCAATGCAGCCCTGGGACTGCTGCACGTGGTGGAACCACAAGGCCGGCAGGTAGAGCATCTCGCCGGCCTGCATGGTGCAGCGGAGGGCCTGGGCCCCACGGTACTGTGGGTACCGGGACAGATCTGGTGTCAAGGGATCCAGTGGAAGCCAGGGCACCTGGGGACGGAGCAGGACCGGGGAACTCGGCCTTTGGCCTTGCCAACGGTAAGGGCCAAAGGTCCCCCTCCATCCGCCCTGGGAAGCCAGCCCCAGAAGGTGGGACCTTACGGAGGAAGGGGCCACCTTCCCAGGACTTTTGGGGCCCACTTGCTCCTCGGAGATGGATGAGCTTGCCCCTCCCTGAGGCCCAGGGCCAAGATGGACACCTTCTCCATGGCCTCTTCATCCACCACCTCAAAGGTGCCCGCCTCAGTGAGTCGGTAGGTTGCTGGGGTGTACAGCTCTGATGCCAGAGAAAAAGGGGGAGCTCTGCAAAGAGTGCTCCCAGCCCCTCACACCTCCTCCCAGCCTCTCCTGTTGGCTGCCTGGCCCCAGGGACACAGGCAGGGAAGCCTCGCTACCCTTCCTCTGGTTTGGGGCCCATGCGTAAGGCAGGTCCCAGCCCTACCATAGGGGATGAAGGGTCGATCGCTGGGTGGGTGAAACAGGAAATGTTTCTCTCCAGAGAGGACACAGTAGAGGTTTTCGTAGTGGTCCTTGTGCACTGCCAACACAAAGAAGGTCCTGGGCAGATTTGGCGGAGCAGGGCACATGAGAGGCAGAACCTGCCCACCCAGAGCCTTGCGCCTCAAGACAGCCAGGGGTGTAAAAACGAGAAAGTCCTGCGAATAAAGATTTCAACCTTCCATCCAAAGTGTCCCCTGATGTCTCCTTTACGCCCAGTACTAGTTCAACTTAGCCAGTAAAGGATCTCCATCCCTCTGCCATGAGCATGGTGCTCTTTTAAACTCCATCCGGGCTCAGACTGAAAACAGCCTCTTCAAAGAACAGCCAGGATCCTGGAGGACAATGAATTTATAAGGGGGAGGGGGAATCCCATTATTTTCTACACAGTTTCTGAAGCCCCCTCATTTCCCTCAGGGAGAAGAACTCGGGAAGGGAGGGTGAGAACGTTTGAACCAACTAGAGGGACTGAATCAATGTCACTGAGCTGTCAGCGTAGAAGCTTGGTGTGTGCTTTTGCTCTGTGTATTCTCAACGACATAGTCAAACCAGACTCCAGGAGATGCCCAGGGGGTGTCTGGGGTGGAGGGCATTCCAGATCCCAGCCACCAGGGACTTGGCACTCACCACACGCCCCATGCGGGTCATCTCTCCAAAGAGGTAAATATCCACGCATAGGGTTCTCCCAAGTTCACCTCCGGGGCCAACGTGCCCTCTGAGAGATGTCTAGTGCGCCCCCACACCAAAGTCATCCCACCCACCACGCTGCAACGCCGCTCCTCCTCTGTTCGCAGAATTGTAGACCGACCCTCCAGGCCAGCCTCCCACCCTTGGCCCCATCCTGGCTCCTCCCTGTCCCTGCATCCCAGAGACACCTACAGGACGTCACTGCGGCCGCCTCCCCCAGCCAGAAGTTCACCGCGTCTGGCATCTTCCCTGCAGGACAGAGGAGGAGAGTTAGGAGTGGTTGTCCCCTGCAGGTCGGGTCTGGGATAACACCCAACAGGATGTGGGCAGGGGTACTGCATGCGAGCGAGGGGCATCACAGGGAAAAGTGGCGAAGAGGCCATGGTTTGGAGGGCTTGGGGAGTGGGCCCAACCCCCCACAGGCAAAAGTTAGAGCACTAATCCTTTGCAGTCGGTCAACAGTCAAGGCTTCCAGGGCGGCAGGGCCTGACCCTGGCCATGGGGTGGTGGGTGTGGGCCAAGACAATCAATGTCACCGAGCTGTCAGTGTAGAAGCTTGGTGTGTGCTTCTGCTGTGTATTCTCAACGACTGCCCTCTGCCCCAGTCGCCCCCTCTCACCCAGAGCCTCGGAGGCCCAGGGCACGTGGGGCTCCAAGTCGGGCAGCAGCTGGGGCAGCTCGGTAAGCAGGTTAGAGCACTGCTTCTGCACGTAGAGCACGCCAGGGTGCCGGGCGCTGCCCTCCAGGACGTCCAACACACCTCACAGGGGCAGCAGGCGCTCGGCTGGCATCACGAAGTGGTCTCCGTGCACGGAATCAGCATAGCCATCTGGGGTCACCACTACGCTCATCTCCGTGGCACCCACCGTGGCCCTAGGGGATGGGACTCTAAGAGCATGCCCACATGCCACAAGACAGCTCGCCCATCACCCTAGCCCAGCCCAGGGCTGCACCCACCTCAGATAGGGGAGCGACCACTTCTGCAGGGCATTGTGCATGATGCAAGGCCTGCTGGGGAAGACCCAGTCCCGGTAGAAGTGCAGTGGCATCGGGGCCTCATCCAGGTAGGGCACGGTTGGAGGCACGCCAAGCTCTTAAGTGGGGTGGGAGGTAGATGTTGACATAAACAGCACCCAGCCACTTACGGATGAGATGCCCTCTCTGGGCAGGCCACAGGGTATCACTGGGCAGTGCTCACTGGGGAGGGACCAAGAGACTCTGGACCACCAGAAATAGAAGGGGATTTTCAAGGAGGAGGCTGCCGCACGCCTACTCCAGGAGGGGCCACACAGCCCAAGAGCAGGTGAGCAACATACTCTGGTGTCAACTTGTGGAGGGGTGGAGTCTAAGCTGTCATTCAGGTTGCAGCTTGATGACCTCATTTGGAGGTGCCCACGGAAATCAATAGCTCCCTTCCTGTGAGACATTCCTGCTGACAAGACACACAGAGCTACACTAGAGCCCTGGAGCCGCAGGGCTCACTTGGAGACCCCTGCTAGCGCTGGGATGCCTCCACCACCACTGGGTGCACAAGGCTTTCCACCCACTGGCCTGTGATCTTCCTGCATCAGCATCATTGCTTGTGTTTCATGAGTAGGAAGAGGGATTTATAGACTGGTATCGGACATATGGGCTAATATCAGACTTAAGGACTTGATCTGGACTGGGCTGGAATGTTTTCATAATGTACAATTTTTCTTTGATATAAAGTTCTCTTTTAAAACACATATAAGTGTCTATGAATTTGTTTCTCTGGTCAACTGGGGCTAACACAGCGGGACTCCTGCTTGGCCCAAACCCCAGTCCTCCCTGGGGCCAGACCCTTGGTTAGCTTCCCTAGCTGCGGTGGTGGACCTCTAGCGAAGTATAGAAAAGCAGCCTCAGGCACCACGCAGGGAGCTCCCCGTGGCTGGGGGCAGCAAGATGAAGGAAGAATGCCTTCCAACTGTGAATATTCACTGAATATTTTGGAATGTGCTCAGCCCTTGGCTTGGCCAGTGTGAATTGGTCCTTTCAAGATGCTGACAGCCTCATCGGGGAGACATGCCTATAAACTGAACGCCCTGGGTCTTCCATGATGGTACCGTGCTGTGTGCTGCCTGGGTGGCTTTCTCTTGCTGCCCTTCATAAAAATCACTGACTCCCTGTTGTGCTCCTGGCTGGCTCCTCGTCTCACAGAGTCTACCTACAAACACTCCCAACCTCCCTCGCCCTCACCTTCTCCTTCTCCCATGCCACCTCCTTTGGGGCCCCTCCACTCACAAGTCACCCCAAGAGCCTTCCTTCCCCCAGCTGGCTATCCTTCTTCTTTAGGAACTTGTGAACCACACCACCCACCGCCCACCCCCTCCCGGCCCCAGCCCACAACCATTTCTAGTAAACAAACAACAGTTGCCCTCGAGTCGATTCTGGTTCCTGGTGACCCGGGATGTCAGAGTGGACCTTTGCTCCACAGTTTGTGGCCCTGACTTTTCTGAAAAGGATTGCATTTCGTTGGGGGTCCTTTAGGAGTAGGCAATGTGCACCGACCTTCCCATTAGTAAGACAAATGCTTAACCATGGACACCACCCCGGGGCTCTGAAAAACTCCTCGTTCCCTTCCTGCGTGCATGTCCACTTGACCACCTGCACCGTCAAGCACACTATCTACGGGCCCTGGTGGTGGTCGGTGCTTAAGCACGTGGCTGCTAACCAGGAGGGGGTTGATCTCAGTCCACCAGGTGCCCCTCGGGGGAGAGACATGGTGGCCAATCTTTTTCCTCAGACACAATACGGGGCAGTCCTACGACTCCAGTGACAGGTTTGCAAACAGGTTAATATACTATCTACTCAATTGATTTCCACTGGATAGCTGTCTCTGTCCCCGGCTAGAATGTGATCTCCATGAGGGTGGGGGTGTGGGTTACACCTTCCCAGGATGGAGCACAGTGCCCAGCACGCCCATGATCCCCAGTACACACTGGCTTAATGACTGGATGAAAGGCTTACAATATCTCCTGCCACAGTGAACTAACTGGTTCCCCTGGCTTAACTCCCCTCCTTCCAAAAGCATTTATCACCCCAGCTCCAGACAACCTCTTGAAAGGCAGCCTCATGTTGTCACTCTGAGCAAACCTCCTTTGATGACTTACCACTTGGAGAATAAAGTCTGCCTGGCCTTGGTAACGGGGCCCAACCCATTCTTCTCCTCTGATGAGCCTCTGCCTGGAGCCGGCCCCTTACCACACACCCTCCCTGCTCCCTGGCCCTGCAGCTCCCTCCATTCTTTCCCTTGGGTAGAGCGGAAGGTCCCCCCTGTGCTTCAAGGCCACTGCCCTCCCCCTGAACCACAAGGTCGCGCGCCTCCAGTGAAGTCATCCGATTAGTCTCACGGTCAGTGGGAAAGTTGGGATGTCTTTAACTAGATCAGAAATTGGAGCTGAATAGGAAGGTCCCAGGGGACCTGGGAAGGTGGAAAGGGAAGAGCTGATTGGTACTTGAAAGTCACTGGCAAAGAGGCAAGATGGATCCTGCCTAGTAGATACAGGAACGCGGAGGGGTGACACGTGGCCAAGCTGTGCCAGCCCACTGTAACAGGCACCGCGGAAGATGACTCAGTAAACCCCTGAGATTCTCACAGAAATTCTTAACAGAAGTGGTAACTGCTATTTTTAGCCCCTTTATGTTTTCTACTCTTCTTCCATTTTGATTTTCTTGCATTTGAATAGATTTCTTTTGGGGTACGGTCACTCTTCTATCCCAGGGCTTTGAAACGAGAGAATTTCAAAGGAGATCTAGACAATTCCTTTGACCCCATAATTCCTCTGCTAGGAATTTAACCAACCAAAAACACATGGGCAAAACGCTTCCCTCTCCCGAGCGCACCAACCTCTCTCCGACTCAGGGTGTTTGCCTTCCGTGAACTGCCCCCGCATGTGTCTGCACACTCCCTCCCTCCCTGCCCTTGAGTCTGTGCCCAAGAGCCACCTCCTCATTGAGGCCCGCTTTACTCACCCTATTGAACCTCCATCCCGGAGCCCCTCATTCCACTTAACTGATTTCCCCACATTTATCTTCTAACCTACTGTCTCTTCATTTAGTGTGCCTACGGCTAACTGTAAGGAACCCCGGTAGCTGCTAACAGCAAGGTCAGTGGTTCAAACCCATCGGCCACTCCTCAGGAGAAAATAGACGCTGTCTGCTCACTTAAAGAATTTCAGCCTCACTAACCCACCCAAGGGGAGCGGGTATTGTTTTTATCTCCACAGGGAAAGAGGGACCAGACTTCAACCCAATGCTCCAAGATGTGAATGCAGCATGCCAGCATGCAGTAGGGAACCAGTGGAGAGGTTTGAGGGGCCGGTCAAAATCCCAACTACTAAATGGACACCTGCCCCTCCCCCCAGAAGAATTTATTTCAAAGGGCGGCATTGAATCTGAAGCTCCGGGAGAGGGACATATCTGATCAGAGCACACGGGAGCAGAGGAAGGGGAATGAGGAGAGTGGAGCACATCCTGGACCAACAGGCCATGGGGACGATATTTCCAATTAGAACAGCCAGTTCACAGAGAGGACCACATGGCCAGCCAAACTAGGAGACATGGCACCCCTCACTGACTCATAGCCCTACAGGGGACAACAATGGAGACACAGTGTGGGAATTGCACCCAATATGATCCTGCCACACTGAGGCAAAACACTAAAGGGGTGCAACAGCAAGGGATTGGAGTGGCGAGGTCCCCAGGGAATGCTGAAGGTGGACTTTGGAGCCAGCATGGTGCCCCAACAGAATGGACTGGAAAACACTCCTAAAGGCCAACAAACAATCCTTGAACTAACTACAAGCTTTTTTTTCTTATTGTGTTTTGTTTTGGTTTTTGTCATTGGTTTGTTGTTGTTTTGCTGTATATTCTTTCTTGGTTTTGCTCTGTCTTGTTTTTGTGCATGTTATTACCTCCTCAGGTCTGTCTAAATAAGATAGGCTGGATGAACAATCTGGAGGAGAAAACAATGGAACCAACAGTTCCGAGGGGACATGGGAGAGGGGGAAGTGGGGGGAAAGGTAGTGGTGTTAACAAACCCAGGGACAAAGGAACAAGTGACCCAAATCGGTGGTGAGGAGGGTGTGGGAGGCTTGGTAGGGCATGATCAAGGGTAATGTAACCAAGAGGAATTGCTGAAACCCTGGTGGGGACTGAGCATGATAGTGGGAAAGGAGGAAAGTCAAAAAAGTAAATAGAGGAAAGAGCTGGGAGGCAAAGGGCATTTATAGAGTTCTAGATAAAGACATGTACATTTGCAAATATGTTTATATATGAGGATGGGGAAATAGATATGTTAGGTAGCTTAGCCTAGGTAATTGGGAAGTCCATTTACGCATGCCCAGGAGAACCAGCAAAGGACAAACCTGGATTTTCCCGCCAGTGGGTGGAGATGGGCATTACACCTGGAGCAGCCCACCTGGGCCAGGTTACTACAATTCAGCCAATGGGATCGACCTGGGGTCGTTCACCACGCCTCCCCCAGGAACCTTTAAGAAGGCAGGAACCGAGAGGGAGAGGGTCTGGTCATCTCCGTGGGAGGGCAGAGATCCTTGCGTGTCCCGGAGCAGTCTCTGCCAGGCCGCATGGTCAAAGGAATCCTATGGGTGCCGCGTAAAACCTGATGCTTCTTTGAACTTTCATTAAATTCACTTGGATCACGAGCCCGGCTTCAGCATAAAATCTTTCTCGCGCGGAGCCAAGGACCAAGGCTGAAATCTAGTCCCGGAGAGAGAGACCTTACAGATCTATGTGCACATATTTATAGGTTTAGTATTAAGGTAGCAGAAGGACCTTGGGCCTCCACTCAAGTACTCCCTCAATCAAAAATACTTTCTTCTTTTAAATTGACACTCTATGAGGCTCACCTTCCTGATACAACTGCTGAAGACAAAGTGGGTGAATAAGCAAATGTGGTGAAGAAAGCTGATGGTGCCCGGCTATCAAAAGATAATAGCATCTGAGGTCTTAAAGGCTTGAAGGTAAACGAGCGGCCATCTAACTCAGAAGCAACAAAGCCCACATGGAAGAAGCACACCAGCCTGTGTGATCAAGAGGTGCCGAAGCCATCACTTATCAGGCATCAAAGAACAAAAATTCATATCATTGTGTGCTCACCTCCCTGATTTGATCGCTGAAGACAAATGGGTGCATAAGCAAATGTGGTGAAGAAAGCTGATGGTGCCCGGCTATAGAGTCGGGGTCTTAAAGGTTTGAAGGTAAACAAGCAGCCATCTAGCTCAGAAGCAAAAAAAGCCCACATGGACAAAGCACACCAGCCTGTGCGATCACGAGGTGTTGAAGGGATCAGGTATCAGGCATCATCAGAACAAAAAATTATATCATAGTGAATGAGGGGTGGAGTGCAGAGTGGAGACCCAAAGTCCATTTGTGGGCCACTGGACAACACCCCCTTACAGAAGGGTCTCGGGGAGGAGACAAGCCAGTCAGGGTGCGATGTAGCAATGATGAAAAATACAACTTTCCTTAAGTTCCTAAATGCTTCCTCCTCCCCCACTATCATGATCCCAATTCTACCTTGCAAGTCTGCCTAGACCAGAGGATGTACACTGGTACAGATGGGAACTGGAAACACAGGGAATCAAGGGCAGATGATCCCTTCAGGACCAGTGGTGTGAGTGGTGATGCTGGGAGGGTAGAGGGAGGATGGGTTGGAAACGGGGAACCAATTACAAGGATCTACATGTGACCTCCTCTCTGGGGGACGGACAACAGAGGGGTGGGTGAAGGGAGATATCGGACAGGGAAAGATATGGCAAGATAATAATTTATAAATTATCAAGGGTTCATGAGGGAGGGGGGAACAGGGAGGGAGGGAAAAAATGAGGACCTGATGCTAGGGGCTTAGGTGGAGAGCAAATGTTTTGAGAACGATGAGGGCAATGAATGTACGGATGGGCTTTACATAATTGATGTGTATATGGATTGTGATGGGAGTTGTATGAGTCCCTAATAAAAAGATTCTTTAAAAATATGTTGTGCTTCCATACACCAGCAGCAAACAATCGGAAAAGGAAAGAAAGAGAACAATTCCATTTCTAATACCATGTAAACAACTAAAGGACTGAGGAATAATTTTTTAATAAATCGTTTTATTGGCGCTCATACAACTCTTATCAGAATCCATACATACATCAATTGAGTAAAGCACCCTTATACATTCGTTGTCTTCATCATTCTCAAAATTCGTCTTCCACTTGGGTTCCTGGAATCAGCTTTTTCCTTTTTTTCCCCTCCCTTCCCTCTCCGCTCCCCCTCCCCCTCCCCCTTGAACTCTTAATAGTTTATAAATTATTATTTTATCTTATCTTACACTGCCCCGCGTCTCTCCTCACCCACCGTTGCATTGCCCATTTCCCAGAAAGGAGGTTACATGTAGATGGGACTGAGGAATAATTTAATGAGGGAGATAAATACTAAAAATACTTCTGAGGGAATTTAAAGAAGACATAAATAAATTAGAAGGCTTAATATTGTTAAGATGACAATATGACCAAAGTGATCTGCAATCCCTATAAAAATTCCAACAGCTTTTATGTTCCTTTTAGGGGAATGGAAAGTCAATTCTCAAATTCACATGATTGCAAAGGGCCTCAAATAGTAAAAATTATCTTGAAAAAAAGAAGAACAAAATAGGAGGTTTCAAAATAAAATAAAAAATAAAATTTTAAAAATAGGAAGTTTCATCCTTTCCAATTTAAAAATGTACTGTAACGTTGTTAGGCAGACTAGCGCAGGGATGGGATGTCCCTTAAGCCATGCCCAGAGAGCCAGGCAAGGGAACAAAGAGCGGCACACTGCACATGCTCAGAGGCTCAGGTTTCCCACCAGTGGGATTGGGTGGGTGCTAAACCTGGATCGGCCCACCTGAGCCAGGTGAATTCAATTCAGCCAATGGGGTCCATCTGGGGTCGTCCACCACGCCTCCCCCTGGAATCCATGAAAAGAGAGGGGTGGGGGAGGGGGAGGGGGAGAAGGGAGAGAGAAAGTGAGTCAGAGAGAGAGAGAGAGAGAGATCGAGATCTAACAGAGAGCAGAGAGTCGCAGGGAAGGAGAGATCTTTGCGTGACGCTGAGCAGCTTCAGCCAGGCTGCATGGTCGGCGGAGTCCTATGGGTGCTGTGTAAAACCTGAAACTTCTTCTACCTCTCATCAAACTCACTTGGTTCACGAACCAGGCTCCGGCGTGAATTCTTTCTAACGAGGTACAACTCGATCTCCCGAGAGATCTAACAAAGCCACAATCATCAAAAGAGTGTGGTATTCCTAAGAGGGCAGTCCAAGGAGTAGAAATGAGAATCAAGAAATACACCCGTACACCTATGGTAACTTGTGATTTGACAATTATGTGAATGGGGGAAGACCCACTTATTCAATACACAGTGCTATGACCACTGAGTCGCCACATGCAAAGGAATGAAGGCAAATGGACCGATACCTTACATCATGTATGTGGAATTATAAAGAGACTTCTCCCCAGATTTGTCTCCCCAAAGACATGTCAAACACTAGAGCCTATTTGCCGGCATATCGTGGGAGGCCAGATGCTTGGAGACATCCTCCCTGAAGGCAGTCATTGGCCAGACAACTGTCTGCTCCCAGGGCAGGTAGAGGTCCCCCCTTCCCTGCTGTTAAGGACAATGGGCTAGTTCTCCCTAAATGCTTGTGACCATTAGCTTGGTTCCCATAGGAAGAGTTTACACCCTACTGATAATGGTTTCTATGGAGACCCAGAAAACAGGTCAAACCAGCTCAGTGACATTCAAAGTTAGGCTGCCATTCTGAATCTAGGATCTGCCCTTGTCATATGTGTGCCCCCAATCCCTCCTCTTCCTATTGTGTATATCCCTATATTGTCCCCCTCTCATTGCTGTATACCCTATAGTGCAACCCCTTCCTGTGATGTATGTCTTTACCTGTAATTACTGGTCTTGCACATCCCCCAAAGATATATAGGCCTGGGTTATGTGTCTTTGTAGTCAGAACTCCAGAGCCTCGGAGCACTCTGCTGGTTTTCTTTAGATGCCTTTCCTCCCACATACCCAACAACCCGTTCCCCTATTTTAGCATTGAAAGTCCCTCCACCCAGGCCAACTGGTTTGATCATGTGTTCGATTTGCATGCAGCCCCTCCCCTCTCCTGAGGGGTAGCCTCAGTGAAGGCACTGACAGGCTCAGAATCTTGGTTTCCTGACCTGTGCGTGTGCTGGAAAGTTTACATGGGATGATAAATAATAACATGGATCGCAATGGACAATTATAAGCACTTACTATGGGCCAGACGTTGTTCCTCAGTGCTTCTAGCAGGCACACAAATGCCATGTCCTTGGGGCCTACAAGAACTCAGATTCCACTTCAGCAGATCTGAAGCAAGCTGTGAGAAATGGAGTTTCTACAACAGTGAGGACCAGGATTCTAAGAAGGATTGAGGCATTCAAATGACCGTGATGGCAAAGACCATGTATTGAGTATACTGTGGGTGGCCAAAAGAATGAGCAAATCAGTCCTGGAGGAAATCGAACCAGGACATTCTTCGAAGAATGTTCCTAGAAGATAGAATGGCAAAATTTTGTCATGCTGATTTTGGACATGTCGTTAGGAAAGACCAATTGCGAGACGAGAACATCATGTTTGGTGAAATAGTGGATCTGGGGAAACTCTTCATGACACGGACTGGCACAATAACCGCAACAATGACCTCACACCTGCAAATGGGCAGGAAGATTGCATAGGATCTAGCAGTAATTTGTCCTATCCGGCATAAGGTCACAAGGAATCAAATTTGCTTTGCTGGCGACTAACAACAACAAGGTCTTTCTATCATTCAATCTCAACCTCGAACACACAACCTAAGAACTATTTTTCACTTCCCTTGTACACACAGCAGAACAAAGGGGGTTCAATGATTTTTCCTAGGTTATAGAGCAAGAAGGACATAGAGCCAAGACTGGACAATGGAGCGATTTGACACCAGAGACATTAATCTTAAGCAGGACCTTTGTCTCCCACAAAGATCATAGGCATATCCATAACGGACTTGGCACAAGCTCTTCCACATGGCAACCTTTCAGCAGATAGTTGCTATCTTAGTGCCATCCAGTTGACACCAAATCAGCGACTGTATAGGGCAGGGTAGAACTGTCTATGTGGGTTTCTGACACTAAATATTTACAGCCATAGAAATCCTCATCTTTCTCCCACAAAAGTCCGTATGATTGTTATTAATTGGGTCAGAAGTCACTTTAATGGTGACCAAATCCTTCCTCTTCTTGGATTCAACATTATACCCCACTGCTTCTAATAGCTCCTCTACCCAAACCAAAACAGGCACGAGAGAGTTGATTCTGACTCATGGTGCCTTATGTGTGGATTCCATAGGACTTTCAAGACTATAGGCTTTAAGCAGGTTTCCAGGCCTTTCCTCCATGGTGCCCCTGTGTGGGTTCCAACTGCCAATGATTTGTTGAATAGTTGAGTGTGGAACTCTTTGCCCTCCTCCAGGAACTCCAATACCCTTGAAGCTCTCTATTCACAAAGGACTGTCTTTCCAACCTAGGCTCAGAGGGCTTGTCTTCTCTCTCTCGTTTTCCTTTTCATCAAGTTGTTTGCGACTCCCCAGGAGTTGGGTCCCAGGGACATATTTATATGTAATTATGTCCCTGTCATCTACAACATGATCATGATAAATGGAGAAAATACTGAAGTGATCAGTGCTATCTTCTTGCTGCGATCCACAATAAATGATCACGCAAGCCCCAGTCAAGAACCCAAAGGACGTATTGCATTGGGTAAATCTGCTCTATGAGACCTCTTCCTTTTTAAAATTTTTTTGCAGCTGGGAAAGAGAAAGGGGAGATGGGCTCTTCTCCCAAGTTGGCATCCCTGCCAGGGCACCCCTACTCAAATCTGGCCAACTTCACTCCCGAGTAGATTTCCCTGCTACTCCTGTAGAACTGCCCCGTGGAAGGACCAATGGTCTAAAGATTCAGAATGGAGAAGACAAGTACCAAAAGCCATAGCCTAGCCCTTCACAGCCAGAGTGTGACCCCACAAGGGCCCCCACAAAGAGACACTTTCTAGGGATCTTAAGTTGTTGGGGCTTAAGGGGAGGGGAGTGAGGCTCTAGCAAGCTAGGATCCCATTCCAGGCTGTGGGCACATATCCTGAGCCCTTGATGGGGAGGCCTCACGTACCCAGTGGGTCCAATGGAGTTCTGGGTATATGGGCCTGTGGGAGGGAAGCCACCTTGGTGGCTGGACCAACCCAGATCATCCCAAGTTGGATGGGGTGCAGGGCCTGGGCAGGATCCCTCCTCCTTTCCATCCCTCATGACCAACCAGACTAACAAAGTCTTGGGCAGGGAGGGGGCCTGGAGCAGGACCAGGGTTGGGACAGGGGTCCTGGAGTGAGGTCTCAGGTGGGTGGGCCAGGCAGGGTAGGAGTTCTGGGGCCTGGGCAGGCACCAGGTGGGCTGCAGACCCACATCAGGGGTCATGGTGGCAAGGCCCGGATGGGCAGGAGTCTGGGAGAGGGCGGGGAGGCCGCAGGAACCACACCTGGTCTGTGAAGCCCTAGGCCTTGCCCATCAGGTCATTTTGGCCCATGGAGGTGGTGCGGCTCTGAGGCTGGCTCACTCAGCACTCAGAGCTTGGCCTGCTCAGGTCCTGAGCCCTTGGCCTCCACAGGAAGTGCTGGCTGGCCTCTTGCCTTGTCCTCAATAGTGGCTCCAGCTGCTGCCAAATAGGCCAAGGCTTAAAGGGGCCATGGGCTTCCACCTGTGCGCCCCGCCTCTTCATCCTTAAAGGGGCCACGCGTTGCAGCCAGAGACCTCTTTCAAAAGTGTTCTCCAAAGTGTTTAAGAGCAAGGATGTTACCTTGAAGCTTAAGGTGTAGCTGACTAAAGCCATCTGAGTCATATATTCAATGGCCTTGTATGCACGTGAAAGTTGGACATTGAAAAGGAAGATCAAAGAAGAATCAATGCATTTATATTGGGATGCTGGTGAATAATATTGGAAGTACTATGAACTGCCAAAGGAACAAACAAATGTGGGTTAGAAGTACAGCTAGAATACTCCTTAGAAGCAAGAATGGTGAGACTTCCCCTCACGTACCTTAGACATACTGTTAGTGAGAGATCAGTCCCTGGAGGAGTAAGGACATCCTGCTAGGTGAAGAGAGATAAGCGAAAATGAGGAAAACCTTCAGTAAATGGATTGACACAGTGGCTGCAATAAGGGGCTGAACCATAACAACTATTGAGAGGATGGTGCAGGACTGGGTGGTGTTTCGTTCTAATGTCCATAGGGTGGCTAGGAGTTGGAATTGACTCAATGGCATCTAACAACAGAAACAAAATCTACACCTACTACTAACAGGACAGGAAGTTTTCCAACCCCTCGCATCTCTCAACCCCAGGAACAGAGATGCCACCTTCCTTCTACCTGTATAACCAGTATCTAGAACAGAGCTCAACGACGAAGTGCCTAACAAACCTGAAGTAGCTGTTACTTAGCTCCATGCCTCATAGGTCTCAGTTCCCCAGCCCCAAATCAATAACATCGGTGTTGTTGTTTGTTGCCAACAAGTTGATTTCTACTTACACCTGACTCACACCTGCCTACCTAGTAACCCACCTTATGAAAATAAGGCACAAGAATGATTCTTTCCCACGGTGTCTGCAGACTATGACTCACCACTCTGAAGGCACTGTCATGTAAATGTTGAATGGCTAGCTGAAAGGTTGACAGTTGAAACCCACCAGCTGCTTCAAGGTAAAATGATGGGGCTGTCTGTTCCAGTAATGTTGTACAACCTTGGAAAACTTATATAAGAAATTGACTGGACTGCAATGAGTTTGCTGTACCTGGAATGATGATGCGACCAGAGAAAGAATGAGAGGGAATCCTGAACAGAAAGCACTGCCCTGCCCTCCATCTGGCAGTTATGTGATTTTTTGAAGCAGTTTGTTCGAATGGAACAAGGAATAAAGAGGCGGAGTGCATGGCAGTTGAGCGCTATTTGCCATTCTGACCAAGTGCCTCTGTGAGAAAAGGGGGAGGGTAGGGTTGATCCTGGTCTTGATCAAAGTCCAAGAAAATATTTGCATTTCCAGAAAGTGGGAGGTTTCCCAAGCCAGGTAGTAACAGGAGCTGCTAGCTCTCACATCTGGCCCTGTGGACCCTGTTCAAAGAATCTCCTGCACTGGGTAAGAGGTTGGTGGTTAGGCAGAGAGACAAAGAGAGAGAGTTGAACTTCCTCAGGTTGTGTCTGGTCTGAAGGGTTTTGTCGACAGGCATCCTGGCTCATTCCCAGCCTGAGCCCTTGAGGCTCCTCAAGGCCACGCTCCCGCTTCCCGGGCCCCCCACAGGGACACCTTCCAGAGGTCTTCCTGTACCCATATGTGGATTTTGGCTTTTCCTTCTTTTGGCTCTGCTCAGTAGCAGGGCATTTGAAGGGTGGTTGTGGGCTTTGTACAGTTGTCATTAGCATAAATGCGTGATAATTTCCTAAATTTCTCCTCCCGCAGCTTTAGGCTGTGTTTCCAAACTCCGGTCCTCACAGAGGCTCTGCAGAGGGGGCAGTGGCTCTGATTCCACCTTGCAGTTCCTGGTTGAGCACATGGATGTCCCATCCCAGTCTAGCTATGGCACCAGGGATCACGGTGCTAGGGGAGGGGCAAATGGGTCCTCCAAAGGAGATGTGTAGTGACCACAAAAGTGACACACTTATGGTTATCTAATAATTGTACATGGTGGTGCTTGGCCCTCTCAAGGTGGAAACATACAAATTAGCTTATGCCTCTTCTCTAAAAGCAAGGGTACCTGCTTGTGACATGAGGTTTTGGAATGTTCTTTCATGGGCACAAAGAAGGGTGGCTGATCCAACCCTTCAGCAGCTCATCAATCATTGAGTATCTCAAGCTGATTTAGAGTAGTGTCCAGAGATCTAGTGGTGAAATGCGGTAGAAAGCTGTGGGGCGCTAGCCAGGGAGAGAATACGGAGTAATTTGAGCCAGAAAGAGTTATGAATGGGAGGCAGAATGAATATAGAAGGGATCTGGGAAATGAGTTTGGATCTATCTACCTCTTGAAGGATCTCACCCTTCTCTCTTCTCAACTGCTTCCAATGCAGCCTCGATCTGCCTGCTCTGGGCTTCCAAACCACACAAAAGACAATGCAGACACACGCACTCACAGGCACGCACACACACATGTACACACACATGTACAAATACACTCCGAAGAAGCAAAACCTACTTCTGGTGAATCCAGCCAATTCAGAAGCATAGCAATCCCAGAGGAAATAGTAGAACTTCCTGTGTGGGTTTCTGACACCATAAATTTGTCCATGTCAGACGGCCTCATCTTTCTCCCTCTCAGAACAGCTAGTGGGTTTGAACTGCTGGCCTTGTGATTAGTAGTGAGATGCTTAACCCACAGCATCACCAAATCTCCTTAGCAAGAAGGATATTACCACAATCAACACCACCTTTTTCCTACTTTTCTGGGGGTTAGGGAAGGAAAGAGTACTGTTCAGCATTCGACTCCCTTTAAAGAAAATGGGAGGTCCAGGGTGATGACAGCAGATGGCTGGAACATTCCAACCTGGCATCCTGGGTCACCCGGAATGATTCTTCCTTGTGGGCTCTATAAAGCAGGCACACTCAAAGACCACAGAACCTCGTTCTCAGCTGTCAGCCTCGGGTCTTGGGTTTTTTTGGACCTGCCGGTTGGAGAGGGGCTGCTCGATGGAGAGCCTCATCACTTAGCATCATGGCTGCTCCGACATGATACCTCTGAGTCATGTAATTTATATTTCATGCACAATTGAAGCAGATAACGGTGTCATTCTCCAAGGGGGAAACAAGTTGTTACAGTGTGAATTACATTGCAGGCGTGTGCCCTTTCCTTTGTCCCCAAGTGCCCCAGGGGAAGTTCCCAGGTAGCCATCTTGTGGGTGTCCAAGAGAGTGGACAGGCCCCAAGGTGTCAGGGCTAAGGAGTGGTGGCAAGGCCAAAAATGCTTTCTCTGACTTCTTTTTGTGTGCATTGAGGCAGTGGAAGTAGAGGTGGCAGCTAATACTGCCCAGTGGTCTCACCATTTTTTTCTCACCTGTACGTGTGGGATTGGGCAGGGCTAGAGTGTGACTCTTCAGTTCTCATGCTAACATTGATCGATATTGGACAGTGGAGATGATGTGTAGGGGAACGGATGCAAAATTCAACCACTTGTAGTCAAGACATCAGCAGAGGGTGGAGCTAAGCCTGTAGTCTCTGAGGTTGGTCTGCTGGGATATGAATTCTAGCTCCCCCTTTGATAACCTGGTCACCTCTGGGCTAGATTGTTTCACTTTTCTGTGAATTCATGTTCTCACCAATAGACGGGAGCTGATGCACTCACTACCAATGGGTCAGTCAATTCCAATTCATAGTGAGCCTGCAGGACAGAGTGGAACCATTCTAGGGGTGTTCCTATAAGCTGTGACTTGTCCTGGAGAAAATTGATGCATCATTCTCAGGGGTATCTGCTGAGGGTTTTTCTGAGCTTGTGGTAAATAGTCAAGGGCTTCTCTATTGCCCCACCAGCGCTCCTCTTAAAAGGGTTGCAAAAGCCACCAAAACCCCACTGCTCTTGAGTTCATTCAGACCCATAGCAACTCGGCAGGATAAAGTAATAACTGTCCCGGCAGAAGTCCAACCCTGAACACCTTTATGAGAGCTGACAGCCCAATCTTGATCCCGAAGAACAGCTGGTGGATTTGAACCACCGACATTCTGGTTAGCATTTCTAATGCTTCACCCACACCACACCTGTGGGATGAAATTAGTGAATGTACATGCAATGCTTAGAACACTAGTACATAACATGCACTTAGCAATTGTGAGATATTATGGTAGGAGGGGATGCCAAAAACCAAACCAACTCACTGCCATCAAGTCCACTCTGACTCACCATGACCTGAGTTCTACCTTATAGGACAGGGTCCAACTGCTCCTGTGGTTATTTGAGACTGTAACTTGGTAGGAGTGGAAAGCCTCATCTTTTTCCCTGAGTGTGGCTGGTCGTTTTGAACTGTTGACTTTGGGATTAGCAGTCCAATATGTAATCACCCACGCCACTATTAAATGAGAGCAACGAGTTTCTGACATTTTCTGTGAGGTGGTAGAATTATTTGTCATTTCTATATTTGAATATGGTAAATCGACTGAAACACAGCAATGGTCATGACTTTACCAAGAGAGGAGAGATGTCAATTTTAAGGATATATAGAGCTGGAAGTCAATCCTGGATAGTACAAATGGTGAAAACACTTGGCCATTAACAGAAACGTAGGAGGCTCAAGCGCACCCAGAATACCTTGAAAGAACGTCTGGCCATCTGTTTCTGAAAGGATATGCCCATTGGAAATCCTATGAATTGCCATGAATCACAATCCACTCAGTGTCAAATGGTCATTTTAAATTTCAGAATGGTTCCTGGGATGAAAGAAAAAATCTAAGTTGTCTATTGAAGACGTGGTTTGTGAGAGCACCTGGCCCATTTAAATACAAAAATGGACGAGGAACCTCGCTGGGGTCACTGTACACAGACCAGGCCATGCTTTCTCCACATCTAGTTGTGTTGGATGCTGTCAAGTTGGTTTCAACTCGCAGCGACTCTTTGTACAACCGAAAGAAACACTTCCTGTTCCTGTGCCATTCTCAAAAATTGTTATGTTTTAGACTATTGCTGCAGAAACTGTGTCCATCCATCTTGGTGAGGGCCTTCCTCATTTTGGTGCCCCTTTACCAAGCATGATGGCCTTCTCTATGATGTTGCTCCTCATAGCTCCTGATGTTCAAGTATGTGAGACGAATTCTAGCCATTCTTGCCTCTAAGGAGCATTCTGGATACACTTCTTTCAAGACAGGTCTTGCTCCTCAACTGAAATTCTTGCACAGAGAGTGAAAGCAAACCTGATTTACCTAGAGTCTCGTTTCCCACAGTGCGCAACACCACCATCTGCTTGGCATGGAAAAATCCAGGGATCTACAAAGCAGATATCTACATTTTATCCTGGATGGTGAGCTATAGTACAAAATTCTTTCATTACCAGGGGTCCCTGAGTAATTTCTTTTTCTGAAAAGAGGGCAGTAGGCAGAATAAGTTTCGGAACTTTTGGTCTAGAGCAGGAGCTGGAACCTTGTTTTTCTGCCAAGGATCATGTGATTTATAATGTCATTCATGGGGCCATACAGGTCAAATATTTAATGAACTCACCCCTAAGGTGAGTTCAAATGCTTCTCTTTGCGTCTCTTTGGTGAGATGTGTGATGCTGGCAGGTATTGATGATTTGGGGGGCCATATACAGCCCTCGGGCCAAACGGTCTAGGGTAGTGCATCTCAACTGGTGGGTCATGACTTCTTTGGGGGTCGAATGAGACTTTCACGGGGGTGGCCTGATTCATCACAGTAACAAAATTACAGTGATGAATTAGAAATGAAATAATTTTGTGGTCAGGTGTCACCACAAACTGAGGAAATATATGAAAAAGTCACGGCATTAGGAAGGCTGAGAAACACTGGTGTAGGGAATGGTTGGGATCTCAATGTAGGAAAACATGAACTTCATAGGCATTCAGGCAGTGTAGCACTTGGGTTTCATTGGAGAGGAAAGAACTATTGATCTTGTTTCAAGGACAAACTAATCTGGAAGGAAATGCTTTTGTGGATGAAAACAAAACATAAAACAAACTCTTGAAAGATTTCTGTATGCTAGAGATGAATTGCAATCAAGAAAATTAAATGATATCTGTTAGGGGTCCAGCAGAAAACAAACCATTCAGAAGTTTTAATTAAAGAGAGTTTAATGAAGACTGTTCACAGTGGTGCGGATGGGGTTAAGGGAACCAACAAAAGATAGGGAGGCCCCAAGGGGTTAACAAGAGCATAAAGCTGTTGCCACGTGTCCTATGGAATTTCCTCTACAGCTCTTTGACTTCATATCTTCTCATTGTCTTAGCTACTCTATGATGTAGAGCAATTCTACCTCATAGGAAATTTATACTACTGTCCTCTCCCAATTTCCATTACTTTCCAACTTCATTCGTGTTAAAATAGGTAGTATTTAATCAGATTTACTATGCTCTAAACCAGTGGTTCTCAAACTTCGTAATTCCTTGGCACTATAGTGAAGTCCCTGATGTTGTGGTGAACATCCATTCATAAAATTATTTTTGTTGCTACTTTATACCTGTAATTTTGCTACTAATAAGAAGAGGCCAACCCCTGTGAATGGGTAGCTCAAGCCCCAAAGAGGTCCTGATCCACAGGTTGTGAACCGCTGCTCTAAACTAAGAAGTGTTTCTTTAAGATGTAGTTCAGTATATTGTTAGACGCCCAAGTCCTGTTGTTGCTGTTGTTAGGTGCAATCGAGTGGGTTTTGGCTCACAGCAACTCTATGTACAATGTACTGAAATGCTGACCCATCCTGTGCATTCCTCACAGTGGTTCTTTGCTTGGGCTCTATGTTGCAGCCACTTAGCTATTCCAAATTGTAGGGGCTGCCTCTCGTTTGCTGCCCTTCTACTGTACAAATATTTGTGTCATCCTCTAGGACAGTGATCTCAACCTTCCTAATTCCACAACACTTTCCAATGTAGTGGTAGACCTTCAATCATAAAATTATATTCTTTGCTACTTCATAACTCTAGTTTTGCTACTGTTATGAATAGTGCCACCCTGTAAAAGGTTCGTCTAAGCCCCAAATTGGTCACGACCCACATGTTGAGAACTGCTGCTCTAAATTCAGAGGAGTTTCTCTTAAGGTCTGCTTCACCATACTGTTAGAAGCTCAAGTCCATTTGTTGTTGTTGTTAGGTGCCGTAGAGTGGGTGTGTCTCATAGCAACTCTATGCACATTATAAAGGAACGCCTCCCTGTCCTGTGCCCTCCTCATAGTGGTTCTTTGATTATGTTCAGCCACTGTGCTAATGTATCTTGTTGGGGACTGCCTCTCTTTTCCTGCCCTTCTGTACCAAGATTTGGGTCTTCCAAAAGAGCAGTGGCTCTCAACTTTCCTAATGCCATTTTCTTTTCATACTGATTCTCATTTAGTGGTGACCCCCAACCATAAAATTATTTTCATTGCACATTCATAACTGTAATTTTGTTACTGTTATGAATCATGACACCCTTGTGTAATTTTCATTCCACACTACAAAGGGGTTGTGACACGCAGGTGAAAATCCTCTGCTCTAAACTAAGAGGAGATTCTCTTAAGATAGAATTCAGCATATTTGTAGATGCAGAAGTTCTGTTGTTAGGTACCATTGACTGGGTTTTGGCTCATAACAACTCTATGCACAATGCAAAGAAACACTTTCCCGTCCTATGCCACAGTGGTTCTTACACTTGCGCTAATTGTTGCAGCCACTGAGCTAAACCAACTTTTGGGTAGCTGCCTCTTTTTTGTGGCCTTTGTACTGTACCAAGAATTGTGTCTTCCTCTAGGGCAGTGGTTGTCAAATTTCCTAATGCCATGACTCTTTCATACAGTTCCTCATGTAGTGGTGACTCACATCATAAAATTAATTTCATTGTTACTTTGTAACTGTAATTGTCCTACAGTTATGAATCGGGTCATACTTGTGAAAGGGTCATTTGACCGCCAAAAGCGGTCGCGACCCACAGATTGAAAACTGCTGGTCTAAACTAAGAGGAGTTTCTCTTAATATCTATTTCACCCTATTGTTAGAAGCACAAATCCCGTAGTTATTGTTGTTAGATTCTGTCGCATAGCTTTCGACGTACAGCTACTCTAAGAACAATATGGTGGAAAGGTGTCCTGTCCTGTGCCATCCTCACAGTGGTTCTTTTGCTTGCTCGGATTGTTACAGCCACTGTCGTGTTCCATCTTGCTGTGGGTTGCCTCTTTTTTGCTGCCCTTCTACTGTACCCAGATTTATGTCTTTCTCTAGGGCAGTGGTTCTCTACCTTCCTAATGCCACGACTCTTTCACACCATTTCTCTTGTACTGGTGACACCCCCCAATCATCAAATTATTTTCCTTGTTATTTCATAACTATAATTTTACTACTGTTATGAATCAGGCCACCCATGTGAAATGGTCATCCCTCCCCCTTAAAACGTTGTGATCCACAGTTTGAGAGCTGCTACTCTACACTAAGAGGAGTTTCTTTTAAGGTCTACTTCAGCATATTGTTAGAGGCACAAGTCCTGTTGTTTTTGGCTGCCTTCGAGTGGGTTTTGGCTCATACCAACTCTATGCACCGTGTAATGAAATGCTTTCCCGTCCTGTGCCTTCCTCACAGTGGTTCTTTTGCTCATGCTCATTGTTGCAGCCACTGTGCCAATCCATCTTGTTGGTCACTGCCTCTTTTCCTGCTCTTCTATACACAGATTTGTGTCTTCCTCTAGAGCAGTGGTTCTTAATTTTCTGAATGCCTCTACCATTTCACACCGTTCCTCATGTAGCGGTGACATCCCAGCCATAAAATATATTCATTGCTACATCATAACTGTAATTTTGCTTCTGTTATGAATCAGGCCACCCATGGGAAAGGTTCATTAGTCTCCTCAAAGGTGTCAGGACACTCAGTTTGAGAACCAATGTTCTAAATTAATAGGAGTTTCTCTTAACGTCCACTTCAGAATATTCTTCGAACCACAAGTCCTGTTTTTTATTGTTAGGTGCCTTTTAGTGTGTGTTGACTCATAGCAACTGTATGCACAATATAATGAAACCCGGCCCCATCTTGTGCGATCCTCACAGTGGTTATTTTGCTTGTGCTCATTGTTTCAGCCATTGTACTAATCCAACTTTTGGAGTGCTGCCTCTCTTTTGCTGCCCCTCTAATGTACCAAGATTTGTGTCTTCCTCTAGGGCAGTGGTTCTCACATATGCTAATGCCATGACCATTGCATACATTTCCTCATGTAGTGATGAACCCCCAATCGTAAAATTATTTTCATTGCTACTTCGCAACTTTAATTTTGCTGTAGTTATGAATTGGGCCTCCACTGTGAAAGGGTCATTTACCCCCCCCCACAAAGGGGTCGCGACCCACAGGTTGAGAATCGCTGCTCTAAACTAACAGTAGTTTCTCTTAGGATCTACGTCACCAAATTGTGAGAAGCAAAAGTCCTGTAGTTATTGTTGTTAGGTGCTGTCCAGTAGTTTCGGCTCACAGCTACTCTACGCACAATATAATGAAATGCTGCCGCCACTTATGCAATCCTCACAGTGGCTCTTTGCTTGCGCTCATTGTTATAGCCACTCTGCTAATCCATCATTTGGGGGTCTGCCTCTCATTTGCTGGCTTTCTACTCTACCAAGATTTCTGTCTTCCTTTAGGCCAGTGGTTCTCAACCTCCCTAATTCCACAACCCTTTCATACCATTCCTGATGTAGTGCATACCCCCCAATCATAAATTTATTTTCATTACTACTTCATAACTGTAATTTTGCTACCGTTATGTACTGGGACACCCCTGTGAATGGGTCATTCATCACCTAAATGGGGTCCTGGCCCACAGGTTGAGAACCGCTGCTCTAAACTATGAAGAATTTTTCTTTAGATATATTTAAACACATTGTTAGAAGCACAAGTCTTTTGTTATTGTATTTAGGTGCCATAGAGTGGGATTCAGCTCACAGTAACTCTATGCAAATATAATGAAACACTGCCCTGTGCCATCCTCACCGTGCTTCCTTGCTTGTGCTTTGTGTTGCAGCCACTGTGCTATTCCAACTTGTGGGGGCTGCCTCTCCTTTGCTGCTCCTCTACTATACCAACATTTGTGTCTTCCTCTCAGACAGTGGTTCTCAACCTTCCTAATTTCATGACCCTTTCATACAGTTCCCAATGTAGTGGTGGACCCACAGTCATAAAACTTTTGCTGCTGAAATCAGGGAGGTAGGTTGTAATAGCGGGAACCACTTACTACTCCCATAGTTCCCATAGCAACCTGGACCAATTGGTGGGAGGCATGGGGGGTTTCGGTGCTTGGTGGAGGTGAAGGCTGACGTGTTTAGAGTGGAGAGAGGAAAACAGCCTGTTGGGGAAATGTTATTGGAGATGGCTTTGAGACTAGCCTCTGCTGGTCTCTTGCTCCTCACTCTCCTCTTGGTAGCAGCACGTGTGTTCCCCTCCCCACCATGCCTCATCCCAACTTGGAGCCCTTCTGGCTATTATTTCCTTATGGAAAAGCTGTCAGCTCATTATCCTGCTTTCTTCCATTCATGCTTCTTTAGCTCCGTGTTGACTTCTAATAGGAGAGAATCAGAAAAGTTAAGTCCCCACCCCACAGGGCCTTTGCTGAAGGAGACGGCAAGCTGTGTACGGAATATCTCCTAGCTCACTCTCTCACTTCTCCCTAATAGATTTTTCCTGCCACTGCTCCTGGCTGGAGGGGATGGAGAGTTCAAGTGATGCCACAGAAGTCACAGCAAAAGAACCAAGGCACTTGGCAAAGACCATTCATGAGCCGGAATATGATAGAAGCTCTTGAATGGGAAGGCACCATTCTGGCAGTAAACATGCTCCTATGGACCCTCCCAGTTCTAAGGCTTTAGTGCAGTCCCACCTGAATGAGTTCTCCCTGGGTGAGTTCCTCCTGAAAGCGAAAGAGGGCTTATCCTTCTTTATCTTTGAAGCTATGCCTTCTATACCTACTGGATCCAGATATTGAGGATCTTCGCTTCCTGATTCCTGAACTCAACTGTGCTGATTGATAGCTGCATGGCCAAGGACCCAGACACAGCTCTGGATTCTCTGTTCGCTCTCTTTAGCCACCATTGGTTTCCTTTTGTCTAATTGTGCAACAGAAATCTCGGAGGATGCTTTATTCTAAAGTTCTTCCACTTCCCTAAAGGCGGGTATAGAGAAAGGCAAAGTTAACTGGAGTCTCTCCAGCACACACTGGAACCCCAAGGGGGCTGCATAGGTCTCATCCAAAAGTGGAGATCTGCTGCCTCACCCCTAGCCTGGGAACCCATCATGGGTAGGGGCCAAGTGCTGTTTCTATCTGGACCTTCAGGGTCTTCGCAGTGCCTGGCTCATAGAGGAAATGAAAAATGCTTGTTTCTTCTTAACAAGTCAGAGATTTACTATTGTTGTTAGGGTCGGTCCTGTTGGTTCCCACTCATAACAACCCTATGTCAAACAGAACACAACGCCACCCGGTACCCTCATCACAATTGTTCTTATGTTTGAGCCCATTACTGCAGCCCCCATGTCCATCCATCTCATGAGAGCCTCCCTCTTTTCCATTGCCCTTCCACTTTACCAAGCATGATGTCCTATTCCTGGGCCTGGTCTCTCCTGACAACATGTTGAAAGTACATGTCCAAAGGGTGACAAAATCTGGTCATCCTTACTTCTAAGGAGCATTTGGCCTGTGCTTCTTCCAAGACAAGTTTATTGGTGCTTCTGGTAGTCCATAGTACTTTCTATGGTTCTTTTTTCCTAGCACCATAATTCAAATGCATCGATTCTTCTTTGGCCTGCCTTATTTAATCTCCAAATTTTGCATGCATAGGAAGTGTTTGAACACACTATGGCTTGTGTCACATGCACCTTAGTTCTCAAAATATCATACCTGCTTTTCAATACTCTAAAGAGGTCTTGTGAATATTTAGCCAATACAATGCAATGCATTTTTTAAGCTCTTGACTGCTGCTTGCATGAGCGTTGAACATGGATCCAAGGAAGAGGAAATCCTTGACCACCTCACAATTCTACATCTAAGCATATACCTCAAAGAATAACAAACAGAGACTCAAAGAGATAGTGGTATACAAGTTCACTGCAGCACTACCCACAATAGCTGAAAGGTGACTATTACCAAAGTGCCCGGGGCCCGAAGAATGGATAAACCAAACAATATCTAAGTCATACAATGGAATATTATTCACCCTTTAAAAAGGAATGATGTTTTGGAACATGCTACACTATGCAGGGACCTTGAACACCTTCTGCTGAGTGAAACATGTCAGACCATAATGAGATTGATATAAAATATGCAGAATCCATAGGGAAATCCATACACAGCAAGCAGAGTCACGGTTAATAAGGGTTGGGTGACGAAGGCAATGGGGAGTGACTGGTTATTGAGCATTGACTGTGTCTCCATTCAGAGTGATCCAAATGTTGGCCTGATCCTATATTCGGTTTGCATGGAGCCCCTGCCCTCTCCTGAGGGGTAGCCTTAGCAAAGGCACTGACAGGCTCAGAATCTTGGTTTCCTGACCTGTGAGTGTGCTGGAAAGATTAGATGGAGTAATAAATAATGACACTGATCACAACCAATAATTATAAAGCACTTACTATGGGCCAGACGTTGTTCCCCAGCCGTGCTTCTAGCAGGCACACAAATAAAATGCCCTTGGGGCCTAACAGAAACTCAGATTCCACGTCAGCAGATCTGAAGCAAGCTGCGAGAAATGGAGTTTCTAATGGGGAAAACAGTGAGGACCAGGATTCTCAGAAGGATTGAGGCATTTGAATGACATTGATGTGTGTGTGGCATTGTGTGTGGATTATACTGTGTGTGGCCAGGAGAATGAGCAAATCAGTCCTGGAGGAAATTGAGCCAGGACACTCTTCACATAATGTTCCTAGAAGAGAGAATGGCAATTTTTTGTCATGCTGATTTTGGTCATGTCGTTAGGAAAGACCAGTTGTGAGAAGAGGACATCATGTGGATCTGGGGAAACTCTTCATGACACGAACTGGCACCATAACCGCAACAATGACTTCAAACCTGCCGAGGGCCAGGAAGATGGCATAGGTTCTGGCAGTGATTTGTCTTATCAGACCTACGGTCAAAAGGAGTCAAATTTGACTTACTGGAGACTAACAACAACAACAAGGTCTTTCTATCTATTGATGCATTCAATCTCAACCTCGAACACACAACCTAAGCACTATTTTTCACTTCCCTTCTACACACAGCAGCGCAAAGGGGGTTCAATGATTTGTCCCAGGTCATGGAGCTAGAAGGACATAGAGCCAGGACTGGACAATGGAGCGATCTGACAACAGAGACATTAAACATAAGCAAGGCTTTGTCTCCCACAAAGATCATAGGCATTACCATAATGGACTTGGCACAAGTCCTGCCGCATGGCAACCTTTCAGCAGATAGGTGCTATCTTAGTGCCATCCAGTTGACAGCAAGTCAGCGACTGTATAGGACAGGGGAGAACTGTCTGTGGGTTTTTGACAAGAAATATTTACAGCAGTAGAAATCCTCATCTTTCTCCCACAAAAGTCCCTATGATTGTTAGTAATTTGGTCAGAAGTCACTTTAATGGTGACCAAATCCTTCCTTTTTTGGGAGTCAACATTATACCCCACTGCTTCCAATAGCTCCTCGCCCCAAACAAAAACAGGCATGAGAGAGTTGTCTCTGACTCATGGTGCCCCCATGTGTACATTGCATAGGACTTTCAAGACTATAGGCTTTAAGCAGGTTGCCAGGCCTTTCCTCCATGGTGTCCCTGGGTGGGTTCCAACGGCAAATGATTTGTTAAATAGTAGTGTGTGGAACTGTTTGCCCCCCTTCAGGAACTCCAATATCCTTGCAGCTCTCTATTCACAAAGGACTGTCCTTCCAACCAAGAGCTCAGAGTGCTTGTTTTCTCTCTCTTATTTTCTTTACATCAAGAAGTTTGGGACTCCCCAGGAGCTGGGTCCCAGGGACATATTTATATGTAATTATGACCCTGTCATCTACAACATGATCATGATAAATGGAGAAAAGTCTGAAGTGATCAGGGCTATCTTCTTTCTGGAGTCCACAATAAATGATCATGTGAGCCCCGGTCAAGAACTGAAGGGATGTATTGTATTGGGTAAATCTGCTCTTTGAGATCTCTTTCTTTTTTTCTTTTTTTGCAGTTGGGAAAGAGAAAGGGGAGATGGGCTGTTCTCCCAAGTTGGGTCCCTGCCAGGGCACCCCCCACTCAAACCTGGCCAACTCCACTCGGGAATAGAGTTCCCTGCCACTTCTGTAGAACTGCCCTGTGGAAGGACCAATGTCCTAAAGGTTCAGAATGGAGAAGACAAGTTTCAAGGGCTACAGCCTAGCCCCTTACAGCCAGAGTGTGACTCAACAAGGGCCCCCACAGGCACTTTCTAGGGATCTTAAGTAGTTGGGGCTTAAGGAGATTGGCATGGGGCTCTAGCAAGGTAGGAGCCCATCCCAGGCTGGGGTTACATATCCCAAGCCCTTGATGGGGAGGCCTCAGGTAAGCAGTGGGCCCATGGAGTTCTGGGTATGTGGGCCTGGGGGAAGGGAGCCACCTTTGGGGCTGGGCCAACCCAGGGCATCCCAAGTGGGATGGGGTGCAGAGGCCTGGGCAGGGTCCCTCTTCCTCTCCATCCTCCATGGCCAGTCAGGCTAACACAAGGTCTTGGGCAGGCAGGGGGCCTGGGGCAGTGCCAAGATGACCCAGGGGCTAGCTGGGAAGGGGGTGTTTCCTGGGTAGGCAGAGGGCCTCGGGCAGGGTCATTGTGGCAGGCCCAGACCCAGGTGGGCAGGGACCTGGAACAGGGATCCCAGGTGTGTGCCTGGCCTGGACTGGACCCAGGGTTGGCAAGGTCCCTGATGCAGGTTCCTGGGTGGGCATTCAGACTCATAGCAACTCAGCAGGATAAAGTAATAACTGTCCCTGAAAACGTCCGACCCTGAAAATCTTTATGAGCTCAGACAGCCCCAACTTGATCCCGAAGAACAGCTGGTGGGTTTGAACCACCGACCTTCTGGTTAGCAGTTCTAATGCTTCACCCCCACCACCACCAGTGGGATGAAATGAGTGAATGTACATGCAATGCTTAGAACACTAGTACATAACATGCACTTAGTAATTGTGAGCTATTGTGGTAGGAGGGGAGTCCAAAGACCAAACCAAACTCACTGCCATCGAATCCACTCTGACTCCCCATGACCTGAGTTCTACCTATAGGACAGGGTCCAACTGCTCCTGTGGGTATTTGAGATTGTAACTTTATAGGATTGGAAAGTTTCATGTTTTTCCCTGAGAGTGGCTGGTGGTTTTGAACTGTTGGCTTTGGGATTAGCAGCCCAATATGTAATCACCCACGCCATTATTAAATGAGAGCTACGAGTTTCTGACATTTTCTGTGAGGTGGTAGAAGTATATGTCATTCCTATATTTAAAGAAGGTAAATCTACAGAAACAGAACAATTGCCATGGCTTTCCAAAGAGAGGAGAGATGTCAGTTTTAAGTATATATAGAGCTGGGAGTCATCCCTGGAGAGTACAAATGGTTAAAACACTTGGCCATTAACAGAAACTTAGGAGGTTCAAGCGCACCCAGAAATACCTTGGAAGAAAAGCCTGGCCATCTGTTTCTGAAAGGTTATGCCGATTGAAAGTCCTATGACTCACCATGAATCACAATCAACTCAGTGTCAAATGGTCATTTTAAATTTCAGGATGGTTCCTGGGCAGAAAGCAAACATTCTAAGTTGTCTATTGAAGAGGAGGTTTGTGAGAGCACCTGGCCCATTCAAACACAACTGATGAGGAACCTCGGTGGGGCCACTGTACACAGAACAGGCCATGCTTTCTCCACATCTGGTTTTGTTGGATGCTGTCAAGTTGGTTTCAACTCGTGGGGACCCTACATACAACCGAAAGAAACACTGCCTGCTCCTGTGCCAGCCTCACAATTGTTATGTTTTAGTGTGTTGTTGTAGAAACTGTGTCCATCCATCTTGGTGAGGGTCCTACCCTTTTGGGCGCCCCTTTACCAAGCATGATGGCCTTTTCCATAATGTTCCTCCTCATAGCTCCTGATGCCCAAGGATGTGAGATGAAGTCTAGCCATCCTTGCCTCTAAGGAGCATTCTGGATACACTTCTTTCAAGACAGATCTTGCTCCTCAACTGAAATTCTTGCAGAGAGAGTGAAAACACACCTGATTTTCCTAGAGTCTCATTTCCCAAAGTGGGCAACACCACCCACCTACTGGGCACAGAAAAATCCAGAGATCTACAAAGCAGATATCTACGTTTTATCCTGGATGGTGGGCTATAGTCCAAAATTCTTTCATTGCTGAGGGGTCCTGAGTAATTTCTTTTTCTGAAAAGAGGGCAGTAGGCAGAATAAGTTCGGGAACCTTTGGTCTGGAGCAGGAGCTGGAAACCTGTTTTTCTGCCAAGGACCATGTGGTGATTGATAACATCATTCATGGGGCCATACAGGTCAAATATTTAATGAACTCACCCCTAAGGTGATGGCTCCAAATGCTTCTCGTTGGTGAGGTGTGTGATGCTGGCAGCTATTGATTATTTGAGGGGCCCTATACAGCCCTCGGGCCATACGTTGGTCTAAGGTAGTGGATCTCAACCAGTGGGTCACGACACCTTTGGGGGTCCAATGACACTTTCACAGTGGTTGCCTGGTTCATCGCAGTAGCACAATTACAGTAAAGAATTAGCAATGAAATAATTTTTATGATCGGGGTAAACACAACATGAGGAACTGTATGAAAGAATCATGGCATTCGGGAGGTTGAAAAACACTTGTCTAGGGAATGGTTGGGATCTCCATGTAGGCTACACATGAACTTCATAGGCAGTCAGGCAGCATATCACTTGGGTTTCATTGGAGAGGAAAGAACTATTGATCATGTTTCAAGGACAAACAAATCTGGAAGGAAATGCTATTGTGGATGAAAACAAAACATAAAACAAACTCTTGAAAGATTTCTGTATGCTAGAGATGAATTGCAATCAAGAAAATTAAATGATATCTGTTAGGGGTCCAGCAGAAAACAAACCATGCAGAAGGTTTAATTAAAGAGAGTTTAATGAAGACTATTCACAGTGGTGGGGATGGGCTTAAGAAAGCCAACAAAAGGTAGGGAGGCCCCAAGGGTCTAACAAGAGCATAAAGCTGTTGCCACATGTCCTATGGAATTTTCTCTTCAGCTCTTTGACTTTGTCATTTCTTCTCATTGTCTTAGCTACTCTATGATATAGAGCAATTCTGACTTATAGGAATTTGATACTACTGTCCTCTCCCAATTTCCATTACTTTCCAACGTCATGTGTGTTAAAATATGCAGTATTTCATCAGATTTCCTATGCTCTAAACCAGTGGTTCTCAACCTTCCTAATTCCTTGGCACTATAATGAAGTTCCTGATGTTGTGGTGAACATCCATTCATAAAATTATTTTCCTTGCTACTTCATAACTGTAATTTTGCTACTATGAAGAAGATACCGACCCCTGTGAATGGGTAGCTCAACCCCCATAGAGGTCCCGATCCACAGGTTGAGAACCGCTGCTCTTAACTAAGTGGTGTTTCTTTAAGATGTAGTTCAGTATATTGTTAGACGCCCAAGTCCTGTTGTTGCTGTTGTTAGGTGCCGTCGAGTGGATTTTGGTTCACAGCAACTCTCTGTACAATGTACTGAAACGCTGCCCTGTCCTGTGCATTCCTCACAGTGGTTCTTTGCTTGCGCTCATTGTTGCAGCCACTGAGCTATTCCAAATTGTAGGGGCTGCCTCTCCTTTGCTGCCCTTCTACTCTACCAATATCTGTGTCTTCCTCTAGGACAGTGCTTCTCAACCTTCCTAAATCCACGACACTTTCATACAGTTTCCTTCGTAGTGATAGACCCCCAATCATAAAATTATATTCTTTGCTACTTCGTAACTCTCGTTTTGTTACAAGTTATGAATAGTGCCACCCTGTAAAGTGTTCGTCTAAGCCCCAAAGAGGTCACGACCCACACGGCGAGAACCACTGCTTTAAATATAGAGGAGTTTCTCTTAAGGTCTATTTCACCATACTGTTAGAAGCTCAAGTCCATTTGTTGTTGTTGTTAGGTGCCGTCGAGTGGGTATGTCTCATAACAACTCTACACACAATATAATGAAATGCCGCCCTGTCCTGTGACATCCTCACAGTGGTTCTCTGCTTGCGCTCATTGTTGCAGCCACTGTGCTAATGCATCTTGTTGGGGACCGCCTCTCTTTTCCTGCCCTTTCATACCTAGATTTGGGACTTCCAATAGAGCAGTGGTTCTCAACTTTCCTAATGCCATGATACTTTCATACCGATTCTCATTTAGTGGTGACACCCCCAACCATAAAAATGATTTCATTGCAGCTTCATAACTGTAATTTTGTTACTGTTATGAGTCACGACACCCCTGTGAAATTTTCATTCCATACCCACAAAGGGGTCGGGACACACAGGTGAAGATCCCCTGCTCTAAACTAAGAGGAGATTCTCTTTTTTTTTTTTTAATTTTTTGAAAATTTATTTTATTTTATTTTTTTTATTTTAACAATTTATTGGGGCTCATACAATTCTTTTCACAGTTCATACATATACATTCATCAATTGTATAAAGCACATCTGTACAGTCTTTGCCCTAACCATTTTTTTCTCTTTTCTTCTTTTACATTTTATTAGGGACTCATATAACTCTTACCACAATCCATACATATACATACATCAATTGTATAAAGCACATCCATACATTCCCTGCCCCAATCATTCTCAAGGCATTTGCTCTCCACTTAAGCCCCTTGCATCAGGTCCTCTTTATTTTTCCCCCCTCCCTCCCCATTCCCCCCTTCCTCATATGCCCTTGGTAATTTATACATCGTTGTTTTGTCATATCTTGCCCTATCCGGAGTCTCCCTTCCCCCCTTCTCTGCTGTCCCTCTCCCAGGGAAGAGGTCACATGTGGATCCTTGTAATCAGTTCCTCCTTTCCAACCCACTCACCCTCCACTCTCCCAGCATCGTCCCCCACACCCTTGGTCCTGAAGGTATCATCCACCCTGAATTCCCTGTACCTCCAACCCTCATATGTACCAGTGTACAGCCTCTGTCTTATCCAGCCCTGCAAGGTAGAATTCGGATCATGGTAGTTGGGGGGAGGAAGCATCCAGGATCTGGGGGAAAGCTGTGTTCTTCATCGGTACTACCTCACACCCTAATTAACCAATCTCCTCTCCTAAACCCCTCTTTGAGGGGATCTCCATTGGCCGACACTTGGGCCTTGGGTCTCCACTCTGCACTTCCCCCTTCATTTAATATGATATATATACATATATATACATACATATATACATACACACATATATACACATACATACACACACTTATATCTTTTTTTTTTTTTTGCATGATGCCTTATACCTGGTCCCTTGGGCACCTCGCGATCGCACTGGCCGGTGTGCTTCCTCCATGTGGGCTTATTTGCTTCTGAGCTAGATGGCCGCTTGTTCACCTTCAAGCCTTTAAGACCCCAGACACTATCTCCTTTGACAGCCGGGCACCATCAGCTTTCTTCACCACATTTGCTTATGCACCCATCTGTCTTCAGCGATCCTATCATGGAGATGTGCAGTCAATGATATGATTTTTGTTCTTTGATGCCTGGTAACTGATCCCTTTGGGACGACTCGATCACACAGGCTGGTGTGTTCTTCCATGTGGACTTTGTTGCTTCTGAGCTAGATGGCTGCTTGTTTATCTTCAAGCCTTTAAGACCCCAGTCACTACCTCTTTTGATAGCCGGGCACCATCAGCTTTCTTCACCACATTTACTTGTTCACCCACTTTGGCTCCAGCCGTTGTGTCGGGAGAGTGAGCATCATAGAGTTCCAATTTAATAAAAGAAGGTATTCATGCATTGAGGGAGTGTTTGAGTAGAGGCCCAAGGTCCTTCCGCCACCTTAATACTTGACCTATAAATATAGTCACCTAGATCTATTTCCCCATCCTCCTATATATATTTGCATGTACATGTCTTTGTCTAGACCTCCATGAATGCACTTTGACTCCGAGCTCTTTCCTCCATCTCCCTTGACTTTCCTCCTGCCCTACTACCATGCTTCATCGCCACCTGGGCTAGAGTATACCTCTTCTCTAAGCAACCTTACCCTTGATCATTTCCCACCAGGCCTGCCACTCCCCCTTCTCTACCATTTGGGGTCCCATGTTTTTCCCTTGTCCCTGGGTTTGTTAACACCACTCCCTTACCCCCCTAACCCCCCACCCCAAGTCCCCCCAGAACTGTCGGTCCCGTTGTTTTTCTCTTAAGATAGAATTCAGCATACTGGTAGGTGCACAAGTTCTGTTGTTATTGGTGTTAGGTACCATCGAGTGGGTTTTGGCTCATAGTAACTCTATGCACAATATAATGAAATGCTTTCCCATCCTATGCCATACTCACAGTGGTTCTTTTGCTTGTGCTCATTGTTGCAGCCACTGTGCTAATCCAACTTTTGGGTAGCTGCCTCTTTTTTGTGGCCTTTCTGCTGTACCAAGACTTTTGTCTTCCTCTAGGGCAGAGGTTGTCAAATTTCCTAATGCCATGACCCTTTCATACAGTTCCTCATGTAGCGGTGACCCCCATCATAACATTATTGTTACTTCATAACTGTAATTTTCCTACAGTTATGAATCATTTCACACCTTGAAAGGGTCATTCGATCGCCAAAAGTGGTCACGAACCACAAGTTAAAAACCGCTGGTCTAAACTAAGAGGAGTTTCTCTTAATATCTACTTCACCCTATTGTCAGAAGCACAAATCCTATAGTTATTGTTAGATTCTGTTGTGTAGCTTTCGACGCCTAGCAACTCTAAGCACAATATGATGGAAAGGTGTCCTGTCCTGCGCCATCCTCCCAGTGGTTCTTTTGCTTGCGCGGATTGTTGCAGCCACTGTTGTATTCCATCGTGCTGTGGGCTGCCTCTTTTTGCTGCCCTTCTACTGTACCCAGATCTAGGTCTCCCTCTAGGGCAGTGGTTCTCAACCTTCCTAATGTCATGACTCTTTCACACCATTCCTCATGTACTAGTGACCCCCCCCCCAATCATAAAATTATTTTCCTTGTTACTCCATAACTATAAATTTGCTACTGTTATGAATCAGGTCACCCATGTGACCCACAGTTAGAGAACTGTTACTCTACACTAAGAGTTTCTTTTAAAGTCTTCTTCAGCATATTGTTAGAGGCACAAATCCTGTTGTTTGGTGCCTTCGAATGGGTTTAGGCTCATGCCGACACTATGCACCATGTAATGAAATGCTTTCCCGCCCTGTGCCTTCCATACAGTGGTTCTTTTGCTCACACTCATTTTTGCAGCCACTGTGCTAATCCATCTTGTTGGGCACTGCCTCTCTTTTCCTGCCCTTCTGTACCAAGATATGTGTCTTCCTCTAGAGCAGTGGTTCTCAACTTTGCAAATGCCACAACCACTTCACACCATTCCTCGTGTAGTGGTGACATCCAACCATAAAATATTTGCATTGCTACATCATAGTTGTAATTTTGCTTCTGTTATGGATCAGGCCACCCATGTGAAAGGTTCGTTAGTCTCCTCAAAGGCGTCTCGACAAACAGTTGGAGAACCAATGGTCTATACGAATAGGAGTTTCTCTTAAGGTCTACTTCAGAATATTCTTAGAAGCCCAAGTTCTTTTTATTATTGTTTGGTGCCTTTGAGTGTGTGTTGGCTCACAGCAACTGTATACACAATATAATGAAACTCGGTCCCATCTCGTGCCATCTCACTGTGGTCCTTTGCTTGCGCTCACTGCTGCATCTCTTCCATCTTGTAGGGGCTGCCTGACTTTTGCAGCCCTTCTGCTGTACCAACATTTGTGTCTTCCTCTAGGACAATGTTTCTCATACATCCTAATTCTGCAGCCCTTTCGTACAGTTCCCAATGTAGTGGTGGACCCCAAACATAAAATTATAAAATTATATTCATTGATATTTCATAACTGTACTTTTGCTACAGTTATGAATCAGGCCATCACTGTGAAGGGGTGTTTCGAAACACCCCCCACCTGAAAGTGTTCACGACCCAATGTTGAGAACCCTGCTGTAAACTAAGAAGAGTTGCTCTTAAGATTTACTTCAGCATATTGTTAAACACACAAGCCCTGTTGTTATTGTTGTTAAGTTCCGCGGAGGGGGTTTTGGCTCATCGCATCTCTATGCACAATATCATGAAATGCTTCAAATACCTGTGCCATCCTGACAGTGATTGTTTGCTAGTGCTCATTGTTGGAGCCATATTGGGAGGGGGCTGGCTATTTTTTGTTGCCCTTCTACTCTACCAAGATTTATGTCTTCCTTTAGGGCAGTGGTTCTCAACCTTCCTAAAGCCACAACATTTTCATACCGTTCCTCATATAGTGCTGACTGCCAAATCATAAAATTATTTTCTTTGTAACTCTAATTTTTCTACTGTTATGACTGGGCGACCACTATGAAAGGTTCATTCATCCCCCAACAGGGCTCGTGACCCAAAAGTTGAGAACCGCTGCACTAAACTATTAGGAGTTTCTCTTACGGTCTACTTCAGCACATTATAAGAAACACAAGTCCTGTTGTTTTGTTGTCAGGTGCAGTCGAGTGGGTTTTGACTCATAGCAACTCTATGCTCCATTTAATGTAAAGCTGCCCCATCTTGTGCCATCCTCACAGTGATCCCTTAGCTTGAGCTCATTGCTGCAGCCACTGTGCTATTGCATCTATTTGGGGGCTGACTCTATATTGCGGCCCTTCAACTGTATCAAGACTTGTGTCTTCCTGTAGGACTGTGGTTTTCAGTAATCCTAATGCCACGACCCTTTCATACAGTGCCTCGTGTAGTTATGACCCCCCAACCAAAAAAATTATACTGTTGCTACTTCATAACTGTAATTTTGCTACTGTTACGTATCGGCCCACGCCTATGGGCGGGTCATTCGAACACCCCCAAAGGATTTACCACTCACAAGTTGAGAACGGCTGCTCTAAACTAAGAGTAGTTTCTCTCAAGGTTTAGTTGAGCATATTGTTAGATGTATGATTCCTCCTGTTATTGTTGTTCATGCCGTGGAGAGGGTTTGGGCTCATAGCAACCCTGTGCACAATATAATACAGGCCTGCTCAGACTTGCATCATCCTCACAGTGGTTCTTTGCTTGCGCTCATTGTTGCAGCCACCGTGCAAATCCGTCTTGCAGGGACTTCCTCTTTTCTGCTGCCCTTCTACTGTACTTGCGTCTTCCTCTAGGACAGTGTTTCTCACCCTTCCTATTTCTACGACCTTTCCATACACTTCCTAATGTGTAGTGGTGGTCCCCAAAGCATAAAGGTTTTTTTCTACTGTTTTTCCATAACTGTAATTTTGCAAGTCTTATGAATCTAGTCACCCTGTGAAAGGGTTGTTCAACCAACCAAAGTGGTCACAAATCACAGGCTGAGAACCGCTGTTCTAAATTAAGAGGAGTTTCTCCTGTGGTCTAGCTCAGTATATTATTACACGCACGAGTCCTGTTCTTATTGTTTTTAGGGGCTGTCGAGTGGGTTTGGCTCATAGTTGGCTCACAACAACTCTATGCACAGTATCATGAAACACTGTTCCATCCTCTAACACCCTCACACTTTTCTTTTGTTTTCTTTCATTGTTGCAGTCTCTGTGCTAATCCATCTTTTGGGGGACTGCCTCATATTTGCTGACCTTCTACTGTACCCAGATTTGTGTCTTCTTCTAGGGCAGTGGTTCTCAAACTTCCTAATGCACGACTCTCTCACACCATTCCTCATGTATTGGTGCCCCCCCCCCAATCATAAAATTACTTTCCCTGTTACTTTATAACTAAAATTATGCTACTGTTATGAATCAGGCCACCATGTGATATAGTCATTCTCCACCCCACCCCCCAAAAGGCATCAGGACCCACAGTTTGAGAACTGCTAATCTACACTAAGAGGAGTTTCTTTTTAAGGTATGTTTCAACATATTGTTAGAAGCACAAATCCTGTTCTTGTTTTTGGCTGCCTTCGAGTGGGTTTTGGCTCATACCAACTCTATGCACAATGTAATGAAACGTTGTGCTGCCCTGTGGATCCTCACAGTGGTTCTTCTGTTTGCGCTCATTGTTGCGGCCACTGTGGTAATCCATCTTGTTAGGGACTACCTCTCTTTTCCTGACCTTCCGTACCAAGATTTGTGTCTTCCTCAAGAATAGTGGTTCTCAACTTTCTGAATGCCACTACTATTTCATACCAGTCCTCATGTAGTGGTGTCACCCCAACCATAAAATATTTTCATTGCTACATTATAACTGTAATTTCGCTTCTGTTATGGATCAGGCCACCCATGTGAAAGGTTCATTAGTCTTCTAAAGGCACTGTGACACAGTTTGAGAACCACTGGTCTAAACTAAGGGGAGTTTCTCTAAAGGTCTACTTCCGCATATTCATCGAAGCACAGTCCTGTTGTTTTTGTTTGGTGCCTTTGAGTGTGTGCTGGCTCATAGCAACTCTATACACAATATAATGAAACGTGAGCCCGTCTCGTGCCACCCTCACAGTGGTTATTTTGCTTGTTGTCACTGTTGCAGCCATGGGCTAATCCAACTTTTGAGGGGCTCCCTCTCTTTTGCTGCCCCTCTACTGCCCTTTCATTCATTTCCTCAGGTAGTGATGAACCCCCAATCATAAAATTATTTTCATTGCTACTTCGTAACTTTAATTTTGCTACAGTTATGAATCAGGCCTCCACTGTGAAAGGGTCATTTGACCCCCCCCAAAGGGATAGCGACCCACAGGTTGAGAACCACTGCTCTATACTAAGAGGAGTTTCTCTTAGGATCTACAGCACCATATTGTGAAAAGCATGAGTCCTACAGTGATTGTTGTTAGGTGTTACCCAGTGGATTTCGACTCTCAGCAACTCTACGCACAAGATAATGAAACGCTGCCCCGTCCTGTGCCATCCTCACAGTGGTTTCTTGTCTGCACTCATTGTTGCAGCCACTGCGCTAATCTATCATTGGGGGTCTGCCTCTCATTTGTTTCCTTTCTGCTCTGCCAAGATTTCTGTCTTGCTCGAGGACAGTGGCTCTCAACCTTCCTATAATGCCACAGGCCTTTTATACCACTCCTCATGTAGTGGGTACAATCCCAGTCATAAATTTATCTTCATTGCTACTTCATAACTGTAATGAAGCTACTGCTATGAATTGGGCCACCCCTGTGCAAGGGTAGTTCATCACCCTAATGGAGTCGTGATGCACAGGTTGAGAATCTCTGCTCCAAACTATGAAGAATGTCTCTTAAGATATATTTCAGCAAAAGTTAGAAGCAAAAGTCCTGTTGTTATTGTATTTAGGTGCCTTCAAGTGGGTTTTGGCTCATAGCAACTCTATGCAAAATGTAACGAAACGCTCCCCCATCCTGTGCATTCCTCACAATGGTTCTTTGCTTGTGCTGGTTGTTTCAGCCACTGAGGTATTCCATCTTGGAGGGGCTGCCTCTCCTTTGCTGCCCTTCTACTCTACCAACATTTGTGTCTTCCTCTCGGACAATGGTTCTCAATCTTCCTAATTCCATGACCCTTTCATGCAGTTCCCAATATAGTGGTGGACCCCCAGTCATACAAAATTTTCGCTGATATTTCATTACTGTAATTTTGCTAATCTTATGAATCAGGCAACCCTTGTGAAAGGGTCATTCAACCCACTCACTCCCCAAAAGGGTTCGTGATTCATAGGTTGAGAACCCTGCTCTAAACTAAGAGGAGTTTCTCTTAAGATCTACGTCAGCATATTTTTAGAAGTCAAGTCCTTTTTGTGTTGCTGTTAGTTGCCGTCGAGTGGGTTTTGACTCTCAGCAACTGTACGCACAATATAATGAAATGCTGCCCCGTCCTGTGCTGTCCTCACAGTGGTTTGTTGATGGCACTCATTGTTGCAGCCACTGAGCTATTCCATCTTGTAGGGTCTGCCTCTCACTTGCTGCCCTTCTGCAGTACCACGTTTTGTGTATTCCTCTTGGGCAGTGTTTCTGAACCTTCTTAATGGCATGGCTCCTTTATACAATTCTTAATGTTGTGCTGAGCCTCCAACAGTAATTTTTTTTTCATTGTTACTCCATTACTGTGATTTCTCTACTGTTATTAATTGGCAACACCTGTGAGAGGCTCGTCTGAAACCCCATAGGGGTCGCAATCCACAAGTTAAGAACCACTGCTCTAAATTTAGAGGAGTTTCTCTTAAGATCTAGTTCAGCATATTGTTAGAAGTACACGTCCTGTAGTTATTGTCGTTAAGTTCCGTCGAGTGGGTCTTGACTCTTAGCAACTCTATGCACAATATAATGAAACGCTGCCCTGTCCTGTGCCACCTCACCGTGCTTGTGTGCTTGGCCTCAGTGTTGCAGCCACTGTGCTAATCCAACTTGTTGGAGACTGCCACTCTCTTCCTTCCGATCCGTACCAAATTTGTGTTTTGCCCTAGAGAAGTGGTTCTTAACCTTCCTAATGCCACTACCCTTTCATATCGATTCTCATTTAGTGGGGACCCACAACCATAAAATTATTTTCATTGGTATTTTGTCACTGTAATTGTACTACAGTTATGAATCGGGCCACCCCTGTGAAAGGGTCATTCTACCCTCCCAAGGGGCGCGACCCACAGGTTGAGAACTGCTGCTCTAAAGTTAAAGGACTTTCTCTTAAGTCCTACTTCACCATATTGTTAGAAGCACAAGTCCTGTAGTTATTTTTGTTGAGTGCTGTTGAGTGGGTTTCTGGTCACAAGAACTCTATGCACAATATAATGAAATGCTGCCCAGTCCAATGCCATGCTCAGAGTTGTTCATTTGCTTGTGCTCATTGTTGCAGCCACTGGGCTAATCAATCTTGTAGGGGCTGCCTCTCCTTTGCTGCCCTTCTACTCTACCAAGAATTCTGTCTTCCTCTAGGGAAGTGGTTCTCAACCTTCCTAATGCCACGGCTCTTTCATACCATTCCTCATGTAGTGGTGACTGCCAAATCATGAAATTATTTTCATTGCTACATCATAACTCTAATTTTTCCACTTTAATGAACGGCCCACTGCTGTGAAAGGGTCATTCGTGCCCCAAAAGGGGTCACAACCCTCAGTTTGAGGACCGCTGCGCTAAACTAATAGGAGGTTCTCTTCAGGTCTACTTAGGTACATTGTTAGAAAAACAATTCCTGTTTTTTTTTTCTTGTGGGTTTTGACTCATAGCAACTCTATGTCAATATAATGAAACACTGTCCCGTCTTGTGCCATCCTTGCAGTGTTTCTTTGGCTTGTGTTTATTGTTGCAGCCACTGTGCTATCCCATCTATATTGGGGCTGAGTCTATTTTGTTGCCCTTCAACTGTATCAAGAATTGAGTCTTCCTCTTGGACAGTGGTTTTCAACATTCTTACTCACGACCCTTTCATCCAGTTCCTCATGTAGTCGTGACCAACCAACCATAAAATTATTTTTGTTGCTACATCATAGCTGTAATTTTGCTACTGCTATAATTCAGGCCACCTCATGAAAGGGCTGTTTGACCCCCTAAGTAGACACGACCCACAGGTCGAGAGCCGCTGCTCTAAAAGAAAGGGGAGATTCTCTTAAGGTCTTCTTCAGCATATTGTTAGAAGCACAAGTCCTGTTGTTATTGTTGTTGGGTGCAGTCGAGTGGGTTTGGCTCATAGCCACTCTCTGCACAATATAATGAAACTCTGGGGGTCTTAAAGGCTTGAAGGCAAACAGGCTGAAATCTAGCTCGGAAGCAACAAAGCCCACAGAGAAGAAGCACACAAGCCTAAGTGAACACGAGGTGTTGAAGGGATCAGGTAGCAGACACCAAAGAACAAAAACCATTATTGTGTGATCACCTTCCCCACATAAACGCTGAAGATGAATGTGTGCATAAGTAAGTGTGGTGAAGAAGGCTGATGGTGCCCGGCTATCAAGCGATATAGTGTCCCGGGTCTTAAAGGCTTGAAAGTAAACAAGCAGGCCCTGAAGCAACAAAGCCCACATGGAAGCATCACACCAACATGTGTGATCATGAAGTGCTGAGGGGACCAGTTTTCAAGCAACAAAGGCGGGAGGGGGGATTATATCATCGTGAATGAGGGGAGTGCATGACGGGGGACCTATGCCCACCTGTAGACAACTGGACATCCCTTGCGGAGGGGTAGTGGGAAGGAGATGAGTCACTCAGGGTTCAGTGTAGCAATAATGAAACCCACAACCTTCCTCTAGTTATTAAACACTTCCTCCCCCCACCTCTCATGATCCCAATTCTACCTTGCAAACCTGGTTAGACCAGAAGATACACAGCGCTACAGATGGAAACTGGAAACACAGGGAATCCAGGACAGATGAACCCCCCAGGACCAGCGGTGAGAGTGGCAATACTGGGAGGGAAGTGGGTGTAGAAATGGGAAACCGATCACAAGGATCTACATATAACTTCCCCCCTGGGAGATGGGCAACAGAAAATTGGGTGAAGGGAGACGCCGCGCAGTGTAAGATAAGAGAAAATAATAATTTATAAATTATTAAGGGTTCATGACGGAAGAGGAGCAGGATGAGAGGGGGAGAGGGGAAAGGGGAAATGAGCTGATTCCAGGAACCCAAGTGGAAAGCAAATTTTGAGAATGATGAAGGCAACGAATGTATAAGTGTGCTTTGCACAACTGGTGCATGTATGGATTGTGATGAGTTGTATGAGCCCCAATAAAATGATTTTAAAAAAGAAAAAGAAAGAAATGTCTATAAATGAATGAAGGCAACATATGTACAAAATGCCTGATGCAATCAATATGGATTGCAACAAAAGTTGTAAGAGTCTCCAATTAAAAATTTTTAATAAAAATGTATATATAATAAATATTTTCCTAACTTATATAAATGATTAATAAGAATAAAATTAAGCAGCCTGGGTTTTTTATAGGAAAAAATAATGATAAAAGAACAAATGAGAGATTCAGCAGGAAGCAATGGATAGGAAAATATTATGAGGAAAGTTTTCTCTTATATGGAATGTACATTCTCTTACATGACAACAATCAGAATATGCCGTAAGAACCTCAGACCAAATACTAGAAAAAAATAGAGGAAAATATTCCCAACCCTTCAATAAAATGCTATATGCTTTCTATGATTTTCACAAAAGGTCAAATTCTTTAACAAAATATTTTGTTCATTCAAATTTTTAATTATGCATAAATTTATGTCTCCTTGCATTACATCTCATAAAAAGGCATAAGAATTGTTTTTGCTCTATCTAAAACTAAATAGAACATAGTGAAGGTGAAAAAATAGCTTTCGTGAATGTTGCTTTGAAATACAAATGGCATTGTCCTAAGAAATTATAATGATTTAATTTTTAAAAATCATTTTATTAGGGGCACATACAACTCTTATCACAATCCATACATACATCACTTGTGTAAAGCACATCCGTACATTCATTGCCCTCATCATTCTCAAAACATCTGCTCTCCACTTAAAGCCCTGGCATCATGTCCTCATTTTTCTCCGCCCTCCCTGTTCCCCCCTCACTCATGAACCCTTGATAATTTGTCAGATCTTACATATTTTGTCTCCCTTCACCCACTTTTCCGTTGTCCATCCCCCAGGGAGGAAGTTATACGTAGATCCTTGTAACTGAGGTCTCAGAGCAGCTGTGTGTGATGCAGGGGAAGCTCTGGAAGCAGCTGCAGGAACTGCGGGAGTTGGCAGCCCAACAGTGAGGGTCACTGCATCCGTGGGTACCAGAAAACTGGCTGGGGTTGCTTATTCCCCTAGATGCTACCCCTGCCTTGAAGAGAACCGTGACAGAGGCCTGTAGACATGTGTCAGGAAAAGATGAGTCCTTCACTGTTTCCTCTTCCCACAAACTTTTGAGGAGAGCCTGCTGGGCAGGGGCTCAGCACCCTGGCTCCAGTCAAATGCCCTTCCCCCCACCACACACTCGCCAGCCCCAACTCCCCATGCCCTGGGTTTGCTTCTTGAATCCAGAGGAGCAGCCTGGGCATAGACCATGAAGAACCTTGTCCTTCAGGCAGCCCCTTTGATTGGTTCCCTTGACCTCCAGAGTGTGGACACATGCACACTAACTGTTGGGGGACTCAGGCTGTCACCACAGGGGCCAGGATCTGAAGAGGATGCTGGCACTGCAGGGCTTCCTGAGGGAAGCTGAGGACTTGCAGAGCTGGCTGAGCAGCCAGCAGCAGGTGGCCAGAGGAGAGAGGTCTATGAGCACACCCTAGTGAGGAAGGGGCTAGGGGCAAGGAAGGTGCCCTGGAGCCGAATGAAGACGGGTAGTGGAGGGGGGGCTGCATGCACAAGGGGCTGATGGGGAACATCAGTCTGGACTGAGGACAGCTGTGGCTTCCTATTCCCCTCTGTGCGTTGAGGGGCAAGTTCTGTGGCTGTTCAGTCCTGCCCTGCCCAGTCACTCACTGAGGTGTCTTACAGCCCACCAGCCAGGGCCCCCTGTGACCCCTCTTCTCTCTTCGCTCCTCTTAACCAAGTTTGCAATGTTTAGGCATCAAGTGAAGATGGGTGGCCACCAGGGGGCAGCCTGCCCCACTAGCGGAGAGCCTGCTGGAGTGGTGGCCCAGCACTGCCCCCATGGCCCAGCAGTGGTGAGAGGACCTACAGTGAGTACCAGCAGCCTGGAGCAGGGTTGAGTTTGGGAGGAGGTGCTGGGCATGGGATAAAGAGGCTTCCAGGGAGACCCTTGTTGTGCTGCGGCTCTGCCAAACCACTGTCTCTAGAGAGGGCCCGAGTTCAGGGAACCCAGGGCAGCCCCTGCTGTCTGCGGCCTGTGGAGGAGGCAAAGCTGGGTCGGTGGATCAGGGAGCCTGGTCACAAAGCCCACTTTGCAAGGTCACTTTCCCAAGCCACGGGCTCCCTGCACCTGCAGGGGCGTTCTGGGAAGAGTTGAGCTGGGCTGAGGATGCCCTGCACAGCCCCAGGCTGACCCAGGTCACAGTACAAGCTACTGCGTTTCCAGCCCAGATGGAGCTTAGGCGAGATCCTGATTTGCCCATGATCCTAGCCCAGAGGCTGGCCCGGAGTCTCAGGGGCCCGGCATTTGCTGCATGCAAGAACCATGGAGGGGTGCAGCTTCTACCTTTGAAGGGTGTGCAGTCTCCTCCAAACACACAGCATGCCTGGGTGGCACACAACGTGGCTACCTGCCGTGTGCCGGGCTTTAGAATGACCCCACCTGCTGACTCATGGGGATCCTCCAGAGGGTTTGCAAGTCAGTAAATCTTTCCAGGAGCATGGAACCTCTTCTTTCTCCTGAGGAGCAGTTAGTGGGACTGAACCAGGCAACAGCCCAACACTTCCCAAGCAGGCCTCCTGGAGCATCGTTAGAGCAAGGGGTAAACTGCTAGTGATAATGGGCTCCTGGGAGGAGAGTTTGCAGAAAGGCCTAAAGCGCCGAGCAAGATCTCAGGACGGTGGCCCTCTGGGAGCTTAGGACAAGTTCTAAACCCAGCCAAGAAGCTGAAGGGTTGACCAGACAGAAGCTGAGGGGGAGGAATGAGCATGCTGGGATAACTGCTGACCCCCGTCTGGGGGCAGGGCTGCCTGGTTGGAGCTGTGGGAGCTGACTCAGGCCAGACCCCACCTGCTCTGAGACGCTGAGGCCACCCTCAAAGTTCACAGCCAACTGTCTCACGTGCTCGTCCGTATCCAGGTGGGTGCCTGGGGGAGGGGGTGGCTTCTGCAAGTGCTGCCACCCCAGGCCCAGAGTCCCACACTCAATGCCCGGGCCCTTGGCCACCGTGCTGTCTCAGGAGAAAGCCACAAGCCTCCCAGATGCTGTGTCCCACTGGGTGGAGGCCCTCCTGAGGAGACATGGATCGCACCAATGAATCACACAATCTGCCTCTGACACCTTGAGGCCTCCTCACCCCCCCACTATCATCACCCCAGTGCCGCTTCCCACTCTGGACTAGAGTGCATAGATATCAGCAAGAGATAAAACTCATGACACATGAAACCCAGGAACAGAAATGGGAATAGAGATACCAAAAGGGTAGGGGGAAGGGAGGTAGAGGATGGGAGGAACGGGAACCGATAGCAATGAATGACATATAACCACACACCCCTCTCAGGGAGAGGAGCAACAGAAACCTGAGGATAAAAGAGACAATGGTCGATGTGAGATATGAAAATAATAACAATCTATAATCTATCAAGTAACCATGATTGGGGGAGGAGGAAAAAAAGAGGAGCTGATCCCAAGGGCTCAACAGAAAATAAATGTCTAGAAAAGAATGATGGCAATATACGTATGACTATGTCAGATACAATTGGTGTATGGATTGTAACAAGAGCTGTAAGAGCCCCCAATAAAATAAATAAACTTAAATTAAAAAAAACACACCAAAAACCTCCATCTGCACAGTGAGGCAGTGAAGGGACAAGTGTCCCTAGTCCCTCGGCTCTCACACCAAAGGCTACCTCTAAGTGGGGGTCTGGCAAAGTTGTGCATGGGTGGGCAAAGCTATCAAGTGGCCCATGAGGGACTTCATTGGCCCTGGAAAACTGGGGGGGAAGGAGGGGTGGCAGGCAGAGCTGAGGCCGAGTAGACACTTGGTAAGGCTGTGGGATTGAGCGGCAGAGACATGGAGGTTTGGACATGAGTGGTGGTGGACTCAGGCCGGCTGTGATGCTGCCTCGGTACCAGGTCCCCTCACCCCATGCTCTCCCGTGCTCTCCCAGGCTCCAGGTGCAAGACTATGCCTCCTGGGCAGCCAGTGTGCAGTGAGATTTGCAGGTGGTGGAGGAGCCCCAAGACCCCGGCAGTGGAGCCGAAAACTTCAGTGTCCATCAAGAGCTGCGGGCCAAGCTGGAGGCCCAGAAGGAGCTGCACCAGTGCGCCACCCAGCGGGGACAGCAGGTGCTCCAGGCTACAGGGCCGTCCGCCGTGGAGGTCGACTCCCCTTTCTGGCCCTCCCCCAGCCCACTGGACCACTGCACCCTGGCCCCACAGGGCCAAGCACCTTTCTTTTCTATTTTTTTAATCATTTTATTGGGGGCTCGTGCAATTCTTATCACAATTCATACATACATACATTGTGTCAAGAACATATGTACAGGCTCTTCCTCTAACTGTAGCGGCCTGAGGTGACCTGCTAAAATGGTTCGCTACTCATTTGACCCAGAAAACCCTACAAAATCCTGCAAATACAGAGGGTCGAATCTCCGGGTCTACTTCAAAAACACCCGTGAAACTGCCCAGGCCATCAAAGGCATGCACATTTGGAAAGCCACCAAATACTTGAAAGATGTCACTCTGCAGAAGCAGTGTGTGCCTTTCCGACGGGACAATGATGGTGTTGGTAGATGTGCCCAGGCCAAACAGTGGGGTGGGACCCAGAGTTGGTAGCCCAAAAAGAGTGCTGAATGTTTGGTTCACATGCTTAAAAATGCAGAAAGTCATGCTGAACTTAAGGGTTTAGATGTGGATTCTCAGGTCATCGAGCACATCCAGGTGAACAAAGCCCCCAAGATGCACCACCGGACTTACAGATTTCTTGGCTAGATTAATCCACACAGGAGCTCCCCCTGCCACATTGAAATGATCCTGACTGAGAAGGAACAAATCGTTCCCAAGCCAGAAGAGGAGGTTGCACTGAAGAAAAAGATTTCCCAGAAGAAACTGAAGAAGCAAAAACTCATGGCTTGGGAATAAATTAAGCTTAAATAATAAAAGGGTTTTTTTTTTTTTTTTTTAAAAATAACATATGTACATTTGTTGCCATCATCATTCTCAAAACATTTGCCTTCTACTTGAGCCCTTAATATCTGCTGTTCATTTTCCCCCTCCCTCCCCACTCCCACCTACCTCATGAAACCTTCATCATTCATAAATTAATATTATTTTATCATATGTTGCACTGTCCAAAGTCTCCCCCTTCCTTCCTCTCTGCTGTCCCTCCCCCAGGGAGGAGGCTATTTGTAGATTCTTGTAATCAATTTCCCCTTTCCACCCCACATTCTCTCCACCCTCCAGGCATCGCCACTCTCACCACTGGTCCTGAAGGAGTCATCTGTCCTGCGTTCCCTGTGTTTCCAGTTCCTATCTGTACCTATGTACACCCTCTTATCTAGCCAGATTTGTAAGGTAGAATTGGGATCATGAGAGTGGGGGGAGGAAGCATTTTAGAACTAGAGGAAAGTTATATGTTTCATCGTTGCTACCCTGCACCCTGACTGGCTCATCTCCTCCCCACAACCCTTCAGTAAAGGGTGTCCGGTTGGCTACCAATGGGCTTTGAGTCTCCACTCTGCACTCACCCACATTTTCAATGATATGATTTTTTGTTCTTTGATTCTTGATACCTCATGATCCCTTCGACAGTTCGTGGTCACACAGGCTGGTGTGTTTCTTCCATGTGGGCTTTGTTGCTTCTGAACTAGGTGGCCACTTGTTTATCTTTGAGCCTTAAAGATCCCAGATGCTATATCTTTTGACAGCCAGGCACCATCAGCTTTCTTCACCACATTTGCTTATGCACACGTTTGTCTTCACTGATCGTATCAGGAAGGTGGGCACCCACTGATACGATTTTTAGTTCTTTGATGTCTGATAACTGGTCCCTTCTACACCTCGTGGTCAGCCAGGCTGGTGTTCTTCTTCCATGTGGGCTTTGATACTTCTCAGCTAGATGGCCGCTTATTTATCTTCAAGCCTTTAACACCCCAGACGCTATATCTTTTGATAGCCGGGCACCGTCAACTTCCTTCACCACATTTGCTTATGCACACATTTTTCTTCAGCAATCGTGTCGGGAAGGTGTGAATCCTGGAATGCCAATTTAATAGAACAACGTGCTCTTGCATTGAGTAAGTGCTTGAGTGGAGGCCCAATGTCCATCTGCTGCCTTATTACTAAACCTATAAATATATGCACATAGATCTGTCTCCCTACACTCATAGAAATATATTTACATATGTACATTCCAGTCTTTGGACCTCTATAAATACCCTTTGTCACCTAGTTCTCTCCTCTATTTCCTTTTACTTTCCTCTTGTCCCACTATCATGCTCAGCCTTCATTTGGGTTTCAGTAATTTCTCTCGGTTACCTTGCCCTTGCTGAATCCCTACCAGACCACTCACACCCTCCTTGCTACTGATTTTGGATAACTTATTGCTCCCCTGTCCTTGGGTTGGTCAGCACTACCCCTTTGCCCCCTTCTCTCCCACTCCCCTATTCCCCCGGAACTATTGGTCCCCTTGTTTTCTCCTCCAAACTATTCATGCAGTCTATCGTATCTAGATAGGTCTGTAGAGATAATAATATGCACCAAAAATCAAGTCATTGCAAGATAGGCAATGAGTGAGAACACAGCAATGACAACAAAAAGGAAACCAATTACCCATAGAAGAATAAATTAATTTTGGAAGGCAAATGCTTTGAAAATGATGAGGGCAAAAAAATGTACAGATGTGCTTTATACAACTGATGTAAGTATGGATTGTGATAAGAGTTGTATGAGTCCCTAATAAAATGTTTTTTTAAGAATAAAATAAAAGAAAAAAAATTTAAAGAAAGAAAAACGTATACATAGATGAAGGTCTGATTTTTAATCTCTAGGCGTGTCCTTCAGTCAGGTCCAATGGGGTACCATGCTTTGGCCCCAGAGTCTGTCCTTTGTACTACCTCAGGGTCTCCCTGCTCTACTCCCACGGTTGCTCTGCCACACACTTTTAGTGGTTTGCCTCAGTGCCATAGGATCAGTCTGGGCCAGTTCTAACCCTGAGTCTCCAGTGTTGTCCCCGTTAGGGCACTGGGCCATCAATGGACGGTGTGTCTCATAGTGGGACCAGCCACATTGTCCACTCTGTCCATTGGCTGTTCAGAGCCGGGATATCGTCCTCCAGGCCTGATGGGCCTGGATATGCTCCACTCTCTCTTCCTCCCCCTTCTTTGCTCCCATTTGCTCTGATCAAACATGCCCCTCTCTCCTAGATGCAGCTTCAGTGCTGTCCTCTGAAGTAAATTCTTCTGGGGACAGGGGCAGTTGTCCACATAGCTGGTATGGGAGCCCAGCCCTCAGGCCCCTCCACTGGCTCCCCACTCCGTGCGGGCACACTGCATTCATCTGGCACTGGCTTGATATCTGGTCCCTCTTTCCCTGTGGAAACACAAACAATACCCTCCCCTTGGGTGGGACAGTCAGGCACCTTTTCTCTGGAGCTTCCCTCAGCACCACCTTCGGTTGTGTCCATGCCCAGGCCCAGGTCCAGGAAAGGCTATGCGCCCTGCAGGATGCTTGGGAGCAGGTCTTTCAGGCCTGGGAACGGAAGCAAGGGAGACGGCAGGCCATGCACCGCAAGCAGCTCTTACTCAGACAGTGTGGAAGCTGGACAAGATCCTGCAGGCCCAGGAGACAGCTCCCCTCACCACACACAGACACACTGACCCCAGGACCTCCAGTCCTTCTGTAGTACCACCCCAATCCCCCTTGCTTCCTGGATCACTGGCTGCTATTCTGATACGGAGCTAGATAGTGTGTCTTCCCAAGTGGCCAAGGGGACTCCTGAGCCTCAGGTCACTCAGGGCCATCTCCTCCCCGCACCTGGCCCCGGCCAGCCAAGCCCTACGCGGTTTGGTTGGAAATTGATGGGGCTCCTCCCCACCTCGTCAGAAGTTGGGATGTTCCTAACAGCCCCCAGGTTGGAGTGCTCTTCTTCCTCAGGTTCCTTCTCCTCCTGCTCAGCACCCACCTCCCCACCCCCAGCCGCAGGCCCCTTGAGGCACCCCCAGAGAGCCCAGGCTGTAAACCAAGGTTCTGGCAGATGTTGCTGTCTAGGGTTCCCTTTAAACCACCATCTGTGCCCCCGATCACCCCCCCCACCTCTGTGTCACCTCCATGGCTGCCCCAGGTCTCCCAGGAAGCCAGTGTCCTGGAGGGCTCTGTGGAAGAGGTGGAGCGGCTGATCCAGAAGCATGGCACCTTCCCGAGGTGCTGAGCACACAGGACAGGGAGGTGATGGCCGGGACGGTCATGGGCATGACCCTGATAAGGCCGGGGTATCCAGACTGTTGGGGGAACACGGGTGAGGTGTGTATGCACACCGAACCTGTGCTGGTGGGTGAGGGATTACCAAGGAGCCAGGGGCTCCAATCCAGGGCTGGTGACCAAGCCGAGGTGCCAAAGCACCCAGAAGTGCATGGGGATGGGTTAGGCCACACTCTGGGGACCACAGAGGGCATTTGGATCTGCCCATATCACATGGCCCCTGCTTCCTTCTGCCCAGGAGCCTGGCCAACCCTCAACTGCAGAGCTGAGGGGAGTCCCCCGGGACTTATAGTGAGGGCTATGGGCTGTGAGCCAGCCCCAGCAGGGGTACACTCGGTACTCAGGGCTGGGTCCACCTCCCACCTCCCACTATGCAGGAGGCTGTGCTGAGAGAACAGGCCAGGGTGCTGCAAGGCCCCTGGGTTCAGGGCCTGCTGGGCACAATACGTGAGCGGCCGGCTTGAGTGGAAGCCCTGGGAGAAGGTCAGTGACACAAGCTTCACACCTCTCTGATTACTGCCGGCTTTCTCAGGGCTGGTAGCCAGGTCAGAGGGCACCCCACCTGAACCCCTTTTCACCTTTACAAGTGACCTTCAGCCCCACTAGGGGCCAAGGGGCGGCCTGCGGTGGAACGGGATGTGGAGAGTTTAATGGCTTTTCCAGGGGCAAAGCTAGGACTGGAGCCCAGGGCCCTTGATTCTCAGACCCGTGTGGACACCTGTCATCCTGATGGGCAGAGTAGACAGGGCCCCAGTGGTGGTTGAGGGGCACCCTCCACATGAGAACCCACCCATGGCCCATGCCCAGCCACTTCCTAGATCTGAAGACTGATGGGCCTGGGCCCTGTCATCTTGGGTGAAAGAAAAATTATTGTGCTGTCCCTGAGCTTGCTCAGCATTTCACTCCTTGGCAGAGCCCGAGGGGTAGACGGGGTCACCGCTTGGGACCAAGGCAGTATGAACATCAGGGCACTCATGTCCCCACCATCACACAGGACGGCGACTGGATCCAGGGGTGGGGCCAGCAGCTGGAATAGCCTGTCCCTCTTGGGGACCACAAAGAGAAGCTGATGCGGTTTCAGAAACACCTGGCCTATGAGACAGAAACCCCATGGAAGGGAGGCAGGAAGGGAATTGACAGGAAGAGCTGGGACCCCTGCTAGGTACTGGTTTTCCATCCAGCAGCCTTGTCCCCAACACCCGCAGTGTCACTGTGCAGACACTAATCAGACTCTGTCACCTGCCCGAGGCCAAGACCAAGACCAGCCAGGAAGAAAGGATCGAAGAGAACCCTGGGCAGAAGGGCAGAGGCAAAGCCTGTAATGTGCCCGTCCTCCACAGTGTGCCCTTGCTAGAGTCCTGGACCTTGGGAAGGCTCTGGAGAGCATAGAGAGGCTGCTGCACAGACACGAGGCCTTGGAGCAGGAGATGGGCCTCCTCCAAGTTCAGGGGCAGGTATGCCACTGGGTCTAGCATCGGGGCCAGGCCAGGGGACCTCTTCTGTGGGACGCTGCAGAGGAAGAGCTGAGCCAGTACACTCCCATGCCAGGGGCCTCTTGATCACAACTTGATCCCCTTCTTCAGCCTCCGGACATCCCCCATATCCCAGAGCAGAAGGCAGCCCTCCTCTGCCAGAGAAGCCTGGGGTCAGCCCGCAGCCTCGGCCACAGGTGCCAACAGTTCATGGACAGCTGGTACAGCTCCAGAGCAGAGCCCAGAAGTGGTATGGACACCCTTTGGGTCCATTTCTTCACTCCTGCCCCCCTTCAGCAATCAAGTCCCATACATCTCCTTGACTCCTTGTTTTAGGGTACAAAAGAGACCTTCAGGACAAACAATGTAAAGAAAACATCGATCAAGTCTTAAAAGAGACCACGACCACACAATGACCCAGACACATCATCCGTGAAACAAATCCAGGGAGACTCATATGTGTGTAAGAAAGAGGTCTACTGGCGATATCTAAAACAGATGGAAATAGAGTTACCATATGACCAAGCAACCCCCCCCCCCCACTCTTACTGGGCAAGAAACAAACCAAGATCAAACATCTGTGCTCCAAAGTTCATTGGCACAGTTCACAATTGCAAGGAATTGGAAACAAGCCAAATTTCCATCACCTGACAATTGGATTAAAAAGCTGGGGTACCTCTACCAGCGGGGATCAATGATGTAATGTCACACCGGAAGTTCTTGGCGCCCCAGCATGGGGCTCTGGGCTTCCTGCCTCGGAAGCGCAGCAGCCGGCAAGGCGGGAAGGTGAAGAGCTTCCCCAAGGATGACGCCTCCAAGCCGGTCCACCTGACGTCCTTCCTGGGCTACAAGGCCGGCATGACCCACATTGTGCGCGAGGTCGACAGGCCAGGCTCCAAGGTGAACAAGAAGGAAGTGGTGGAGGCCGTGACCATCATGGAGATCCCTCCCATGTTGGTGGTGGGTATCCTGGGCTATGTGTAGACACCTCGCGGCCTCCGGACCTTCAAGACGGTCTTTGCGGAACACATCAGTGACGACGAGTGCAAGCGGCGGTTCTACAAGAACTGGCCCTATTCGAAGAAGAAGGCTTTCACCAAGTACTGCAAGAAGTGGCAGGATGACGAGGGTAAGAAGCAGCTCGAGAAAGACTTTAGCAGCATGAAGAAGTCCTGCCCGGTCATGCGCGCCATCGCCCATACCCAGACGCGCCTGCACCTCCTGCGCCAGGAGAAGGCGCACCAGACGGAGATGCAGGTGAACGGGGGCTCCGTGGCTGAGAAGCTGGACTGGGCCCGAGAGAAGCTGGTGCCAGTGAACCAGGTGTTCGGGCAGGATGAAATGATCGACATCACGGGGGTGACCAAGGGCAAAGGCTACAAAGGGGTCACCAGTCGTTGGCATACCAAGAAGCTGCCCCGAAAGACCCACCGAGGGTTGCGCAAGGTGGCTTGTATCGGGGTCTGGCATCCCGGCCGGGTGGCCTTCTCGATGGCCCACGCTGTGCAGAAAGGCTACCACCACTGCACAGAGATCAACAAGATCTATAAGATTTGCCAGGGCTACCTCATCAGGGACGGCAAGCTTATCAAGAACAACGCCTCCACCGACTACGATCTCTCTGACAAGAGCAACAACCCCCTGGGCGACTTTGTCCACTACGGGGAAGTGATCAATGACTTTGTCATGCTCAAGGGCTGCATGGTGGGCACCAAGAAGCGAGTGCTCACTCTGCACAAGTCCCTGCTGGTGCAGAACAAGCGCCGTGCCCTGGAGAAGATCGACCTCAAGTTCATCTACACCACTTCCAGGTTGGGCCATGGCCGTTTCCAGACCGTGGAAGAGAAAAAAGCTTTCATGGGACCACTCAAGAAAGACTGGATTGCCAAGGAGGAAGGCGCATAACAGATGGTACAGCTGGTGGGATCAGAATAAAGACTTCTTTTTCAGTGGGGGAAAAAAACTGTGGTACATACATACAATGGAGTACTACGCATCGCTAAAAAGTAGTGATGAAAGTTTGAAGCACATCACTGCATGGGAAGAACTGGAGGAAAGCATGCTAAGCGAAGTAAATCAAGCACAAAATGACAAATACACATTGAGTCCACGGAGGTAAGCTTTAAAAAAATGCAAAAGGGACATAGGGGAAAAGCTACTGTATGATCATTACTGGGTTCCTGGGGTGAGGACCAGGTAATATGGCAGGGACCAGACCAAATTCAGGGATACACATGGTAGACAGATAAAAAGAGGCGGGGAAAGGAAAAGTAATAATAATAATAAAAAAATGGGTAGCGGGGTCACAGGGCACTAACCCGTCCAAGGGTGCCACCGTGAACCCGTATATCTCCGATCTGCCTGCCTCTGTGCCTTTGCCTGTGCTCACCCTTTCTCTACTTGGCTCGGTCCTACACCTGTTCTTTTGTGTCTGGCTTATGTCATTACCAGCAGCCCTGCTGGCGTAGTGGTTACGAATTGGACTGTGATCTGCAAGACCGGCAGTTCAAGTCCACCAGCTGCGCCTTGTGAGAAAGATGAAGCTTTCTATGTCTGTAAAAGAGTTACCATCCCCGGAACCCGTGGGGGCAGTTCCACTCTGCCCTTTAGGGTTACCATGAGTCAGAGTTGGCTGGATGGCAGTGAGTTGGGAATTTTATTTACTTCATTCCCAGCATGTCTTTTCAAGGTTCATTTGTGACCTGACATTTATCCCCCTATTTTAATGAAAGGACACCACTCTGTTCTAGAACTCGAACTCACTGACTTGGTCCATCCATCTGTCCACGGACTCAAAGGCGGCTTCCACCTTTGGCTTTCGTAACTATAATGCAGTGATGTCCATAATTTAAAAGAAAACATTTTGACATGATGTTTTTAGGGGACTCAGTGAGACCAGAGCATTTGTCCCTGCTGGTGAAGGGACTGGAGGTCAATCCTTTCTTTCCCTTCTTTTTTAAGTGTCTCTATTCCCATCTACAAAAGATGGGCCCCAATCAGGACTGTATATGGTTTCTCTCCTTGAAACAAAAAAAATCCATTGTTGTGCCCATTACATAGAGGGGGGAACGAAGCTTACAAGCTAGTGCCCAGAACCAACACCCACAAGGCTGGTGGCTGGAGGAGGTCTGTTTGCCCACTGTGGCTGCAGGAGGGACAGAGGGGCCTGCAGGGGGGCTACTGGGCCTCAGAGACCTTCCAGGCGAGGCTACAGGAACTGCAGCAGCTCTGGGGCGAGCTGAGGGCCAACTGTAGGAGGAAAGAGACCACGCTCCAGGAGGCCTGCAAGGTGGGACTGTGCACGCCCTGGGCCAGGTTGGATGGGACCCCAGGTTGCCCAGTGCCCACTGCTCACGCCACGTCCTGTCCCAGGCCCTGCATACGGGGGAGCATCTGGGAGCTGGAGAGCTGGCTGCATCCTGTGGAGGGGGAGCTGCGAGTCCCTGGCTGTGGATAGGACCGTCCTGGGGTGGATGAGCTCCAACTGGGGGCAAACAAGACTCGTTTCAAACACCAGCTCTGTCTCCTCTAAGGGCCCGTGTACAACTGCGACAACACAACATTGGGTCCTGCTGGGTCCCCATTAGCATCTGGGAGGAAGGCTATTTATTACAGGGAATACTACCTTTGTCCCTAGGTGTTAATTGCAGACTCACTGGGTGACGGATTGTATCTGACACGCACCACGTTTGCCGCAGCAAACACCAACACTTTGTCAAACTCCGTTTGGTATTGCTCCATCCCTCCATTATTCTCCCTAATGACAAAAATAATAAACACATTCATATAAAAGCACAAGATGAGGAAAGCTTTAATTTATGCATCTAGTTCAGGGTCATCCCTCTTATCAATATATGACAATCTAATGAGGCTTAATTAAAAAGTAGCAGTGAAGCAATTTAGGAAACTGAGGGATTGTCATGAGTCCTGGTTGTGACAGCATGTTTTGTGCACCATGGAAGATAACAGATTTGTCTTCTGTGGTATCTCATATCCATCACCCCCAAACGACCTGCTCTTAGGGGTAGAGAGAGCGAGCTTGTCTTTGAAAAAAGTGCCTGGGTTTGGTAGCTGCTCACAGGATGGCAGGTGTAATGTATTATGAGAACTTAACAAGGCTCTGAGAAGATGGCTATTGGAAGGTCTGGGTGGAGGGCAAGGTCATGACCCTGAAGGATTCAGGATCCAGAAGTCAAGTCAGAACTGGATGCCAGAGACTTTCTCAATCCAGCCCTCTTTGCCCCTCCCCTAAGGCCAATACATTTCTAAGGGTTATGGATTCTACTTCAGAATCTTTCTCAAACCCAGGGCCCTCTTCACCATTATTGTCTAGACCTGGTCACCTCTGGCCTTATAAATAAAAATATGGGTTTATTGTAAGTCTGGGTCTGTTAGGTTTCTCGGGTGAGAAATGTCTCGGTCCTTGGCTACACACTGGAAAGAAATTCACACCAAAGCCTGGTTGGTAATCCGAGTGGGTTTATATACATGAGAGAAGAAGGTTCTGGCATTACACTAAACTGAACACGGGCACCCTCATGACACTGCACACCCAGCCCTGCTGAGTGGAAGGCAGAGAAGCAGCTGAAGGGAAGGGGGGGTGGTCTCCAGATTCCAGCCTTTTAAGGACTTTCAGCTGGGAGGCTTCAATTAAGCTCTCCTGGCTTGGGCATAGCCCGCATTGGCTTCCAACCTCCCGTAGGGGGCCCCCTAAGCATGCAGAGGAACAACCCCTTGTCTTGCTACCTAACCGGTCTACATTCCTGCATGGCTACATTGAGATGGAACTAGCCCCTTTAGACAGCCTGTGTGGTTCACCAGGAGACACGGGCCCCAGTGTTCCCTGTGACCACCTTAAACCTTAAACTACTGTTGGAGTTTATATTACCTGTGTGGGTCTGTGGGCATGGGACGTTTCCATGCCAGAGACCTGAAATTACACAAATAGGCATCCAGAACAGTACTCATACAGGCTCTAATAAGATGCTCAGGTGCTTCTCGCTAGGATGAGAATTTAACGAAGTGTGTGAGCAGTTCAGATCTTGTAAAGGAGAACAGGTCAGTAGGGTATCCAGAGAAGAGAGCAAACGTCAGGGGAAAGGGAGGGGGCCCACAGACATCTGTGCTCTGTGTTTGGCCACAAGACAAGAAACCGGGTCTCCTTGCAAAAGAAAGCAGAACAGCATGTCCCTCAGAACTACGACATTTTAAAACATGACCTATACAACACTCGGCTCTGGGAGGCGCCTTGGAACCATAAAAGCCCTAAAAGAGGGGCAAGGAGGAAGCCCAAGTCTTTGATTTTCCCTGCTGTGCTTTCAGTGTTGAATTGTCTGTGCACGGAGCCTTTGAAATTTCAGAATCAGAGAGTGGATTCACAAGCCAAGCTCCTGCTTTATTCTTCAATGCATTTTGGCCCAGCTTCTCCTTGGTGAGACATGTAACAGAAATTCTGGACTTAGGAGCCACTTGGTCCTTGGACACTAGGAGATTTCAGTGGAATCTGAAATAGGGCTCTAACCACCAGCTGGACTGGCCTAGGAAGCCCAAGTATTCAGTCTCACAAACACAAACCTCCCGTTGCTCTTCATCTGCCTCCACCTTGTTCAGCTTTAGTGTTGTCCGTGGAAGCGTTTGGCACGCATCTGATGCTTCGGAACCCAGAAAGGAGGAAAGGTAAAACTGGGATTCAAATGAAACAGACTTAAGCAGGACCATAGCCAAGATGTGCACAGGGCTCCTCGCAGCATTTGTCACCTTCATTTCCCTCTTCGGACTCAGACGTGGCAAGGTTCAGAAACAAGCTTTACCAGAAAGAACAGCTGTGAACCCAGCCTGCTTCCAAGTGAGAAAAAGCCCTTTACACATGAGTTCCTGAGGTCAGCCCAGCCCTGTGCGTCCCCACCCCTCCCAGAGTCCCCGGCTCTCTGGCGAAGCATTAAAGCAAGTGGAAGCAGAGATCTGCTCAGAATAAAAAAATCATTTTTCACAACAGCACGGCACGTTCTGGATGGCAATCACGGCTGCACAAACCATATCCGTCCTCCAGCCATAATGTTGGCGCCTCAGTGACCACGCACATACATTGTGTGGCGTGACGCAGAGCCTATTCCATTTGTGGTCAATTGTTTCCTCATTCTCCATACTTTGCACTTAGGAGACATGCTCTCTGGAGGTGGTTGAGGCTTGTCTTGTCACCAATAATCATCTCCTACGCCTTCCTTTACAGTCACTAATTTGATGTGTTCACTCAAAGAAATGCCAATAATATGAGGTTTCAGAGGAGAGCTCCTAGAGCTCCTAGAGCCCCCCCAGACAACAAGGAGGCTGAGTGTCACCGTCATTATCCTGAGCTGGGAGGGGGCACTAGTGTTCCGGAAGCTGGGGATCCGTCACTGCCTGCCCACCGCACAGACAGAGCAGGTGCTGGTTATAATTGCTTCTAGACGTCCTGCCATGCTGAGTTGAAAGTCAAACCCATAAACGCTGTCCGACTACAATAAAACTGGAGTACACAGACATTTCTGCATCATTGCTGGGTGAAAATATACTGATTGGAGTTGGATGAGATGGCAGCAAGTGCCTAAGGAGGGGATGCTGTGGGAACACCAACAAGATGACTGTCATTCGCCGTTTCCTCTTCTCGTCTGCTTTCCCCCCCCCTATCTTTCAGGACCAAAAGACATGACAAATATGTAAGGAAACAAATTTGTTCATTTTTAGAGGAGTATCCCACCCCACCCCACCCCACCCCCATCCACCTCTGGCCTCCTTTGAGCAAGTCAGTAGAAAATTTTTTTTTTTTAAACCTGGCTTCTACTATGGCAATTTCCGGAGTTGCTATGTGGCTGTGCTTAAAAGTCGCCTTTGGGATCCAGAGCACAATCCTAGTCACAAAGGCATTCTCCCAGTCCCAAATAGCAATGCGACCTCATTTCAGGAGGTTGTTCTTGTTTCTGTAGACCCAGAAAGGAGTTCAAGCTGTTGATCTTGACCGTGGTTGTCGAGTCAGCCTCTCATGGGCACCTCATGGGAAGCGGAGCAAACTATGCCAGTCTGTGCTATCACCGGGGCTGGGAGGGGAAGCCAACCATGGCGGGCCATAGGTCGATGTGTGGATGGAGATGATCAGCTCTTTCGTCCTTATTCTATTTCAGTCTGGAAACATCACTGAAGCCTGCTCAGTGTCATAGCAACACACAAACTTTCACTGACAGTCTGGGGCACATTGGCTGCAAATCGAACCCGGGTCTTCCCGGTGAAAGACGATGAGAGATCTACCACTGCAGCACCGTGTCCCTCACCTCAAACCAGGGCAGTCATTTCCCACAGATCTACCAGAGTTCAAACCAGACCACAATGCAGGATGACTGAGATTGCCACCAGAATCTGATACTGATGCAGAAAAAAACCTAACTACCATTTTATTGACTCCCACTCATACCGGCCCAATAGGACAAAGAACTGCCCCTTTGGGGTTTTGAGACTTTAAATCCTTACAGTAGTGGTTCTCAACCTGTGGGTTGCGACCCCTCTGGGGATCAAATAACCCTTTCACAGGGGTCAACCAATTCATAACAATAGCAAAATTACAGTTATGAAGTAGCAATGAAAATAATTTTATGGTTGCTGGGGACCACAACATGAAATGTATTAAAGGGTGGGGGCATTATGAAGGTTGAGAACCACTGCCTTACAGAAATAGACAACCTCATATTTCTCCCATGGATGGGCTAGTCAGTTCAAACCCCCGACCTTGCGATTAGCAGCTTAATGCACAGTCCACTACACCACCTGGGCTCCTAATGCTATAATAAGAGATACTATTGTTAGATCTCTCCTGGGAGAGATATACCTCAGGCCTTGGCTTCGCGCGAGAAAGAATTCACTTCAAAGCCTGGATTGTGATCCAAGTGAGTTTTTTGAGAGAAGAAGTTTCAGGTTTACACAGGCACCTCAGGGCCCCTCACGGGGCACAGCCTACCTAGAAGCTGCTGGAGAGAAAGTCACTCAGTGGGCTCCGGGATCCTGCCTTTTTTCTTTTTTTTAAAAATAGTTTTATTAGGGCTCATACAACTCTTATCACAATCCATATATACATCAATTGTGTAAAGCACATTTGTACATTCATTGCCCTCGCTATTCTCAAAACATTTGCTCTCCACTTAAGCCCCTGGCATCAAGTCCTCATTTTACCCCTCCCTCCCCGCCCCCCCATCCATCAAGAACCTTGATAATTTGTGAGTGGTGATACTGAGAGGGTTGTGGGAGGGTGGATTGGAAAGAGGGAACTGATTACAAGTATCTACATGTGACCTCCTCCCTGGGGGACGGACAACAGAAAAGTGGGTGAAGGGAGACATCGGAGGGGGCAAGATCCTGCCTTTTCAATTCCTCCATAGGGAGGCATGGTTGATGGTCATGGTCAACCCCAATGGCTGGATTGAATTCAGCTGGCCCAGATGGGCCAATACAGGTGTAATGCCCACCTAGGTGTACCACCCCTTCCTAGCCGGAAGTTTGAACCTGAGCATATGTAATGGATGACCCAGTCCCTATGCTAAACCACCTAATAGTATTTGCAAGATGCCAAGCACCATTCTAAGTTTTTTGTGTATAATAATTCAATTATTCCACTTAACAAGCCTATGTGTGGACGCTATCCTGGCCTCATTTTACAGATGAAAAATCAGTGGCACAGGATGATAAAGTCATGAGCCTAGGACCACACAGTGAGGAAGTGGGAAGGAGAGATTTGGACCCAGGCTGCAGAGCCCATGCCTTGGGTGCCTACAGCTGCCATGTAGGACACAGAAAAGCATGGAGCAGACTCGGCATAAGACATTAGGGAGTTGGGAAGACTGTAGCATGAATGTATGTGCTATGACTTCATGAGAGTAGCTGCTACTCAGATCCAGAAGAGAATACAAGCCTTTTGCAAAAATTATGTTTGCCAAGAGAGGGTGAAAACTGCATCTTGTGCGAAATCCCCCCAACATGCACATGTGCATAGCTATTTCAGAAGTTTCCAAACAATGTGTGCTGTGCGGCAAAACAAACTGACCTCAGGGGGAGCTGGTCTGTGGGTTATGTTAGCCAGAAAGTGAGCAGTTTGAACTCACCAGCCACCACTCCAAGGGAGAAAGAGGAGGCTTTCTGCTTCCATGGACTTACAGTCTTCGAAGTGGCAGGGAGCATTTCCATGCGTCCTATGATTAGGATCCCGGAGGGTGAGGGTGGAGTTGGTTGAGACCTGTCTTCAGGGCATTTCCCAGAAGGGCTTCCTGCAGTAGCTCTGCCTTCAGGAATGTCTGATGACGTTGAGGGCAGCAAAGTCCTAAACACACTCGGGCAGTGGTTCTCAACCTTCCTAATACAGCTCCTCTTGTTGTGGTGATGCCCACCTCCCCCAACCATTAAATGATTTTCTTGCTACTTCATTATTGTAATTTTGCTACAGTTATGAATTGGTTGAGCCCTGTGAAAGGGTCATATGACTCCCAAAGGGTTCGCAACCCACAGGTTGAGAACCACTGCACTAAGGGTTCCCCTCCCAGGCAGCCCTACCAGTGTCTGGTGTGCATAGTTCTGTGAGGTGAGAGAAATGGACTTAGTGTGTGCTTCTGGTGACAGTTGATGTGGGTGGGCTTTCTCCCTATGTGAAATCCTTCTCGAGCCATTTGTCACCACAACAGAGGGAGCCATGCACAAAAAAGCAAGAAGAGGATATAGCACAGCAGGACAGCAAGCAGAACAATGATTGAATAAGCACAATTCACTTCAATCATGAATCGGGTGCCCTTGAGATGTGAGGAAGACCCCAGTCTTGTGACATTAGATCAGGTTTAGGGATTGAGTGAAGGGACCCCTCTTGGCTCCCCTCAGCCCCTATTTTGCTTTCCCATTGACCCTGACCCTTGCATCGTGATTGGTGCTTATTCCAACATGATGGTTGGTTTCATAACCACGGCATATGGGAATGTGTTAGTCGATAGGTTATACAGGCACAGCCTCTGGAATGGGTAAGTGAGGAGGCGATTTGGGCTCGCTCATGCAGACCTCTAGTTGTCCTTGACATGACTGGTAGAATGGATCATGTGAAGTGATTTGAGATCGGCGTTGAAATCTGATAGGGCATGCAGACTTCTAGCTGATCCAGGCAGTACCCTATTTTAAGGAAACAGAATTCTTGGCGTTTAAGTCGTATTTGAGCTTAAATTTTGAGCAATAGGCTGTGGCTCACAGTGAGAGTCTATGTGGAGACCCTACATCCATTTTGAGGGGCCACAGATTCAGCCGCCATTGAGTTCTTTCCTACTGCTGACTGGCAGTGGAAAGCTTGTCCCTCAGGCAGTGTGCTTGCGTCCACTCCCCAGGCCAGACTCAACGATATACGGTAGTGTGCACATCCCAATGAAGGTTCCGCTCATGCTCTCACAGGCCCTCCTGAAACTCCATGAATTGATCTGTCTTCAGTCACAATTTTGTGACAAAGTTGTTTGTTTTCTATGTCTTATTTAAGTTTTCAGGAGCCCAGGTGGTAATGCTGGATAGTGTTGGACTATTAAGAGCAAGGTCGCTGGTTCAAAGCCACTAGTCATTCCACAGGAAAAAGATGAGGTTATTGCTTCCTGTAAAGGTAGCAACTTCAGGATGCCTACACAGAGTCACTATGAGTCAGAGTCAGCAGGACAGAATGGGTGTCATTTTATTTAAGTAACTGTGGCTTTGGGTCCTTCTACACCATTGTGGCCTCATGTGGATGCTCTCCTTCATCCAGAACAGCAGTTTGTGCCTTTTTCTTGTGTAAAACTTAGCAAAGGAGTTCCTAATGAAATACAGTTGAATTGGGGGTCTTTTCCCCCTAAAAACAAAGTAAATACATAAATAGAAACGAGACTATGGTACTAATAACCAGTTGGAGAGTTGAGAGAGCTGAACTCTCAATCCTGATAGAAACCCATTGTGACTGAGCACCTGCTCAAGGTCATCCACAGCCTATGAGGTTGAGCCTATGTGTTGGGGAGTAATTGTGTACATGAAGTTAACAATTTATCTTTCTAAAAATTCTGTCTAAAACTTACTTTAAATAATAAGTTTTCCCCTGGGCTAGGTAAAGTTCAGGGAGTTTAACCCCCTAGTATCCACCCCCTCTCAGCATTCATCATGTTAGGCCAGAGGAGGCAAATCACACAAACTACGCAGGAAGCACTGCTTCCAAAAGCTCATTGCCTGTCCTGGTGGTAGATGGGAGGTACCCGGACCAGAAATGCTGACAGAGTGGAACCAGAGAGCTCAGCCCCCAGCTTCCCGAGGGAGCAGCTGTGATGGTTCACTTCTGGATGAATATGTTTAAGCAAAGGCCAAGGGCATGACTTGGGCAGCACAAAAAGCAGATGTGCAGAGGTTGTTCACTGCATTCCAGAAGTTCACACACTCTCCGGAGGCTCCTTGCCCCAATGGCAGGAAGTCATTGGTGGCTTCCACCTTCAATCCCAAAAGGTCACTGCCGTCCAGTGGATTCCAACCACAGTGACCCTATATGGAGTGTTCAAGACTGTAAATCTTCATGGGAGCCAGCAGTCTCATTGTCCCCCTTGGGAAAGGGAGCTAGCAGCCCGTTTTGCCACCAGGGCTCCTTCCTCTCTAACTCTGGATCCAGTCCCTCCGAATATCCTGCCCTGCCCTTGTCTAGGCTTCTTAAATACGTTCCACGCAGCTTATGTTAGTCTGGGTGCATTCGAGAAACAAATCCACAGAAACACATATGTATAAGAGAGTTGTATGTAAAGGGTGAGTGCACATCAAGAAAACATGCTCGTATGTGCTTATGCACCCGCTTTGTCTTCAGCGATCATGTCAGGTTGGCTGGTGTGCTTTTTCCATGTGGGCTTTGTTGTTTCTTAGCTAGATGGCCCCCTGTTTATCTTCCAGCCTTTAAGACCCCAGACGCTATATCCTTTGATAGCCGGGCACCATGGTGCTTAACTACTAAACCACCAGGGTTCATTAGCATGTGACTTATCTCCTGTCATTCACAGTAGATGCTCAAAGTAGCAGGAGACCAGGTTTCTCCTTTGTGGCCACACCAGGTACTGACAGAACCAAGAACAGAGACACAGTTATATATCTTGACTATCATTTGCATATTATATGCCAGGAATCCCTAGGAAGTGTCTTGGAATTGTTCTACTCTGGTTCATATTTCACACACCCTCCCAGTTTCCATACTGACTCTGCCAAACCCCTAGTAACTGATTTGCACCTCCTATCAACTTGGGGAAAAGACCCTATGCCAGATATAGAAGTGGACATACTTGTTACCCAGAAAACCACTTCAGTGTTTTGAGGGCGGCTCAGCAAACACCCTATGTCAGACATAGAAGTGGACATACTTGGTACCCAGAAAACCTGTTCAGTGTTTTGAGGGCGGCTCAGCAAACAAAATGGGCACAGTGATTAAGCATTCAGCTGCTAACACAACGGTCAACTCTGTAGTGGTTCTGAAAGAGAAGGACATGGTAGTTGGCCCCCCAAAAGAGTTACAAACTTGGAAACCCTATGGGTATTTCTATAGGGTCGCTATGTGTTCCAATTGAGATGATTGTCATAGGTTGGGTTTGGTTTAACCCGTCTTACTGAGGAGACTCCTTCTTTACACGCGATCAGTTACTTTAGAGGAAAAAGACATGCCTGTCCCAGAACAATCCAAGGACTGGTAAAGGCAACACCCACAAAGACACTCCCTCTGCCTGCCTAACTCTAAAATGCTGCCCATAAAACACTCTGCCTGGTAATATCTGGGCAGAACACTGGGAAGGTGCAGCAAATGTGTGTTGAATGTATGAGGACATTTCATAGTGTGGCTGCACGATGAGGGTGTCTGTCATAAAGCCGATCTCTTTGACTCCACCTCTCAGCAGAGATGAACACAAGCTTCCCGTTTTTTTCTCGGCAATGTCCTTGTCAAATAAAAGTTCCTTGTAGATCAGTAACTTGCCACAGAGCAAAAGATATGGGAAGAGGCTCATCTTTCTCCGGGCTATGAAATAGAATGGCAAGCCCCTCCCTTCAACACACACACACACACGCACGCACGCACGCACACACACGCGCGCACACACACCCCTGCCTTACAACTACATTCGGTTGATTAGCAAACAACGCTCTACAACCCAACTATGTGTTTTTCTTCTCCAGAGGAATGACGGACTTACATACCCTGCATTGTCTTTTTTTAATGGAATTGCCCCAGTTCTCCTCACCTTTCCTTAGATAGTGCAGTGAACTATTAGATGACTGCAGGTATTGAAAACTAGTACTGATTTCCAGTTTGTGTCACCTTTGGCTTTGAGCACCCTCCACTTCTCTAGTAAGCTTTCCATTGCTTTGGGGAAATGTTCTCTCTCTGAATTTATTATGTGAGGGGGGTAGGGTAATAATCAATGTGCCTATGGAGGACTACCTTTCATGACCTAAACTCATTAAGGGGCAGTGCCTGATGGAGCATCAGGTTGGAGGAAGGCTTATTAACAACCTGCATTATACAGATGACACAATTTTGCAGAAAATGAGAAGGACTTTTTTCACTTGCTGATGAAGATGAAGGATTAAAGCCTTCAGTTTGGATTATGACTCAAGGTAAAGAAAGCCCAGACCCTCACAACTGGACCTATTGATAACATCATGATAAATGGAGGAAAGATCGAAATTGTCAAGGATTTTGTCTTCCTTGAATCCACAATCAATTCTCATGGAAGCAGCAGAGAAGAGAACAAATGATACATTTCACTAGTCAAATCTGCTACACGAGACCACTTTAAAGTGTTGAAAAGCAAGAGATTACTTTGAGGACTTGGGCGGGTTGACCCAGGCCATGGTATTTTCAACTGTCTCATATTCATGTGAAAGTTGAACACTGAATAAGGAAGACCAAAGAAGAATAGATCTATTTGATTAATAGTGATGTAAAAGAGTAATGAATGTACCATGGACTGCCAAAAGAACAAACCCATCTAACTTGGATGAAGTACAGCCTGAATGTTCCTCAGGGCATGGATAAGGAGACTTCACCTTAACTTTGACATGTTGTCCGGAGTGATCAGTCCCTGGAGCAGGACATCGTGTTCTGGAAAGTAGAGGGACAATGGAAAAGAGGAAGGCCCTCAACAAATGGGATTGACACAGTGGCTGCAACAATGGGCTCTAACTTAAGAACAACTGTGAGAATGGTACAGTACCGGGCAGTGTATGATTATGTTGTATGTATGGTCACAATGAATCCAAACCCTCCCTATGACACTGAACAACAACAACAACAACAACCTGACTTAATCCTCTGGGAGGACTCTTGAATGTGAGAAAAATGGAACGAAGCCAGCGGAAGGATTGGAGGATGTCTTAAGTTCCTGTCTTAATCTCCTTAACCAAAAATTATCCAACAAGTCAGTAGCCTTAAAACACTTTTCCCCCTGCTTTGGAGCTTACAGGTTTAAATTGGGGTGTGACTCTAGGTCAGGGTCCTTCTTTGTGGATACCAGAAAGTTCCTTGGCATTCCTCGCTATCTTTTTCCCCGTACTGTGTGTTACTGTGTCTATCCTGGCATTTAACTCAGAAGTGTTTAGGTTTAGGCTCAAGCCTATTCTCATATGGCCTCATTTTTTAAAAACATTTTATTAGGGGCTCATACAACTCTTATCACAATCCATACATATACATACATCAATTGTATAATGCACTTCTGCACATTCCCTGCCCCAGTCATTCTCAATGCATTATAGAAGCATTAAAGGCAACAGAGATAAATACTCCAATAATAACAATAACATACAAGGATAGCTACAGAGATAAATAGATAGATAGAAAAACCACAAAATCTGAGCAGTTGTGGGAAGGAGAATGGGACTAGCCCCATGAATAAATATAGGTTTGCCAGAAAATAATTCTATATACATATTAGCATATACTACAAATATGTCCATGAATATATTAGTGCATCCAGGAGACATAATTATGAAAATGTCTTAGCTATAACAAAACCCCTTGAGGGAGCGTGTCCTAAATATGGGGGATCAGGAACATAGCACTGAGAGACCTCAAGATCAATTGGTACAAACTAGCTCACAAAGACAATGTTCTGTATCCATCAGGGAAGTGACTGGGGTCTTCAAAAGCTAGTGAGTAGCAAACTAAAAGTCTGTTCTTGGTCTCATCCTATGTGTTGGACAGGGTTCTCTAGAGAGACAAAACCATATTGCTAGTAATGATATATAAATATATTTATAAAGCTAGATATACAATACAAGAAATGAACCAGTAAATTATATACAGATAGATAACACAAGAAACTAACAGTTAAATTATAAAACAGTGAGACACTAGCAGCCCTTTAAGGCTTGACAGCTGCCAGTTGCCAGTCCCTTTCTGTAGAGAGAGCTGGGCTATGTGTACCCAGGCAGCAAACAGCAAGGCAAGTCACCAACTGTCACCAACTGTCGGTCCCCAGATCCAGAGACGAACATTCCAATCCTGTGGGATTAAATGGACCTCAACTTACAGTGACACAGTCCACAAGTTAGGCATCCCACAGGTAGTGTACCCCTTTAAATTGAGGCACAGAACAAGCAAGGCGAGGCACACGAAGCCATTTATCCCTCTGCCCTGTGATTAGTCCTACTTGTGTTTATCGGCCTGGCTGGCACGATAAACTATTGCACCCTGTCTGGAGCAAATAACAGTGAAGAAAATCAAGATGCCTGGCAACAATTAGTCCAAATCAGTAATGGACTATGCGTACCTCAGCCTCTATGATGCTAAGGTCACAAGAACTAAATGGTGCCTGCCTATCACAAACAGCTGCTCTGAAAGGGATCATGGTACATGATCCTAGATAGAGTTGGGAGTAATGTGTAAGAAAACTGAAAGTCATACTACTACTACCAATAGTATTAATAATAATGATAAAAGATAAGGTTTATTGGTTAGATAGACTAGTGGTCCTTCATCACCCTTCAGGTCTGGAACTGAATTCAAGCCCCTGAAAAATAGACAGGTTTATAAAGTGAACCTTATGAGAATCAAAGATTGCAGCCCTCAGTATGGATTACAACTCAATGTCAAGAAGACACACATCCTCACAACTTGATCAATAGGTACCATGATAAATGGAGAAGTTTGTTGTTGTTTTTATTTGTTGTTATTTGTTGAAGTTGTCACGGATTTTTGTCTTGATGAGGTCTATTATCAATGCTCTTGGAAGCTGCAATCATGAGATCCAATGACGCATTGCATATGGATACATTTGGTGCACAATACGTCTGTAGAGTGCTAAAAAGCAAGGATGCTACTTTGAGAACTAAGGTGCACCTTACCCAAGCCATAGTAATTTAAATTGCCTCATAAGTATGTGAAAGTCAGACATTGAATAAGGAAGGCTGAAGAAGAATTGATATGTTTGAATTGTGGTGCTGGTGAAGAATATTGAAAGTAACATGGACTGCCAAGGGAACAAACAGATCTGTCTTAGAAGAAGTATGGTCAGAGGGCTCCTTAAAGGCAAGGATGGTGAGACATCCTCTCACATACTTTGGTCATGTTATTAAGAGAGACTAGTCCCTGGAGAAGGACATCATGCCAGGTGAAGTAGAGGGACAGTGAAAGAGAGGAAGCCCCTTAAGGAGATGGATTGACAGTGACTGAAACAAGGGGCTCAAGCTTGGGAACAATTAGCAGAATAATTCAGGGCTAGGTAGTGTTTCTTTCTGTTTGGCATAGGGTCAATGTGGGTTGCAACTGGCTCAATGGCATCTGATAAGAACAACTACAACAAAATGAATCATAGAACTGAGGAGCACACATTCCTCAGAACCATCAACCATTCAAAAGCAAATAGGCAGTATTTGCCCAAGGCCAAATTCAAAAGGCAGGCAAGGTTAGGGGTGAAGGGTGAATGAAAACAGGAAGCAGAGTTTCAATGGCATGAGTGATATTACATTGCAGGAGATTGTCATCAATGTCACATAACAAAACGTGTATAATTTGTTACGTGCAAAGCTGATTTTCTCTGTAAATCTTAACCCACCTTACAATAAAAAGTTTCTTTTTTTTAAAACAAAGACACCATCGTTCGTATAATAGACACAGCCAAAGATCTCTTGGACAATCCTAAAATGATCTCCCAAATGATTTGGGTAGTTAGCCCTCCCCAGGGAGTTCTACCCATTGAAACACTGGGCGGTTATGGCTGCAATTATATTTCAGGCCAGAAGAGGCAGCAGAGGCCTGGTTGTTCAAATGCTGCAAAACTACCAGACAATGGGCAAACAGTTTCTTTCCACGGACAACTAGCGGCTCTGTCATATCCATGTCTGGTGTTCAACACTTGGCGACAGAATCCAGCCCCCTGGGTTTGGGTGGGGTCTGTTTCTCACCCAAGCTACGCTTGGGATTGTTCTATGGCATCCAAAAAGTGGAGTCCTTTCCTTTCTGATGTCCCGAGAAAGCTGTTTACTCCTTTTTCTCGCTCGGCCCTCTTCCCAAGAACCCTGGGGTTCACTCTGCTTTCCTCTGGTTCATGTTTCTCAGGCAGTTACTTGACCTTGGTTCATCTACTGCAGGTGACCATTAGCAAGTAACTGTACCGTCCTTGGATGGTATTGTTCATGAGCTAGGCTGCGAACTACGGGTTAAAGGTTTGAGTTCACCCAGAGGTGCCTACCAAGAAGGGCCTGATGATATGCCTCTGGAAAAAAACCCACCCCAGCCATGGAAAATTCTAGGGACCGGACTTCTCTAACACACTTGGGCTCTCCATGAGTCCGAGTTGACTCAATGGCAATTGGTTGCTGGTATTCCTGTAAGTAGAAGACAACAATCTTTAAGCAGTCCCTCTTGGATTCATGGGAGGAGGATGGCTTCCTCTGAGAGAACTTCTCAGGGCTCCAAGGGCTCAATGATCTTACAGAAAATGAGAGAAACGATGAGCCTGATGACAGATGATATTGCTGTGCAGGCCCTGTTTCAGGATGCTCAAGTTTCCAGGTCTTTCCCTGACTCACAGTGGAGCCCTGTGAGGTTCCAAATAGAAGGGCACCCTTGCTCCCAGGACCTGGAGCCTTGTAGCTGAGCAGAGCGGTCATGATGAGAAAGAGGACCCAAGGGGGAAGTCAGGGGGCTGCTTCACTTGTCTCAGTGTCAAGCAAACAAATGTTTTGGCAGGAAATTTCTCTTCAAGAGTGTTCTGATTTCTTGAAGGAAATCTTTTTCTGAACCATTTCCTCAGGGGAAAACCACTCAACTACCCCGGGAAGGAAGATTTTTCTCCTGCCAAGCTTACCAGGCTGTGCTAACTCACAGAGGAGGTGTGACTAGCAGGCAATGAAACTGATTTCCAGACTCCTATGAAAATCAGCAAGTGCTCGGCTGCTAAGTGAAAAGTCGGCAGTTGGAAAATCCCAGCTGCCCTGCAGGAGAAAGTGGTGGCTGACTGTGTCTGACAAGATGACAGCTTTGGAAACCCAATGGGGCAGTTCTCCTCTGTGTTCTACAGTTGCTTTGAGTTGGAGTGGACTTGACAGTGATAGATCTGATCTTTTTCCCCATGAAAATCGGCTTTCACGAATACATGTGCATTCATGGATGTCTGTGTCTGCTTTGGCATGCATGTGCACATATGTGCCTATTTGCACGTGGATGGATACGTCTGTGAATGTGGGCGTCTCTATTTACTTTGCCATGTGTGCACATGTCTGCCTTTGTCAGTATGCATGCGGGCTCAGGCAGCATAAAGAGATCACAGAGAAACTTGGAGAGAAAGAGAAAAGTAACCTATTTTCTCATGGGTCTCCCATACCTGACGGTCTACTGGCATCCACCGCCACGAAGACCAGAGGTCACTTCATGCCATGTGTCCAGCTGCCCATTGCTGGTTGAGGTCAGTCACCAGGGAGGCTGCAGGAGTGATTCCCACCATCTTTCCTGGATCCCCTCCCACCTTACTCAGCCTCCCTAGACCTTGAGTGAAAGGCGTTTCCAACGTTTTTACATAAAGATTTCTGAGATTGACTGATGAAATGATTTCATTTGACAAAACATGAAGCTTTGAATTTAAAGATTTGAGGCAAGTGCCCTCCAGAGAGGGGGACACAGGACGGGGCCATGCTCCCTTCCGGTATGCACGGGGGTTGCTATGTGTTGGAACCAACTTGATGAGCACCTGCCAGCAACAACAACAACCAGAAGTTGTCCAAACTTCTGTGGCCTCAACTCGGAAATGAGAATATTAATATTGCCTCCTAGAAAGAACTCAAGGTATGTACAATTGGTTAATAGGTGTTTGGAAAGTGAGTACATTAAGTGGACTGATGACATTGATAAGGCAATAAGAAACTGAGAAGGCTTCACTAACAGGTGCTTTCACATCTGTAACCAGTAGATTCCTTCCTTCTTCATCTCTTGCCATCTTCATCAGCTCCCACACTTTCCAGGCAGCTTGAGGGTTTAAATGTTCAGTCTGATCC